>NC_066547.1:13719559-13762059 GCF_024679095.1 Eriocheir sinensis
GTCTACTTACTGGTACATCTCTCTCTCTCTCTCTCTCTCTCTCTCTCTCTCTCTCTCTCTCTCTCTCTCTCTCTCAGCGTGGGAAAGAGGCGACAGCAGCTCCTTGGACTCAGGCAACAGACGCACAGTGGACGAGGCAGCGGCCACCTCGACCCCAAGGAGCAACGACGAGGCGGAAGAGAGACGAGTGGGGCGTGAAGAGGAGGAGGAAGAAGACTCACACGTGAAAGAAGAGGAGGATTGGGAGAACGACGACAAGGAAGAGGAGGGAGATTGGATAAGTGGAGGAGAAGGTGGAGGCATAAGTGGAGGTGTGGAAGCATTAGAAACTCCATCTCGAGGTGCATCCATAAACCCTCCAAGTGACAAGACACGATCCACCAAACATCAGCTACTATCCGCCAAGCCCTCCACGCCCCCCTCCACCCGATACCCTCCCTCCACCACCAGGCACATCCTCCCCCACTCCACCACAGCCCCGCCAGCCGCACGAGCCTCTCCACTACCCCACAGGAAGGTCAAGGCGGGTGCTCCTCGTCCTTCCAGTGCGCAAAGAGTAGGTTCAAAGCACTCCCAGTCAAGCCGTCCCCAGCCCCAGCCTCCTCAGCCGGCTCTCCCTTATAGGCTTCCTGGAGAGCCGTACCGAGCCTCCATCGAAGCCAGAAGCACCAGCGGCAAGATAAGGAAGGTATCGAGGAGGTCGCCGTGTAGGAGCCACCAAGGAGGGATCGGTGGTGGTGGATCTCCCGTCAAGAGTCACTTCGCTGAGACTTCACGCCCTCACCTCAGCAGTAAGGGATTCCAGGCGTCAGGGAGTCTGTTCAAGCTGTCAGTGAGTGGTCAGCAGGCAGTAAGGGGGGCGGGACAGGTGTTAGGAAGCGGGACGTGGCCTGGGGGACGCCACCACGCCTCTGTCCACGCCCACGCCTCCTCCTCCTCGGCCCAGCACCACCACCACCGACCCCGCATCACGTGGGCATCTGCACCGCCTCGCTACCATGGGTCGAGGTGTGTGTGTGTGTGTGTGTGTCGTGAAAGTGAGTGTGGCACATAATCTAATGAAATGCCATTGCAGTTTAGTAGTAATAGTAATAACAATAACATTAGCAATAACAGTAGCGGCACGAGCACGAACACTAGCACTGCAAGTAATCGTGGTACAAGTGGCAGCAGCAGCATTAGGACACGTGTGCATCAATGACAACACTAACAATAGCAACATCAGCGAAAACAGAAGTACAGTAGTTGCAGCACAATCGCCAGTGGTATCAGAACTAATATTATTTTAACAGCACCAATTGCTAGCAGAATCAACACCAACAGAAGTAGTAGCACCAGTAACAGTAGTAGCAGTAGTAACAGTGGAATAGAAGTTCAGAGACTCGCCAGTCCTCATCGGCAGACCAACTTGGTGGGCGTCAGGTGATAGTCCGTCTGTCGGCACCCTCTTCATGGGCCGTCACCCGACAGAGGCCCATGGTCCCTCCGCGGAAGGACAAAATCTTTAAACAACAACAAAAGTAAAAGTAGCACCAGCAACAATAGCATAGTAGTAGCAGTGGTCGGCAGCATCAGCAGTAACAGTAGAATCAGCATCAGTAAGAGTAACAGTAGCATTATTATTATTATTATTATTATTATTAGTAGTAGTAGTAGTAGTAGTAGTAGTAGTAGTAGTAGTAGTAGTAGTAGTAGACATAGTCGTAGTAGTAGCAGTGGTTATGTCTTAGTTTCATGGTCTCGTTGCACTCCGCCACAGCTCTCAGGACCAGCCCCGTGCAGCCCAGGACCACACCCCCACCCGTCCCCCTCCCCCTCACCCCGCTGACTCTCCGCAGGCGGCCCTCAGACACCAGCCCCTCCCCGACCTCCTCCCTCAGTGACGCGGCGGGGGGCGGCGACGACAGTGACGACGGCAGCCGCTCGGCCAACTCAGCGGCGGAGTGCGACAGGCAGGGTGAGGAGGACGATCACTCCCTCCCGCGGCCTCGCTCTCCCTCCCCCGGCAGGTAAAGTGGCTTGAAGCAGGGCCACAGGATAGGAGAATTTGGCCAACTTGATCACGGGTGCCATGTTGTTAGCTAACGAGCCGCGCGATATTCAGGATGATGCTGTAACAATAGTGTTTTCTTGTGCTCTATATATATGTTCAGGATCTCGAAGTACGTGGAGCACAAAGATTCACTCTTGTATCATCATCAATTTGAATTTCGGGCGGCTATTTTGGAAACAACATGGCGCCTGCGATGTAGCTACCAGACTCTTCTATCCCATGGCTCTGGCTTGAAGAAAAAGGATGCTTCGCCTTCACCTTGACTATAGGGAAACCAAATTGTCGAGTCCGTTTTGGCGTTGGCTTCCGCGGGTCCATTTCTCCCCTCTGCTCTGCCACACAGTCCCAACACCTATTTTTTCCTCTCATATGTTACCTATAGCTTACATATGAGAGGAAGAGATAGGTGTTGGGACTGTGTGGCAGAGCAGAGGGGAGGAAAGGACCCGCGGGAGCCTACGCCAAAACGGACTCGACAATTTGGTTTGACGACTATTTACTTGATTCACAATGGAGTCCTACGTCGCTCCACTGTTCTTTAACTGTTTTTAATGCAGCAAAAATAGAATAGCGAGATTAGAGAAGATTTTGCAACACACAACAACACTCCACGATAGTCACAAAGGCCTTACAACACCCGATCAGCCTGCCAAGCACAACCTCCCTTGCCATCTCCCTTACAGCCGCACATCAACCCTCCTCTCGGCGCAACGAGCGACACATTTCAGCATTACGCCTCACCATATCTAATAATGTTCACTCACTTACCCCCCTCAATCAGACCCTCTATCTGTACAGCGGTTCCAAACGTTCTTGCACTCGGGTCCCCTTTTCATCAAAATCTTGACACCCACGCCACCCACTGATAAACAGTTTGTTTTACACAATTTTTTTTGTCACTTATTTTCATCCATACCCGGCCCTGACACGCACTAGAAGCTACCCTGGTGCTCCTTCTCATCACACACGAGTAGAAGCATGCAGCAGCAGCAGAATAAAAGCATAGAAAAGAAGCTCGAAACGATAAGATATTAAAATCGCTCTCCAATGCCTTTTCTAGCAAAACTTCGCTACCCCCCAGCCAACCCTCCTTGACCCACCCCCCCATGGGGAAGGGCTGCGACCCACCGGTTGGGGATCTGTGCTCTAACATCAATGCGATCATATCTCGTCACTATAGAGAACAATACCTACTGAAGCTCGCTAGATCAGGCTCTCTAACCACCGCCACACCCCTAAATTCGTATTCTATATAGTTGAAAGAATAAGCTGGCTCAGCGGTGGTTTAGTTCCTTGACTCTAGACCGCGCGCCACTTTCAACCAGAAACAACAGAGATAGATACCGAAAAGAAAGACCGGGTGGATCAGCAACAGACAGACAGCGAATAGAGAGCGCGGATGATTTAGTTCTGACCTGACCGGGCGCCATTTTACACCAAAAGCAACAGATAAGAGAGCGACAAGAAAGAGAGAACGGGCAGTGGGGAACAACACCCTCGTGACCTTTCCTCCAGCAGGGTGACATGACCTTTGGCGTTTGGGCCGCGTGGACACCCCTCGCGCCTCCACACCTTCACACGCACTCCCACAGGTTGCCGCCTCGCCTGCCCGTCGTGAGTGTCGTGCCGTGCTGGTCCCCGCGCAGCGACACCACCTCCGTCACCTCCACCTCCACGCCCCGCCTACCCCGACGGCAGCCCACGCCCACCCCGTCAGGAGCAGTGACAGGAGGAGGAGCTAAGAAGGGAGGCGGTGCTGGTGGTGGAGGTGGAGGTGGAGGCGAAGGAGGAGGAGGAGGAGGGGGTCGCCACACACTTCCCAAAGGACGGAAGCACAGCACACGCCCCGCCTCCGCCACCCACCACCTCCCACATTACCGCCCGCCGCCCACGCTCGCCGCCGCCCGCAGTTTAGACCAATTAGGTAAGTGCCCCCTCCCTTTCTGGCTACTCCCTAACAATTATCTGCTTCGTCATTTGTTTATTTCCACCCTTTTAAGTTTGTCCCATTCTCCTTCATCCGCCTCATAATTTCTAATCATATTTTTCATTTTCTTCCCTTTCATTATTTTGCTATTTTTGTTCCTCTCCTCTTAGTCATCCGCCTCATAGTTCCCAACCATATTTTTTCGTCTTTCCCATTCATTATTTTTCCTTTCTCCTGCTCTCGCTCCTTCCTCTTCTCTCCTGTCTCTTCCTCATTTTTTTTGTCCCACTCCTCTTACTATGTCTCTAGGTCTCTTCCTCGTTATTTCCACTTTTCTATTTTTGCCACAATTCCCTTATTAATCTGCATCTTATTTCTTAAAGATCTTTTTCATCTTTCATTATTTTCCCTTTTCTTTTCTCTTCTGCTCCTCTCTCTCTCTCTCTCTCTCTCTCTCTCTCTCTCTCTCTCTCTCTCTCTCTCTCTCTCTCTCTCTCTCTCTCTCTCTCTCTCTCTCTCTCTCTCTCTCTCTCTCTCTCTCTCTCTCTCTCTCTCTCACCACTACCTCTTCCTCTGATTCCATCCACTCTTCCTTGTCCTTCTTCCTCTCCTCCTTTACCCATTTCTCTCTTCATTTCCGCTTTCCCTGCCCTGTTCTCCTTCGCCCTTAAATCATTCTCTAGCTACTATGCTAAACATCGACACCTCACTTCGCCTCTCGTAGAAGTTGCTGGATTTTCATGGACTGTTTTGTGATCCTATAGTGATGGTTTTACCCGACTTCTGCATCTTCAACGGGACAAATCACTCATGAATAATTCTCTGTAGCCTTGGAAATTAGTCGTAATGAAAGCTTCTATCTCTATCTCCTCACCTGCCCTTTCCAACCCCATCCGTCTCCCTGACCTTCCTATAGTGATGGTTTTACCCGACTTCTACATCTTCAGCGGGACAAATCACTCATGGATACCCGGTTAATCTTCTCTGTGGTCTTGGAAATTAGTCGTAATGAAAGCCTCTATCTCCATCTCCTCACCTGCCCTTTCCAACCCCTTCCCTCGCGCTGATCCTTCCTATAGTGATGGTTTTACCCGACTTCTACATCTTCAGCGGGACAAATCCCTCATGGATACCCGGTTAATCTTCTCTGTGGTCTTGGAAATTAGTCGTAATGGAAGCCTCTATCTCCTCCCCTGCCCTTTCCAACCCCTTCCCTCGCCCCACCTCACCTTCTCCCCTCACGCCTCCTCCCCTCGCTTGTCTCCCCCACGTGACCTTACGACGCCTTCTCGTTTATATAGTTATTATCGTGTTACTTCGCTCGTTCCTTTTTATTTTTACTCGTTATGGTTCGCACTATTTTTATGCTCGGTGCCTCGATCTGCTGCAACACTGTTACTCCTCTCCTCCTATACCCTTATTTCTCTATTTATTTTCCTCTTTCTCTGCCCTGTTCTCCTCCTCCCTTAAATCATTATCTAGCCACTATTCTAAACGTATCGGGTATTTATATGTCTAGTCTCCTTGGGCAGTTTATCCTTGTATGAGCGTAATAATACACAATATGATAAAAAGGACGTGGGCATATTCTTTGTAAGGCATAAAAAAAACCTGTGATCCTCTCTACGAGTCTTCAAACCTGCCTGCACGCTTGCCTTACACCAACCCTCTTACAAAGCATGGGTAAATAATCATAACGACTGGGCATATTTCTTTTATTTTTTTTTACGTCTATGCCTATAGCGTCGGTAGGCTTGCTTGAGGGGCCTGGATGGTATTCGACCCCAGCCGGTCATGGCGCAGGCAAGTGTTTATAGTGGCGCCATCTTCTCTTGGCTCATGCTGTCCCCCGGAACTCCTTCTTGATTTACTTGGACGGTTTCCGCTAGAGTCCGGGTGATAAAAGTTGTACAATGTGTAAATGTTTGGCAAGGCAGACACTTGATTATGGTCCATCAAATCTAAGACCGTTCTGGCTACCACTCTAAAGACGATTTAACCAATGTTGAATCTTCCACCGAATACACTCCGGAACATAATCAGATCATAAATTTGCTACCTTCTCAGACTATCATAAGCCTTGGTAGCTGGTTCATAGCGACATATTTAAACCTGATTAATTACGACAATGTTATTTTTTTTAGAGTAAACAAAGCAAATATCTTAAACATTAACTTATTATCATCATGCTAACCCCCCGCCACCACCACCACCACCGCCCTGCCTTTCTTCCCTCACCCCTCAGCCGGGCCGCGAAGAGAAGGAGCGACAGGCGGCGGCGGCTTTCCCCACGACGTCGTCACCCCCCGCCGAGCCATGTCCGCCGCCTCCTGCCGCAGCCACCGCCCCCCGCGACCCTCCTCGGCCCTCACCGCCAGGCAAGTCCCTCCCGTGTACCTCGAAATCACCTTTGACTTTTGTGTTCTCGCCGCTATTGATCGCAAGGCCCCGGGAGTCTGGGCTCGTAAAAAAGTGAAGAAAGGTATAAGTAAGGGTGTTAGTTTGCGACAGAAGTGTTTCTTTGGTGTCTGGTGTTGGTTGATTGACATACATAGGCTACTTTGCTGTCAGGGTGGATTTTTAAGGGGGCACTCAGCTGATTCATGATTGTTTTTGGGTTTTTGTTGGTATATTAATAACAAATATGCTTGTACAGTTGATGGATGGCTGTGTGTGTGTGTGTATGTCTGTGTGTGTGTGTGTGTGTGTGTGTGTGTGTGTGTGTGTGTGTGTGTGTGTGTGTCATTACAACATCAGCTATTACAGGAGCCCCGGGCCGCGGCGAGGTGATGGAGGAGGTGGAGGTGGTGGTGGTGGTGAGGGCCCGTGCTGGAGTCCCCGCCTCCTGCCCCACCACCGCTCCGTCAGCACCGTCTCCCTGGCTGACTCAAGCATCCTCGCCAAGTTCATGGATGGGTAAGATGAGCATGGAGGGGTGTTGAACGGAGGGAAATGGTGTGGGGAACGGCTGTGTGGGAGGGGAAGGGAGAGGGAGGGGAAGAAAGGTTAGTGGTGGTAAGGGGCGAGGGAGAAACGCTTGATTGTGTGGGGGAGGGAGAGGGTGGGAAGAAGGGGAAGGAAATTTTAGACATAGTGCTAAAGGGGGAACGAAAAAGGAGGAACAGTAATAATGGAGGATGAGGTGAATTCAGGGGAAGAAATGGTGGTTGTGCAGGGGAGAGATAAGGTGTGTGTGTGTGTGTGTGTGTGTGTGTGTGTGTGTGTGTGTGTGTGTGTGTGTGTGTGACGTCTTTTTCCTCTCAGGCTGGAGAACACGCAGCTGCCGGCGAGGGACGTCCGCCTGTTGGAGCTGCTGGCGATGAAGCACGAGAAGCTGTTCGAGGAGCGGCAGCGCTCCCAGCAGGCCCACCGCGCCTGGCTGCTGCAGAAGGAACGCGACACCAAGGTATGTAACGTGACGCCAGCCCGCGATGCGTCTTGCTGAGGAACTGTCAATATCACTAATGGCTTCCAATCAATCACAAGTACGATTTACGGTACAGCATGGGAAATACTAGGGGAAATAATACTTCCTTACAAAATATACAACACTCCCGACCGTCTTAAAAATAAAAATCGTGTATGTAGAAAACCGTAGATTATCACAGCGGTTCTATAGCATATTAAAAAAAAAAAAAAACATATAGAAAAACAACCCCTTGAGGATATCTCAAATAATGTGATTCCAAAATATATTCCGACTCTAATAAGACGGAGGTTAAGGTGAGGAATGTGTGTGACTGCAGATGGCGGCGTC
Organism: Eriocheir sinensis; assembly: GCF_024679095.1. NCBI lineage: Eukaryota > Metazoa > Arthropoda > Malacostraca > Decapoda > Varunidae > Eriocheir > Eriocheir sinensis. The sequence goes on from NC_066547.1 coordinate 13,727,297, forward strand.
GGAGTGGGCGGCGTGGCGGGCTCAGGTGAACGACAAGCGGCGCCGAGAGAACGACGAGAACCTGCGTCGGTGGCATCGCCTGGAGGAGGTGTTCCGGCAGAGCCAAGAGAACCTGGCGTCCCTCATCACCGGCAAGGAGGAGCGGGCGAGGGAGTTGCTCACCCTACAGCGGCAGGCCAGGGTGAGTGGGGGCGGAGATAGATTGACAGATAGATATAGACTGACATAGCTAAGTGAAACCAAACTGTCGAGTCCGTTTTGGCGTTGGCTCCCGCGGGTCCATTTCTCCCCTCTGCTCTGCCACACAATCCCAACACCTATTTTTTCCTCTCATATGTTACCTATAGCTTACATATGAGAAGAGATAGGTGTTGGGACTGTGTGGCAGAGCAGAGGGGAGGCAAGGACCCGCGGGAGCCTACGCCAGACCGGCCTCGACATATTTGGAAGACTATAGCTAGCTAGATAGATAGACAGATAAAGACAGCCAGAGAGTCCTCAACACAGTGCCATACCCGACCAGGCGAGGCGGGTGGAGGAGCGACGGTCGGCGGAGAGCGCGCGGAAGGCGGCACAGGAGGCGGCGTTGCGGGCGAGGGAGGAGGCGGAGGAGCAGAAGCGGCAGCACCTCATCCAGCTATGGGAGCAGCAGCAGCGCCTGGTGGAGCAGCGGCGGCGGGAGAGGGAGGAGTTCTTCAAACGGGTGAGTGATGGGAGGAAGGAGGAATGTGAGGGTGAAATGGATGCTACTCTGAAGGATGACGAGAGGGGAAGACTTGAATGAGGGACGAGATGAAAATAACGCAAAAAAATAACCGAGGTCACTATAATATTTCTGGATGATTAAGAGAAGGGTGGGCTAAGAGGAGAAAGGAATGGTACGGTAAAGTGATGACTGTGGATCTAATGTCTGAAAGATGACGAGGGGAAGACTGGATATGAGAGGGACGAGAGGAAAAGAAAGTAAGAAAGTATTGGGGTCGCAAATCTGTGTCTGGAGGATGAAGAGGAGACAAGAACGGAATGAGAGGAGAGAGGAATAGGACGGTAAAACAATGACTGGGGATGGTAAAGTATGAAGGTTGACGAGAGGGGAAGAATGGAATGAGATGGGCGAGAGGAAAAGACTGGGGTATGACGGGAGGCGAAGAATGGAATGAGAATAGCGAGAAGACAGTGATAGTAACTTGTGTGATATTATGCGTCTGGAGGATTGCGGGGAAAGAGGAATGGGACAAGAGAGATAAGAGGATAAGGAAGGGAAAACGGGGCTAACTAGAGGATGACAGAAAGCGTGGACAGGAAGACAGGAACCGAAGGAGAGTAACGAGGAGCTGGCGAGGCTAATATACTGACTAGAGGCTTACGGGGAGAATGCGGAGTGTGAGAAAAGGGGTCATATTGTCGAGAGAGGCCTAAAGAGTGAAGGAATGGGAATAAAATAACCAAGATAAAGGTGTCGGTAGGTGAAAACTGAAGGAGCTGGCAAAACTCATATACTGACTAGAGACTGAAGGGAAAATAAAGCATAAGAGATGAGCTCATGTCGAGAGGGACGTAAAGAGTGCATAAAAAGGAAGAAAATAACAAAGATGAAGTCGGTGGGCCAAAAATTGAAGGAGGAAGAAAAAAGAGGAGGGAAGAATATACAGAAGAATGAAATTAAGGGGATGGGCGTGACGGATTACTGTGTTGGGGTAGCGTGTGGCGGAGGACAACTTGGCGGAGACGGAGCAGCAGGAGGAGCGGCGGCGGCAGGTGGAGGCGCGGGGGGAGGCGCTGCTGGCGGCGATGCGACACAACATGGAGGAGCGACTTGCCAGGGCCGAGGCGAACCTGCGGCTGCTGAACGAGGCGAAGGAGGACGCGCTCACCAGGCAGAGGTGTGTGGGGGGTGGGGGGAGGTGTGTGTGTGTGTGTGTGTGTGTGTGTGTGTGTGTGTGTGTGTGTGTGTGTGTGTGTGTGTGAGAGAGAGAGAGAGAGAGAGAGAGAGAGAGAGAGAGAGAGAGAGTTTATACATAGGCACACACTCCCCCTATATATATGCACCTTTACCCTTTACTTAGCCGGCGAAAATAATCTGCGCACACACACACACACGCACCTTCTCTACTTCTCTCTCCCCCACCACCCCCATACGCAGGAACGAGAGGGATCGGCGGGTGGCGGCGGTGCAGGCCCTCCACAATCAGCTGGAGGCCTCGATGATGCAGTGGCGGCAGCACATCCTGTCGCGGCAGCTGGAGGCCATGGCGGCGGCGGAGACGAGGCAGGAGCAGTACCTTCGGTCGCGAGCCAACAGGATCTACGCCGAGAGGTCCTCCCGCCACGTCCACCACCACCACCTCCTCCAGCAGTAAGTGCACGGTGCCCCTCCACGACGCCAAGCCCAAGCGACATTCAGGGCATGCCACAAACTACCACGAAAGTTGCGTCACACGTATAAAACTTAGAACTGCGCATTCAGTTATTATTTCATGTATCGAAATGGACGGCACTGGCTATACACCCCGGAGAACAGCATGTCAGAGGTACTTTTCCTAGCGAGCTTGGTTCTCTCTTTTTCTTTATGTAGATATATTTCGGGATTCCGGAATACAGTTTATTGTTTGGTGCCAAATGTCAAAACACGGTCGGGAAAAAATATTTTACCCATGGGTCTCAGGTTTTAAAGTTTGCGTCTGTTTATGGTTTATATGACCACTGAGTGAACAATCGACTTTTGCTTTACGCTTTACGCATACGGTGCTGCGGTAGGAAACACCGAAAATGTAAAAAAATTGGTCATCAAAGAGTTTGAAATTTTTAAATTAATCAAACGCTTATTTCATAATAAATGAAAATCGTGCATACGCGGACGTACTGGTCAGTAATTTTTTTTTGTATTATGCTACTTTTTTGTGAATTAATATATATAATGGCATTTTTCTATCCTTTAGGAACTCTGATTCTGTAAAGCATTTTGTATATATGAGCTTTAATATGGATGAAATCACCTGCATACTTCATTAGGTCATCTGCTTTAACCCTATTTATTCCATTCACATCTTTCTTTACTAAGGTTACTTAGGAATCATTTGAGTTAAGCAAATAATTTTCCTCACCACCATCTTTCTACCTACCTTCTACAACTGTACAATTTGGAGTTTAATTTTTCCCCAAGTCTGACAACCTCCTCCGTATTATTTGTGACATTGCCTTTCACAAAACTGTTCTCAAACTGTCAATCTATCCACCTATTCAACTATCCACCCATCTAAGACCATTACGGGAAGTCATCGCGTGTCTTGGCAGAGTGTTGGCGCGGGAGGAAGCAGAGCTGGCCATGGCGAAAAGGTGCCTGGAGGCAAAGGACACGAGGGCGCAGGAGTTGGCGAGGGAGAGGGAGCGGCAGGTGGCCAAAGCTCGCTCCACCGCCCACACCACCGCCGCCCTCAGGGAGAACCTCAGGTAAGTATTTTCTGTGGTAACTCAGCATAAGCAGCCCTTCCTCCAGTCTTAAGTCACTGAGATACTCCACGACCTCGAACACGTAATGAACCACTCCCCAAACCTCAAACAGACGTATATATTTACGCTGCCGCGGTGTTATGATTCACGATACGTCTACAAAGGGTAAGAATCCGTTTAAGACCTCTTAGGCTGGTATTCTTAGACGCTTCCTTCTCTTATACCAATAATTTTAAAGGCATAAAATGAAGTTAAACGCGTTCCCATGAGTGTTTCTTTTCGTTCATGGTACGGAAGGAGGGTCAAATCGTCAAACTACCACCAGGGTAATTAAACTACCCCTGGAAATGGCCACAACTCATACGAAAGCCTTGTCAAATGTAAGTGCTTGGGCTCTGGAATGTTTAATAATACGGCCCTTAGAGATTTCGACAGAAGGAAGTAGTTTTCAGAGTGGTCAGCGCGCGGACGTGGTGATCCCGGAGACTCGGGGTCACGTTCCACCGCAAGCAGCTTATAATTTTCAACCATCACAGAGCAGCGAAAAATTACCCACATGCTGGCTAGATCCTCCAGCAACCCAAAATTCCGCGACTTTGATCAAGAGACGCATTAGGTGGTAGCATGGGCGAAGTAAAACTCATATATATATCGGTAGCCCCTTGAAATAGTAAAATCATCCCGCGTCACTAACGGGCAGGGGTAAAACAAGGCCAGACCCCCACATCCCCAAGAGCCTATTGGCGCTATGGGCTGCACATAAAAAAAAACTAATCAGCACACGACAGAACCCCTTGGTCACGTGCTATTTTGATACAACCGCAGATAAGTGTCCAGAATAACACGCCCCTGGCACTCCGCGTATGTATTCTTAAACTAACAAAATCGCACGGAAACCTCACGTAACTTATCGCCGCTAAAACAGTAACCCATCGGGCCATCACCGATAAAAGTAATTGGTAAATATGGAGATTCACTACGCGCCTCAAATATTACCCCCACGAGAATAATAACCTTTCCAAGGTCTCACATACTGTTGTACTTATCTAGTTTTACCGGCGCATTATACATGTGGTGGGGGGTCCAGGGGGGGCTGCGATCCCCCTGGTTAGGAGGGGGACGAACCCCTCCGTTAGAGGTTAGGTTATGTAGAGTTTGAGGTTGGAGTAGTTTAAATATACTCCCCCACCCAAAAAAACAGATTTCCCACGGGTCCCCCATGATCGTTTGGGGAAGGGGATTAGGCCTTTTTTCTTTACTTTCAAGTATTTGCGCCTTCATATTATGGTTGAGGGACATGTATTTCGTCCCTTAATTAACTATAATATGGAGGCGTAATATCGTATTTTGGAGGCGCGGAGTCATCTCCACAATTACCACTCAAACATTTCGCAGCCCAAACACACACATTTAGCAAAGATTTCATAAGAGTTTGGGAAATTTCCAGGGGTAATGTTATGGCCCTGGTGGTAGTTTGACCTTTCTTCTGTATCATGAACCTAAATGAACCCTCGTTAAAACCCGACTGAGCTCCTTTTTGGGCTTAGGAAATAGTTGATGTGAGAGGCGGAAGTGTCTGAGAATACCGACCCAGTACAACAGCCATGCTACACTTACCTCCCCAGGAAAAAGTTGGCCCCGGAGACGTTCGACAAGGTGGTTGCACGCGCCAACTTGGAGCTGAGGATCGAAAACCGTCCGCCAGCCACCTCCTCCCAGGGCACCCGCTCCCACATCTTCCTTGGCTGAGGGTCACGCCAGGCTGGACACCTCTCACTCGCGCCACGCCCCGCCGGTATCACATCAGAGCTACAAAAACGCACGCACACGGCCGCCGCACACGACCCTTGAAGCTTCGAACTTTGTTTATCTTCTCTTCAACGGCTCTCATTTTAGTTGTTTAGGAATTCGGCACTTCCAAATCGAGCACTTATAGCTGTATTATTATAATTATTGCACTTTTGTAGCCTCCTTGGAACAGTAAAATCATGCAAATGTAACCAAGTGCTCACCAATATACATAATACCGTACATTTTCGCAAGGGTGTTGAAACCCTGATTTTAATCATTAATGGCTCCCGAAAAGTTGTACCTACCTAACCTTTTTTTTCAGGATAGAAACAAGTTTCAATGTGTATCACTTGTTGGTGATGCAGAAATTATTTCTAATACTCAAGAGTTTAGTACCATTTTTATATCACATTATCAGCAAACAATTACACATATCTATAAATACTAATAGCACTGAATTTCTTTTCAGTTATTGTACTAGAGTTTATAAGGTTTATCCAGACTGAGTGTCATTTCATGACTGTTTATTAAAAAAAAAATCATACATCATCTGAATATTAAATGCAGTTATTTAGTACAGAGAATGTCACATTGCACCATCCACTGTGCCCAAAGGTTATGCATAGTTTCCTTTTGACACACTGACCATCAGTATGACATTCCTGAAAAAATTAATACGCATACTCTGAAAACACAACACACAGTAGACGTAATGGAAATACAATAGGTGATTAATTTACTACTTAATGTTGTACATCTGTGATGCAGAAACAGCATATGTAATCAAAACAGCTTGTCACTTGCAGGTATGTACTAAGTCCTGCAATACCATAAATAAAATCACAATACATTGATAAAATACCAAATGTCACGGTGTAACTTATGCATCCACATATGACAAAAAGGGATGTTGAGCATAGCAGATGCAAAAGACCTCTTGACATGATGCACAATGAGAAACTCCTGACCCCTCTAAGCATAAAAACTCTCATGAACAAGAGCCTCTCACAGTTTCTGCTGTGGCATCCAGACTTTTCAATATTATTTCAACAACTCCTCATTAACAAAGGAAACTTACCCATTTGCAGGGCTATACTTATGATGTGCAAGTGCATTGATCTATTCTGTACAGTGTCTTTGTGCATCCTATCTGGCTTTTATGGTACAAAGAATTTTGCCACATTATTAAACTGTAAGCATTAACCATTTAAGTGGAATTATTAATTTACCTTAATTGATCTTGATTCTGTATGAATTACTGAAACTTAAGATGTGTGTGTGTGTGTGTGTGTGTGTGTGTGTGTGTGTGTGTGCACAACTAAAATTGTATATTCAACAGTATTACATATTTTCTCTGATAGAGGCAACAAAGCAATGACTCAGATCTAAGGTGTAAATACATTATAATAAGTTAATAACCTTTGAACAAATGCACAGACATTGGCAGGCCTGAGAATAACTTGAATGGTCTCAAATAAGTAAGTTGTGAAACAGTCTAATGATAATTTTTCAACAATCGTACCGAGTATTACTTACTGTATACTTATGCTTCTTCACCTACCTCCATCTTCCACCTTTCTATACATTCACTCATATTTTAAAAAGGAGGTGTCAAGAAAGAAGGCAAGAAATCTACTCAACTAAAATAAAATATTGTAATTATTTGAGAGCAGTAGACCCCAAAATTTATCTCTTACACAGGCACATAGAGCCAGAGAGAAAAATCAGTAACAACCATGAAGAGTTGAGTAAATCACACTTCATATACAGTCTAACCCTATGACAGTTCAGATTAAGTAGATGAAAACGAGGCAGCTTTATGCCTTCTGGGGTCTTGTAAAAATGTGAATGTATAGGGATGAACATTTGGGGATAAAATCAAAACAGAGACACCATGTCCTTACATCAGGGGTTAGTCGAGTAAGGTGTGATTTCTATCCACTGAGCACAAGTGTTATGTGAGTCCATCTGTAAACTTACTTATCTTTTTTGCACCCCTATTTGCTTTCAGTGCAAATAATTATCAGATGGATCAATTATTATATATGAGCCAATGGTAATTTCCCTACTATTCTTGTACAAAATTGTATGTAAAAGTAGCATGTTTGTGCTATGTACTTTATTCATCACAGAACATTTCAATCACCAAGATAGTTCATAAAGATTTTTGATCTTTTACCCTAAATGTTTGCTTCTTAAACACACAAAAGGCTGTTTTGACCTATTTCTGCAATCCCCTCTGTAAGAAAGTAAGGCAAAGGCAGCCAGACTGAGTATATGAGCTGTATTTACCTCAGCTACCAAGGAGCCCTTGATTTTATATACCATAAAAGAAAGTCATGAAGATATTGCCATGTCTCTCTCTCACATACATTCTAACTTTGCAGAGTTGATAATTTTGTGTCCCACTGCTAACAAAAGGTAGTCCTAGCTTTCTCAATGGTACTCTGCAGCTGAAATCTTTTTTAACAAAGCCAATTAAATTTCCTGGGTTCTGCTAACATAAACTACCCTAACCCTTAAAATTTTCTGAATATGAATTCCTATCAACTAACTGGAAAAACCTATTGTATATCTTTTCCTGTCACAGCAGTGGGAAAACACTTTAAGGACGGAAGTGAGTGGGATTTGTCTGTTGTTCAAATGTACCACACTTGCTTCAGATTAATTCAAGTCTCTAAAGGTACATACAGGCAGTTTTTAAGAATATGAAAGGTAGTAATTAAACTGTACTTGATTTATGAGTATGTTAAGGCTATGCCTGAATTGGTCAAATTCTTGGATCTTCCTGACTTTTTTACTTTGATTGTCCTGTCAACTAATTACTCAGGTTGTCAGCTGACTGCATTCATGCATGATGAAGAGTGAAAAATAAACACATCAAATGGTGTCTAGCACCAATGCCAATCATTAGCATGCCTTGACTTGTGCACATATGGAGTAGAATATGTGATATTAATCTGAAGCTGCCAAGTTTACAACTTGTTTCCATGCACTATGAGACATAAAATAGTACAGCTGACTTACAATATGAGATATGATAAAATAGTACAGCTGACTTACATATAGTTTAGGAATAAGAACTTGTGTGAGAAAGCCAGGTAGGCATATTATGATTAATTTGTACTCAAGAACTGACACAAAACAAGTTTTAAGGTTATCATCTATTAACAATATTGGTCAAGTCTTCTGTAAGTGGTTCTTAACAGCCCAGCAAATGCATCTACATATCTTTATCAAGGACTAGAGCTCATATTATTACAATTAGTGAATGTCAACACTGAAAAAAAAATGGTTATCAAAACATATTAAAGTCTAAGGATTAATCAGTAATATTTCATTTAGTTTAGTTATGCAGTCTTATTAGCTTATGAGATAAGGCATGCAGCTCTAAAGATTATAGGAACATTAATCATTAGTACTTTGGTTCCTTTATAAATCAGTATATTGCAAGTTAAAGCTTGGTTGGGAAATCACAGTTTTTGCAAAATAAATCTTACGTATTATTTCAACAATTCTTTCAGAACATTAATTCAGAATAAATTCCTGTATTCAAGAGATCACGAATCACCTTACAGTTCACATGGAAAAATGCGATAATTCTCGATATCTAAACACAACACGTTAACAATACAAAACAGTCAAACATTATCTGAACCTCACACAATACAGCTCATGTCAACATACAGCCTTGATATATAATACAAATAAAAACATATTCTTAGTGCATACACACAAGTATGAATATCTATATATTTACATCTTTCATTTTTTGCAGTAAGCAAGAAGAATATACCTCCAGAAGGCTTTTAGAACTTAATATTGTTCAGCCACTTAGTAGCATACTGAATGATTTATTGTGATGCTGTTATCAGGCAATTATGGCCCTCCCTAAAAGAATTTACTACCCATAACTTTAATATATATATACTATATATATATATATATATATATATATATATATATATATATATATATATATATATATATATATATATATATATATATATATATATATATTTATTTATTTATTTATTTATATATATATATTATTTTTGTCATAGCAAGAAAACAACTTTGTACAATACATTCACCAGAACATGCAGTTCTTGCCTTTCTGAAGACACATCACAAACTAGTAGAAAATTGTGCATCAACAATCAGTCAAGCTGAGAATGACTGTGCTCATTCACACATGAGGAATCACCCCATTCATAAATTAAATAAAGTAAATTAGGATTCTTCCACTGATATATAAATAAAGCGATAAAAATAAGAGCAACAGTTTCTATAAGAATATAAAAATGTGAGGAGTCTGCAAGAGGTTGGTTGGCCTATACAAGAAAGAAAACAGACTGCCAACATTTGAATATTGAATAACCTGTATTCATTTTCACACCAGAAAGTTTAAGTGGATGTGGGACAGTGCTGGATGACATATTACAAGAAAAGGTGAAACAAAAAGCAGAGTGGATATTAAAGAACGAAAGGAACAAAAAGTAAGAAGCAGACTGTAAGCTACAAGAAAAGTTCTAACTAGGATAAAATATCAAAGAAGACAGACTCGAAATACATGTTAGTCAAGGATGGAAGAACAAGATAAGGCAGCCAACTAATATCAGTCAGCAAAGTGCAAGAGAGGGACTGTTATTGACATGGTTCCTCAGGGCGAAGAAGTGTCATCAAACACATCCTGGTGGTACAAAATGAGAAGCTCCACAACTCGAGGCTCTTCAGCTGAGGTGACCAGGGCAAGGAGGTCATCTGGCTGCAGATTCTCCTTCAGTGGTGCCATCTGGATGAGAGTTGGGGCCAAGACAGTGCTGAGGCTGGTGGCTGACATTTTATTGACAGCACTGTGCTTGCACACCCTGAGAAAAAGAGGCAAGAGCAGTGGTTATATCCTGCCATACAAATTCTAATGCCTATAGTCCGTTTCATTCCGTCTGTCCACTCGTGAACGAAGATGTGGCACCTGCGCATTGTTAGGCCGCGGCCACACAGAAAGCGAGAAAGGTAGCAAGAGCGAGAATGAGAGCGGCAAGGCGAATTTCTGTGGCCACACAAAAAGCGAGGTGAGGCGGGGGTTGTCATGGTAACGCGACCCCGCAGAGCAGTGTAGCCTAGCAACGCTACACACTCCTAGCACCTTGCTAGCACCCACCCCGTCGGCGCACACAAGAGATGAGGTGAAAAGTTCTTATAAACAGTTCCGTGCTTCATTTATTTGGCGTTTTATGAAAAATTAGTATACACCATCGTGTTCAGGAGGCTATTCTCTATAAGATGGAATTGTTTATTTTAGCCTTTATTTCATAGCCGCTGCAAATGATAGCTATATGTAAAATGTGTTATAAACATTACGGAGTGATTATTTAACTTCAACTCGTCACTATTTATTTAGTTTTTGTTTTATTGAGTTTTCACAAACATATTCGAGTTCTCCAATCACTGCTGCGTCTAACGGTGTTAACCAAAATGTCCTATCTAATGTATGAGTTGAGTTACGGCAAAAAATATAGAAGCATGTCTGTGATGTCAGCATGTCACACCTTCTGACCGAGAGATCTCGCGTGAGAAAAGTTAATCGTCAACTCTCCTCTCTTTATCTCTTATCAGCTCGTTTTCTCGCCATTACCTGCTTGCTGCCAGTGTGGCCACCTCCATTGGTTATTATGTATTAAAGTTTCTCGCTCTCGCCTGCTTTCTCGCTCCCTGTGTGGACGCGGCCTTAGTTCGTGATTGCATGAAGATCAACTTTTTATTTTTTATTTCTATATTTGAATGTTTGTGTATACAACGAACCCTCACACCCTCTTAAATAAATCGCAAACATACTGTTTTCCATCGATAATCTACCATACAGGCACATAAAAAGACAAGCTTGTATCAAACAGTATATTCATATCATACTTGAACGATCTATGGCCTTTCAACTTTCAAATCACTAATCTCTAATATATTAGAGATTAGTGTTTCAAATACCTATAATTCAACTCATTCCAGGTAGTACATAAATTGACATCTGCCTCTGCAAGTGCCTATACATAAGGAATTTTGATAATTTGTTGCATGTAAACAACGTGGGTAATATTCAAAGTAGCCTAGCATCACAATCAAGCTATTATTTACTATTTCATGTTCTTTCGAATATTAATCCTTATTTACATGCAGTAAATTATTACAATGCCCTTTGTTTGTACTTGCAGAGCCAGATGTCTTTATGTACCTGAAATGAGATGAATTATAGGCATTTGAAAGACCATAGATCATTCAAGTATGATCTGACTATACTGTTTGATACAATCTTGTCTTTTCGTGTGCTTGTACGGTAGATTAATATTATATCAATGCAAATCAGCATGTTTGGGATTTATAAGGATTGAATTTTTTTTGTATGCATACATAGCATGAATATCAATCACAACAATTGATTTTCACGTATTCACGAACTAGCAATGCACAGGCGCCACATCCATAAAAATTCCCGCTTTGTTGGTGGACAGATGAAACAAAATGGACTATAGTTTGTTGATTCATTCACTGGGTCTCCACACCAGAAAAATATCCACTTGCTGCTAGCCATATTCTTTCTACCTTTGCAGATGCCTAACCCTTATTCTCCCACCCTTCCTATGGCTATTCTGACCCACTGTATATTTCATAGGTGCCTTTTTCTTGCACAAACTGCTTTTACCTTTCTTACATACACAATCTGAGTTATCTCATTCTCTCATGACCTGAACTACACAAATTGTTCTAGCCTGACTTGCCATCCTCAACATGATAGTACTGGTCTATCAACCTACCTTGAGCTCTGATGTCCTAATTGCTCTAGGACATCTTCTTAAAGGATTGACCATGGCAGGGGAGATCAGTTTACACACTCACTCATTACAACACTTACATCTCCTCACCTGTCTCTCCAACTGGTATTTTTCAACCCTATCAATCCCCCTCAGAAGTAGTCTCCTGACACCCCCACCCTTGACTACTTGACTCCTACACTTTCACACACTTCCCCTTCTGAATCTTAATTGCTTGTCCATACCACCTCAGTGAGTTACATTTCACCTATTCTACCATTCTGCAATCTACACCATTGTTCTAACATCCATGGGGCATTTCCTATACACATCTCCACTACCCACTCTATTCCACTTTGCTAACCCACATGCTCCTTCTAAGAAACTTCATCTCTACTGAACATATCCTTGTCTGTTGTGACATTTTGTGGCCATGTTTCTGAGGCATAAGCCAAGGTTGACAGACATTTACTCATAATTATATTGATATTGATAATAATGATGATAATACAAAAGTGAAAATATCAGCTGAACTTCCTACACAAACAATGGAATACACATATGAGGGATGGAAGCATACCTGTCCAGGTGGAGGATGATAGCCTTGACGGTTTTGTAGTGAGCGGGAGGCAGGGTACGCAGTGCCTCTTTCATGGCTGACACTCGTGCTTCAGGATCACTCAACTCTGCACAAACGATAATGACGATAAAGCCAAAGGTAAGGTAAGGTTGATGCATTCACTAAAGCTGTGTGTGGCTGCAGTGCTCATCTCTGGCCCTTTGAGTATGTGGTGGGTAGAACTAATGATCGATTGATTATGTGGCAGTAGATGAAAGGCTTAGAAAAGAAATTTGTGATGCGGAGGTAGTAAGAGGAATGTTCGATGGATCTGACCATCTTGCAGTGCTGGCAAAGTTAAAGCTGAAAGAAAAGTGGGTGTTTGAAAAGAAAGGTGAAGTAAAAAAGGAAATACTGAAGATAGAAAAGTTACAGGAAATAGAAATAAAAGATGAGTATAACTGTGAAATGGCAGAGGCCTTAAGTGAAAAATGGGAAAGTGTAAAAGATACTACAAATATTGAAAAAAGTTTTTGGAACATTTAAAGAAAAAGAAAAGAAAATGAACAAGTGAAAAATACTATGATCCTTTTGGATCAACTAATGTGTAAAATCAATATTATAAGTGTTATCAAGCCTATTTTTTGTCATAGGACCAGTGTCAGGGCAAAAGGAGGGTCATCAAAGCATCTGAAGAATACTACCATTGTGCTATTAGTCTATCTGAGTGCTACTGCAATTTGCTGTACAACATGTCCTTTCCAGCACATTAAAAAACAGAAACAAAGCAACAAGTACCAAACATTCTCAGTAGAATTCCACCCGTAAAAAAAATTAAAACCCTACTTTCAGGGCAAGAATTTTCAAACCATAAAACTAAAAGTAAAAGCTCCTTAACCTCTTCAATCCGGCGACGCCGACGTCGGCGTCCGACGTCATCATCAGTCCTCTTTTAAACCTCTTAATCTTCTTCCATTTCCACTTAATTCTCTTCTAAACCTCTTTAAGAGGAAGTGGAAGAGGATTAAGAGGAATTTAGAGGAGGATTGAAAGGTTTAGAAGAGGATTAATCCTCTTCCATTTCCTCTTGACCCTTTCCATACTGTGACGCCAACGTCTGCGTCACGTATGGAAAGGGTTAAAAATTTTTTTACATAAAACAACTTTTTCAATAAAAAAAGTTTCCGGTGAGGGCTTACTGCTTGCTATCTGGAGTTTTGTGAAGCAGGAGGCAGTGATGGGAGAAATGGGCAGCAGCCGGAGGTATGACTTCAGTACCCCCGCCACCACATTAATGTCCCCCACCGCCTTCTCATTGAGGCTGACTTTATCACCATCTGTAGAACACAAAGGGTAACATAAGACATGGAGGTCAGGTCACTTTAGAGGGATAAGGAAGAATTTAAATCAGAGGCAGGACACAAAACTCTGGATGAAGTAATGAATAAGGCTGTGGTGGGGCAGGAGAGCAGAGGGTATGAAGTTAGGTGAACAACTTGAAACAAAGGTAAAAGAGCAGGAGTGAAGAAAGAATCTTATTACAGAGACAGACAGCTGAATACAAGACAGTCACAATGCAAATATCACAATGGTCAGGTAATAATAAAGTTTGGTGAACTTTAAATAAGTACATACTACAGTGGTTGTCAAAAATATTTTTGTAATATCAAAAGAGATTTGTAAAGCTTAAGCAATAGATCCTTTTTTAATCTCTTTTTGAGACATAGGAATGGATAATACGTGGCTACATATTCCACTACACGTTGTAACAGGCAACTGACGTCTTTGTAGTTCCTATGATACGAGAGGTTGAGTTTAGGACCCCAGCCTTCTCGTAACAATCCTTGCCTAGAACAACCATCAAAATTACTATAGTCATGGCCTGTGCTTCCTACCCTGACTTTGCAAGATATGGGGCCACTGATGATGATGATAATGTAAAAGTATCTAATTTTCATGCATGTGCAGGGGCGGTTTAAACATTGCAAATAAGCAATTAAATACAGTAATTGTTTGCAAAATTACCTCAAAACTTGGAAGCCACTGAAACACAGGAATGAAATATGAAAAATATACTGTCCTTCAAATGGGAAAACAGTGTCAGATCGACATGGGACTCAATAAATAAATGAAATAGTCAATTTATCCTATAAAACAATGGTTACTGCAGACATGACACTCCACTCCATGCATGAGGATCAGGTCAGAGGTGGTAATTACTATGAAACAATCCAAACAAAAATAACATGCTGGGCTGATCCTCTTAACTCACACAAAAAAGCTGCAATGGACACCCACAAAGATGATAGCTAGCAGAAGAGTAATAATGTATAATGAGAGACTGAGTAGTAAATTCACTGTTCTGAAGAAAAGAAAACGATCAATTACGATTAAAATTAAACAAAACAGATGACAGCGACAGAAGTAACACTCTTGTAAAATATGATGGAGAGGCTGGGAAAGATGAGTACAATCTCAGAATGACCACAGACAATAATTATGCAAAGAAATATATTTTTCAGTCACTCAAATAACTAGATTTTATATTTATTTATTTATTTATTTTTTAGGTGTTGCCTGTAGCACTGGTACGCTGAGGTGAGGGTCCTCTTGGGTGAAACAAAATAATCAGCTATAAACAGAAATAGCAGAAACAAGGTAAAACTGTATGACTATGAATTATGTAAAACACACATGTGTATGTACACATGCATGTACAAATGCATGTACAACAACGGAGCCTGATGCACAGGGCTAACTCACCCCTCTCAAAGGCCAGCTTGAGTGCCACCACCTGGTCCTGTGAGCCTGGCACACGGTATATCCCCTCAGACATCAAGCCTCGTGCCTCAATTTCATTGATGCACTCTGTCACCACAGCTGGCACCTCTAGTGATCCTCTGGCCACACTGGTAGTCAAGTCAACCCCAAATATACCTGTAGGGGGTAAAAGAAAGTTAAGATAAAGTCTTTACCTGTTTCCAAAATTTATTTTTCTGAACTGTGAACTGTTCTGAATGTTTACTGAATAAATTACTGCACATAATAAAGGTAAACTCACACAAAGAAATCACGAATTGATGAATAAATTATTCAAGGTACCCCTGTTCGAGAGTTATTTGTTACATTAAAATGTAAATGAAAGTATACTATACAAAATATAATGAAGCTGAGGTCTTACTCTGAAGGTTCTTGAGGTCTGGAGAGCAGTCATTGGGAACTCTATAGCTGCATTGCTTGTGAGCCTTAAAGCCACAGTCCTGACACTTCACTCCCTGAGACACAAACCCCCACAAGAAGTGACCACAAAAACCACACCTGAAAGATTCATTGGTGGTCATCCCACAAAGGTAAGTGTTCTTAAAGTGGAGCTTCAATACACCCAAGGAGTACTGAAATGGGTTCACAGGGCATATAAAAAATGCAGCTCAGAAATTAAATGAACACTGTCTTGCACTGTTTGGTAACTAACAAGCACCCAAAACAGTTTAAAAAATTTACCAGCTTATCCAGTTATCCTCTTTTCTCATATTTTCATGACAAAGATAAGAAATTGGACAATGTATGCAAATATTGAAGAGGGGATATACATGTAAGGTTGACTGTATGGTTGGGGGTATTGAGGCTGATAAACTTTTAAGAACCACTGCACTAGGGAAATAAAAGTTATAACAAATACTACACATATAATCCAATATAATTTGCAAAGGATAAAATGTCCAGAAATACTTCCAACTTCCTTACCAAATAAGGCCACTGAAGGTGTTGACACTAAACCTGTGAGGCCTTTGGGTGTTCAACTCTTTGGGCGAGTCAGATGTCTGGGTATCTACTTCCTCCTGGATAGAATCAATGAAATAGGTTGGCCTATCAACTGTATTTGCTGAAGGATGATCATTCTGTAGAGTAAATAGGTAGTTTAATTACAGACAATTTAGAGAACACCACTGACAGAAAATAGCCAATATTGTTAAAAAGGTTTTGTTTAAATTTTGCTATAAATTCACTAACAATGACAGCTTTATAAAAGATATTTACAAATCCAGTGGGTGAATAATTCTCTACCACAAAGGAAAACCAAAAAATCTGTAATAAAAAATAGTAAAACAAATCAAACTTAATCAAGAACAATTATGTGGCAAGGTGCAGGGCGGGGCTGACCCCGCAGCAGCCAACACCCCACCAGCCAGTTTCAAATGGAAGTACTATAAGTGAGTGAACATGAACATGGAAAGTTTTCCTGCATGGCAAGGAATAATCATGAAAAAAGGTGTAAAAAAAAAAAAAAAAAAAAAAAAAAAAAAAAACTGCTGACCCACCTCTTTGCCAAGTGGTGGTCGCTTGGGGGTCCGGTTGCATCTGGTAAGGGTGTAGTAAGGGGATTCAGAGTAGGAGGCAGCCTGCATGGCCCGGAGATGGTCGCCAGCATGCAGCTCAATATAGAGACACACAAGCCCATCGTGCACCAGGCTGTGTAGCGTGTCAAAGCGCTTCTCCCCAACATAATGCTTCTGACCATCGTAGTACAGTCTATAGTGCTTAACTTGCCGATCAAACCTGGAGTGAGTGAGCTGGTGAGAATTACTTCCAAAGGGTGAGATAGATGGTGGAGTTGTGTAGGGAGGGTGAGGGCGAGAGTAATGGAATAGAAATGGGGGATAAGGTGATGGTTTGACTGAGAACTGAGCGTGGTGACTAAGAGGTGATTATGGTGATAGGATAAGGAGGATGGAAAGAAGTGGTGAAGGGGTTGAGGAGGAAGCAAGTAGTTGAAAAGTCAAGGAAATAATAGCAAGCAAGGACAGGGTGAATGGGGTGTGTGGAAATAAGGAAGATGGTGAGTGATATTGTTTGAAACCTAAATGCAAAACTTCAATTCATAAAGCTCATTAACAGGCATTGTTTAAGATTTGATTTACATTGGTTTTGCTGAATAGTATAATCAAAATATGTTTGTTTCCTTGTATGTTTTTTCATCTAATGCCTCTCTCTATCCTTGGCCATCTCTTACCAAATGCTGAGAGTGGAGAAGCCTCGTGCTCTGTCCCTCTGTCGCACCAAGTAGGCTCCCTCCTGATCAAGCAGCGCTTGGCACTCATGGGCACTGATGTTACCGTGATACTCTAGGCCGTAGTAGGGGGGGCTGTCTGGGGGCCGATCAGTGCAGAGAACAGCAGCAGGCTTTGGTGCTTCATGCTGCAGCTGATAAACTGTAAAAAGACAAAGCTGCTGTGTTGTACTTGGATGCATTTTTTTCCAAACTGAGAGAGGATTTTGAAAAATAATTATTCATGGAGAAACAAGTACCTAAAAAGAATAACTGCCATTGATACACCACTGAGGCCCTCTGACTAAATATTTAATCAATTTAGCCAATTTATATATATATATATATATATATATATATATATATATATATATATATATATATATATATATATATATATATATATATATATATATATATATATATATATATATATATATATATATATATATATATATATATATATATATATATATATATATATATATATATACTTTTCACATAAAACAATATTTCAATATGGGCCTTGTGCAAGTTCACTAGCAAATGTGTCGTTACAATGTGTTCACATACAGGAAAAGACTTTTGATATAATTATCACACGACTTTTTTTGTGTGACGCACTTCGCGTCATGAGCTCGGCTTATCGCTACTTTCCACTGCTGGAGGATACATATCTGTGCTGGAAGATGCTTCAGATCAACACATTAAAATGCTGCCTGCTTAAGAATCAAGGCATTCTGAAGAAACTAATATATATATATATATATATATATATATATATATATATATATATATATATATATATATATATATATATATATATATATATATATATATATATATATATATATATATATATATATATATATATATATATATATATATATATATATATGCACATCAACACTTTAATCCAAATTACTAAATATCATTTTACAGCTAATTACATAATCAAGTTTTTCATCATAGCAGTGAAAATTCCATGGAATCATACCATGGAGACAGAGAAGGCACAAGTTTCTTTGGTTCTGTTGGTTGTGCAACATTGGCTGTGTTTAATATCCAGATAGTCAATACAGGTGTCCATCAGCAGTGTCACAAGAGTACAAGCTATATACGGTACACAATCCTAACAACACTTATAGATAGTATATCATAGAAACACAAAATATTTCATTCTTAGCAATGAAAGTGTCCTGTGTTTTTCCTGGCTTTACTCATAAAAACAGACACAAGTAGTCAAATTGACACTATACCCAAATGGCTAATGGCAAGCTGCTGATAGTGATATTGGGATCTGATATGTTTAAATGTACAGTGTACATGACCAAATGGTGAAGATATTATTAGATTACTTATTACAGACAACAGATGGGTTGGTTGCAGGAGATGCAAGTGATTTTTGAGTAATGGATATCTATTGGTAGAACACAGGTTTAGTAATAGTGACATGACACAGCAAAGGTAAATAGAAATAGAAATGTTGTAGCATCTGTAAATTCTGTTTACATGAATATTTTTCAAGTATCTTTGTAACTTAAACTATAGAACTGAATCATCTTCATCATCTTCTTTAGTCATTACTAGTCAAAAACAAAACAAAGACCTCTCCCAATGTTCTCCACCTCTATCTGAGTGATGTTGGTGCAATGCATTTGCATATTATCCAATTTCATCTCTCCACCTAGCCACCTGCCTGCTCTGACTTAAACAATTTCTGGGTTGCCATTCTGTTACTTTCATTTCAGAATTTTAATATCAGGCATAGTAAAGTCAAAAGGGAATAGACTAGGAGGAATACATGTATGTCTTAAATCATCAAGTGGAATTTTCATTCACCTTTTAGACAGATGTGGCAGCTGTAGAGCCATCCTTTTGCCCCCCTTTATACCTCACCAGGAGTGTCTTGTGCTCATTGTTTGGCTGTCTGCTCCCTAATTTGGCTACCTATTCCCAATGTGTATCATGAGTTTTCACAACAGCTAAACATATAACTTGCAATTATGTATAGAGGACTTTCTATACCAGCTGTACACATAACAACTATAACCCTAATGCCTGCTGCTCCAGGGATCTACTTACGGAAAGATTTCCACATGTTGCTGCTCTTGTCACCTGCAACAATGAGGAGGCATGTTAGATAAGAACAAGTAAGCATTTGGCAATTACATTTGCTTCAAAATTGGCAAAATGACTGACATTTCTGAGGGTTACGGTATATTAGGTAATAATTTACAGGGATTAGAGGGTATCATCTTGAATAAAAGCCAAGAGGTGATGTTCATCTATCTGTATCTCTTACACATTGTTCCCCATTCCCCCAAGGAGGTGCCCATAGCAAAAATGCCTCCAACTTTTCCTGTTCCAAATTTCCTCTCAGCACATTCACTCCATTGCCTCTTTCAATAATCATCCATCTTATTGATCCATTTCACTCGTGGTGTTACTCTGACATCCTCACCCTTGATCCTGCCTTCATAGACTCTCTTCACACAGTCATCCTCATTCATTCTCATGGCATGTCCAAACCATCACAGAATATCCAGTTTCACCCATTCAACAATTCCACTCCCTTTGCTTTCACACCCCCACCAAAACTCTTATCCACATCTTCATTACTTTCTTCATCCCAACTGGACACATCACATGCCCCTCTTATGTTGTTCATTTCTTTCACATATATTTGTGTTTGCAATGCACCACTCCAAACCCATGACTGATGTACATGACAGAGTTGGAGGAATACTACTATTTCTTATAACCTTCTTTATGCCCATGCTCACACTTCCTTTCATAACTCTAACACACCTATTTACTGGTCTGTCCTTCATTGCTCCCTCCACACTCCTATGCTTACATAACTGTTCTTAAGTACTTAAAATCAATTACTTTTTCCATTTTCTCTTCCTTAACCCTGGAATGCAAACATTGGGTAAAATTAACCGCAGCTTTTTGTCTCCCCTCTGTTTACAAGTGATAAGGAAGGGTACGCAGCTGCCCTTCCACGTATTCTCAGTTCCCCATAGCCTCTTGCCCATATTTTGAGTTTTATTCATGACTGCGGTCAATTTCACCCAATGTTTGCACTCAATCGAGGGGAAGGTGACAATTCCAAATATAAGGCGAAATTCACCGTAAGGGTAGTGAGGCAGCCAGCGTGAGTCTCCAAGGACCAGCAACAATCGCTGTTGTAGCTATTGTCCTTCGAGCCAATATTTATTGTGTTCGGGAATTTATTAAGGTTTAATCATTGACAAATAATGCTCATTTTTGTTCTTACTTTCAAAACAAAATAAAAATAACTTATTATCTTTGTACGGTGTTAATATTATGCTTGTAAATGAAGTGAGAGTTGTATTTTCATACGTTGATTTTGGATTTGATAGTGAAAGTAACATTTTTTTATCCTTTTCTTAATATTGGGTTAAATTCACCCATTGTTTGCAGACGCATCACAAAAAATATTGTTTGCATTTAAGGGTTTATCAGATCTTAACTCTATCGTGCTCTCTGCCCTAACTCTGTATGGTTTTGCAAAATCAATTTTCTGTTCTTATGCCCTCTCAAATACTGTTGCTTTACTCTTACCAACATTTCCTCTCATTTTTTCCTCTTACACAACCTGCTCAATTCATCCAAAATTCTCTGCAGCATCCTCTAATTCTCTACCAAGAATACAGTATCAGCTGCAAATAAGCCTGATCCCTCTCACTTTCAGCCTTGCACACAAATCCTTACTCTGGCTATCATTTCTTTCAAACAAACAACCGTACACATAATAGTAATGAACCCAAGAGCAATAACAGAACTGGAAACAATAACACTTTCTGGGGGTTGAAGGAGCGGAGTCCCTTAAAGAGAGGTTACATTAACATATGTATTCACCTCATTTTTAGTGACCCTAGAGCATACACCTGCCTGATAAACCTTAAGGTCACTAAAAGACAGGTGAATATAAATATGTGACCTCCCTATATGGAAGCGGTCATTCCCTAACTCCTTCCCAAAATCTTCCTGCTTGTAGTTTGTTTTTATTGTATCTGTATTTATTACTAAAATTATGAAAACACTGAAACATAAAGGTGTACTCTTTCCTTAACAAATACCAACTCTTTCTTTTATATATCAGTAAATACAGTTATTCAATATTAACCTATTTTGGAAGGGTTCCTTCAATTACTACTCCCTTAGTTTCATAAGCATCCATCACAGCTTCTCTTAGTACCTGGAAAGCAGCTATACACAAGTTTTTTGCTAATTAAAAAGTCTTGTTGCAACACAATCATTACAGTTTTGAAAGAAGAAACAAACAAAATTTCATCTAAACTAAATCCTGGCTGCTCTTAACTTATTGGTAGGCTTAAAGCAGCTATTTAGCACTGCCTTGTAACCAAACTTGTGGCAGGGAATGTCACAAAGAAAATGTGATCAAGCAAAATGTAATGTTGTGGCAGGCAAAGGCATATATAGCTAAATGATGGTACAAACAAGGCATAAATTAAGGAATATACAATGATGCATACATGAAGGTATTAATTACTTACTAATAAGGCATCAAAAAGGTGATAAACAAGGCATACATAAGGAGCAAATTATTAACAAAGGAATAAACAAGGCAGGTGCAGGCATAAACAAACACAAACAAGGTGTGAACACTGAGACAAACAATGCATAAATGAAGACAAACAAAGGTATGAACAAGGCACAAACAAAATTATAAAAAGAAATAAATGAAGGAATGAAGAAGGCATAAAAGAAAGAATAAGCAAAGCATAAACAAGATAGACAAATGGAATAAACAAATGAATGAACAAGGCATACACAAAAATGTAAACGAAAGCAGAAGTAAGGCATAACGGAAGGAATAACCCAGGCATAAACAAGGTAGAAAAAGACACATACGAGGACACAAACAAGACACATAAGAACACACACACAAACAAACAAAACACGCAATCAAGACATACAAAAACACAAACGAAGAAACAAACAAGACATATACACAAAACAAGACATACACACAACAAAAAAACAAGACGTAGACACACAAACAAGACACACACGAAGACACAAACAAGACAAACACACACGAAAGCACAATCAAGGTAAACAAGCCAAGCAAAATGTAAACAAAACAAGGCCCGCCCACTTTCTTCCTTACTCCTTTATTCCCTTCAACAATAACACGCAAGTCAACGTACCGCTCCCCGTCGTCATGTTACAGGCGTCATATAATTTCCGAGGAGGAGCTTGGAGAGGAGTGAAGTGTTTATGGCAGCACTTAAAGGAGATACAGAGGAGCACACGTCCCCCTCTCGCCGCCCCTCAGCCTTGACTACTTGGCACCTGGCTGGCTGTCAGTTCCTGTGCAGAGTTGCCAGATCATTTAGCGCCAAAACTAGTGCCAAAAGTTGCTATAAACGTTCGAAATATTAATTAACTAAAGTCGGTCAATATGCAAAGTACTCATGATTATACACATGCATACTCGTAAATGTATAAGTAAATATATACATAAATGAACAGATATATGAATGTACTATATAAGGAGAGAGAGAGAGAGAGAGAGAGAGAGAGAGAGAGAGAGAGAGAGAGAGAGAGAGAGAGAGAGAGAAATTCAGACCACACAGATAAGACCCTATGGTCCAAACTAGGTGGTCTGTCCTTAAACCTCTACATTAGTCAGATAGCTCCAAAACTTTGCATTTCTACTTTAGTAAATATTAAGTTGAAGGATCGTGATGGTCGAGCTTGTTTTTAAAGAAGAAGAAGAAGAGAGAGAGAGAGAGAGAGAGAGAGAGAGAGAGAGAGAGAGTAATCAGTAATGTAATATGGAGCAAAGTCTAACTACCTGCCTACTTACATGTGTTGAGTAGATTCACGGCTTTCATAATTGACATAATTGACTGCTCTTTCGGCCACCTCTTCGGAGTCTTAACAGGAGCAGCGAGTAGCGGGCTTTTTTTTATTGTTGTTTCCTTTTTTGTGTGCCCTTGTGCTGTCTCCTTCGCTGTAAAAAAAGAAGAAGAAAAAAAACGCAAAATGAGACCAGTAAAGAGGAAAACATACGCGGAAATGATTTACAAGTCACTGTCAGTCTTACCAAGTCATCGTCACTTAAAACATTGCACTTATCAGTTTCTGCCTCAAAGCTGTCACCTCCCCCCCCCCCCCCCAGCAAATGACGGTATTCAATCAAGCGTGTCATGTAAGATTATTATTATTTTTTTTTTTACAACAGAGGAGACAGCTCAAGGGCACAAAACAAAGGAAACAATAATAAAAAAAAGCCCGCTACTCGCTGCTCCTAAAAAGAATCCAAGGAGGTGGCCGAAAGAGGGGTCAGTTTTGGGAGGAGAGATGTCCAGCGTTGTCGTATATAAGGCAACGTAATGCAGTGTGGGATAAGGTACGTAGAGTCGGTGTTCAGGCTGGCTTTTTACAGATAAAGACTTCAATAACTTAATCAAAGGTCGTAGGGTATGCTTTGCCTCCATACTAGTGCTCGCCATTACAGTTTTGATAGGAAAGTTCTGGCGGAAGTTACCACCAGATATTATGAACGTCGTATTAGTATTTATTAAGTGGCTTTTTAATGTCACTTTTGGAACGAGGAATTAGTTTGAAGTGTTGGATTTTCAGAGTTAAGTCGGCATATTACAAACTCAGTCGTAAGAAGTGATATAAAGAAACAACAACAACTGACCGCTCTTTGTAAAACGGGTCAAAAAGATAAAATCAGCACATTATTATTGGTGAAGACTAATACTAAAAAAACAATTGTAGTATACCGTCGGCTGCACGAGAACATGTTAATCTTATTCTCACGCACGAGTTATCTCCACATACACAGCGGAGATATCAAGAGTTCACAGCCTAGGGAGCGTTATCAGATAAGAGAGAGAGAGAGAGAGAGAGAGAGAGAGAGAGAGAGAGAGAGAGAGAGAGAGAGAGAGAGAACAGAGAGTACTAATGATATGCGTAAGAACAGACAGGAAAGAAACGAAGGAAAGAAGGACAAAAATGAGAGAGAGAGAGAGAGAGAGAGAGAGAGAGAGAGAGAGAGAGAGAGAGAGAGAGAGAGAGAGAGAGAGAGAGATTTTCTGTAACGAAGTCCCTCTCGAAGATTTTACAGCAACTTTTCAACACCAATTAATCTTCGCACAGTCGAAAATGAAGAGGAGAAAACCGAGGGAAAGTGGCTACTGTGAACTCAGTCATAAAAAAAGATGCATTTACAGCGATTAAAATAGTCATAAAAAGGATAAAAGATCGGGAGGAAAGACTCGTGTGAGATAACCCGTAAGGAGAGTCAATCAAGTCAGTCTCTCTCTCTCTCTCTCTCTCTCTCTCTCTCTCTCTCTCTCTCTCTCTGCCAACGTTCCCGGGTGTCCCTCTTCCCTATCAGCCTCCCCTTCTCCCCCGGGCCATCTAGTCCTTGTTCCCTTAGTCGGTATAGAACTGCACGTCTCTTCATGGCACGCCACGCCTTCTAATCCACATTAACTTGATTAATAGTAACTTGTCGCCGCTAAAAGAGTACCCTATCGACGCTGATGACAGTAACCTAACAACGCCAACATAGTAACCTGTAGCCATTTTTTATAGTAACCTATCGCAACTCAGTTAAGAATGATTTATTAATTAACAGAACCTACCTTAACTTATCGGATAGTAACATATTATGGCTCAAATATGAAGCAACTTAATATTGCTATGAATATTTTTTTTCGCTGCTGAAATAGTAACATATCGATGCTAAAACTAATTCATCTCTGCTTAATTACTTAATGAAGATCTATTTATAAGATAACATAACCCCTCTGACTACTTGTCCAATCAATAATAAAGAATACTATTTTCAGCGCGCAGCCACTACCGCCCGCCCATCAGGCACTGACAGCCAGCAAACAACTACGATATTTGTCAGACTGTAACTGTGCCTAAAGACTGTCTGATTTACAAACAGACACCACCAATATTTGGACAGCGATGACTACCTGCTCAGCCTAGTTAGGATTTTGTTCTCTAAAGCAAGGAGGAAGAAGGAATTATAGCCCAAAGTATAAAATTATCCCAGGCTGCAGGTCCTCCCTCGGGAAAATTGATCGCCGGGCAATTAGGCCGCCCTATACTGACCTTGGTGCTACCTGCCCGCCCCTGTGTGGCCTTGTGCACCGCGCCGACACACCCACCACCACCACGCCCCCCTACCCACCCCCTTGATTTATGTGTGTGTGTGTGTGTGTGTGTGTGTGTGTGTGTGTGTGTGTGTGTGTGTGTGTGTGTTGAAAATCATACGTTTTACAGCGCAATAAAAGTTCTTCAGTACTCAAAAAAGCATGACCTGTAATTCAGGGGGTGAGAAACTTGCCTTATGAAGACAGACTGAAGCAGTCAAATCTACACTCGCTAGAAAGGCGAAGGTTGCGAGGAGACTTGATCGAAGTCTATAAATGGATGAAGGGATTTAATAAAGGGGATGTCAATAAGATTTTGATAGTAAAAGAGCCGGGTAGGACCCGTAGCAATGGTTTTAAGTTTGACAAATTCAGATTTAACAAAGACATAGGCAAGAATTGGTTCACCAATAGAGTGGTGGACGAATGGAACAGGCTTGGGAGCCATGTTGTGGGTGCCAATACCGTAGATACATTCAAGAAGAGGTTAGATAAAGCCATGGATGGTGAGGTAAGGTGGGGTTGAGTGTACAGGAGCTGCCTTGTATAGGCCAACCGGTCTCTTGCAGACTCCTTCCGTTCTTATGTTCTTATGTTCTTATGAAATGTTTTAATTAAAAGAAATATCACACACACACACACACACACACACACACACACACACACACACACACACACACACACACACACACACACACACCAAGCTAATGAAACAATTCCCTTTCGTTATTAACAAAGATAAACTTCAAGTGTGTGGGGGCAGGTAGTGAGTGATTGCTCATCAGGGCTACACACACACACACACACACACACACACACACACACGCAGCGAGCCTCCCCATTGGGCTATAGCACGGTGACATGGGCGGCCAAGAGTCATCCAGGAACGGTGACTGGCGGGGGGGCGGGGTGACGTGGAGGTGACGTAGGAGTAACCAGGACGACCCGCGATGGTTTGACTGTTGTTGGCGACCAGAGGCGACGCGGGGCACCTCTGGCTGGTCATTCCCGCCTAAGCCTTGACTACCAACCGACCCAGGTAGGCGCGCGCTTCACTTACTAATGGATTACGGTGGCGCCTGAACATAACCTTACCTGCTCATCTCCTCCCTTTCCCGGCACAGTTGTTATTCCTTCAAGTTACAAGTTAAGTGTCAGCAAGTCAAAAGGTCGTGAGTCTATTTAAATCTCTATATAAGAACGTGGAGAGTGGAGTGTAGTGAGGTTCGTTGGTTCTTGGCTCTCTCCTCCCTTTACCGGAACAGTTCTTTTCTTCCAGTTACAAGTTCCATGAAAGCAAGTACAAAATCGTGTTTCTGTTAAAATCTCAACATAAGAACGTGAAGAAAGGTGTGCACTGACCGCATGATTTTGTCCGTAACAGTGTAGGTGACGTCCTCATGTTACAAAAAGGTGTAGTAAATGGAAAGTGAATGTAATATTAGCGATGAGAACGTGGAAAAAGGGGTGCACTGACCGTATGCTTTCGTTCTATTGTACAAAAGGTGACGCAATGTTACGAAACGGTGCAATGGAAAGTGAACAGGATATCAGCGACTGGCCATGACCTGTGATTCAGCGGCGTCATGGTACAACACTGAAAGAAGGAAAAAAGTGTTAAGCAGGGCCGAGGAAAAGGGAAATATAACACGGCCTCTGAGCGTTCCATGGTGCTGCTGGCTGCCTGGGGACGTTTCTGCGGGACTTTTCATGTATTTTCTGCGGGCTTCTTTCAGTTTTGTTTTTGTTGTTTGCCCCTGAGTGCCTCCTCTGGTGTAAAAAAAGTTCCATACTCCAACACAAATATAAAAATACAAAACACAAAATACTTCAAAATTTCTTTCTTAGTGTTTGGTGGTTACATAATCCATAATGTTTAGTGATTATGAAGTCCTTAGTGTTCGGTGTTTATATAAAAGCTAACACAGTGGGTGATACTAAACAGAAGAACAAATCCAGTACCGGGTGGTTAGCTGAACACCCGACAAGCATGGACTGGGTGCTTGGTTTGGGCGCTTACAAAGACACTGGGTTGGGCTAATGAAATGGCCCAATAAGAAGTTGCATATATTTTCAGCAACTGAAGAAAACTGTTAGATGGATTTATTTCACGTGTATCCTCCATGAAGCAGAGGTGTTGACAGGGCAGCGGGACATTAGGCCTCGCCCCCGTCGTCCCCGTCACCTTGACAACTGTTTCTCGGTTGTTTTGAAATTACTAATTCAATTACCAAATCAATGGACGGTGAAATGAATTGCCCTGTAAGTACGCACTGTGTATCTTCATATGTGGCGACATTACCGGTGGCGACAAAGAAAAGAGGTTCTTTAAAATCATTTGTAAGAAAAATAAAAACTGCAGAATCAACTCTCCCAAATAAACATGAAAGGAAACAGGATCCTAATTGACGTGTTCAAAACTGTTAGAGAGGTGTTTTGATACTTCCCTCTTGAAAATGGTCTGAAAACGTATATATATATATATATATATATATATATATATATATATATATATATATATATATATATATATATATATATATATATATATATTCCATCCTGAGGTATACTAGAAATTAGTGTGTAAGTGGAATAAGTAGTCCTTTGAGAATGTGAGGTGGAATGAGCAGCGCCCTCTTTCTCGATCAGTACGGACGTCCTTCATCAGCAACAGCACCTCGCTACCCTCCATGGACACCTATTAAGTCGTGTTCCTGGAAGCAGACTGACATACTCTAAGCTGGCATGTAAATTGTGCCTGCTGTCCTACTTGAAGAAAACAAAATAAAATATTCATATATGTTGCTTTAAAAAGTGTTTCACCAAGACTCCCCAAGAATTCGTACGAACTGATATAAAGTTTCATCCGCGACTAAATATAAACATGCACCTAAAAAATAAGTCACGTCCCTATAACAACGGCGAGATCAAGCAACAACAAAGCAGGCGTGAAGGCACTCAGGCCATTTCTAAAACCAGAGCAAACAAGATTGGCAAGACCGCAGCTGGATCTTCATACCTGAGGAGGCGAGGTGGGAAAAAAAATGCCAAAAGAGGAACTAATGAAATGAAACGTGAGACAAACTGACAACGGCAAGATCAAGCAACAACAAAGACTTGAAGGCACTCAGACCATTTCCAAAACCAGAGCAAACAAGACTGGCAAGACGGCAGTTGGACCTTCATACCTGAGGAGGCGAGATGGGAAAAAAACTGTTACAAGAAGAAATAATGAGATGAAAAGAGAGGCAAACTGAAAACAGGAAGATCACGCAGCAACAAAGAATACGTGAAGGCACTCAGACCATTCCCAAAGCCAGTGCGAATAAGACAGGCAAAAACGGCAGCTGGACCTTCATATTCGAGGAGGCAGAGTGGGAAAAAAAAACTGTCATAATAGGAAATGATGAGATGAAAAATGAGATAAAGTGAGTGGACAGGAATCACATGAACTCATCAGCTGCTCACACTCCCATTTCAACGTCGTTACACATATACGAGATAAGTTTTCTATCATAATGTTTTGAAATTGGTACTGAAGAGGAGGAGGAGGAGGTATGGGAAGAGAAGAAGAAGAAGAAGAAGAAGAAGAAGAAGAGAGAGAGAGAGAGAGAGAGAGAGAGAGAGAGAGAGAGAGAGAGAGAGAGAGAGAGAGAGAGAGAGAGAGAGAGAGAGAGAGAGAGAGAGAGAGAGAGAGAGAGAGAGAGAGAGAGAGAGAGAGAGAGAGAGAGAGAGACTGTTGATGGTGAATGCCTATTATAACCCCTTTTGAAGTGCATAAAAATGATGAAAAAAATTAAGTGGTACCCTGACTCTCCATTCACCAACCGATTACAACCCTGCATTACTACTTACATGCCTTCACACACAAAAAAAGGCCGCCGTTTTTATCTTTTATCCTAATTCTTCAACACACACGCAACGGATAACAGACGGACATATCCCTGATCACAAAATAAGTTAACCGTAGTTCCGCGAAGAAATTATAATCAGATCATGTCATTCCACCAAGCGACCACGCACGCACTCGGTACCTTTCTTCCTTCCCGTCACGTTGGGTCACATTCATATGCTTACTACCAGGGTAAAATAAAGCATACCGGGTATTCTCGACCACCCGAAGTTGCGCAGGGAAGATGACGTCGCTTTGTGGGGAGAATGCTGCAGTGCCACATAACCGATTTCTCTCAACTAATCGTGTCAATATCCTTTATCCCAAATTAGTTAAAGAGTATAATAAATAAAAGTATTGGCATTTATAAATTTGCTTTATTTTACCCTGCTTACTACCATCCAGTCAGTTTTTACGAGTTTTCCCAGAAGTGAATCAGTTTGTTTTTCATTTATTCACTACCGTAGTCAGTTTTCATCAGTTCCTCAAAGGCTAATCAGTTTGAGATATTCACCTACTACGTGTGTTCTCATGTGTTTGGTGACTATGGGCCAGTTCGACAGTCCAACAGAGTCATTGTAAGCGCCCAAACCAAACTATAATCTCCACAATGATCCGTTTTTTCTTCGCAATACCAGATACTAAAGAGACTTCCCGTGTGGTCTGCTAAAATCTAATCCTCTTTATATCAATCGCAAACACAATATAAGGAATTTTCGTAGTATTTTGTGTTTGGTTGGGGAGCTTACGAACTTGCTGTACTGGACTGTAAAACTTGCCCATTCTTTCTCCACCCGTCATCGTAAACACGGTCTGTGGATCCTAATGAATAATCTGATGAGTGAGGCTCCTATACTCAGACGCTTTCGGCTCTCACAATAACAACTATTTCCAAAGTCCACAAAGGAGTTTAGTCGGGTTTTCATAAGTGTTTTTCACATTCACGGTGCAGAAGCCTTGTCAAACTACCACTAGGCTCATAAAACTACCCGTGGAAATGCCCACTACATCCACGAATGCCTAATCAATTATGGGTGTGTAAGTTTGGTATTCTAAGTCGCTTTCGCCTCTCACAGTAACAACTATTCCCAAAGGCCACAAAGGAGATTAGTCGGGTACTAATGAGTGTTTTCACGTCCATGGTGCAAAAGTCTTGTCATACTATCCCTAAGCTCACAAAAGTACCCGTGGAAATGCCCACAACCTCTATGAATACCTAAACAAATTTGGGTGTGTGAGCTCCGAAATACTTGAGTAAAAGCTAGGGCCGCGACGTGGAGGAGAAAGAGAGGGAAAAGGATCAAACTTATTCATGGAGCGTCATCTAGTCATTAAGCTTGTAAGACAAGATATAATATTCGTACATTGTTTCAGACACCTCCCATCAGCTGGAGTCGTCGTTGTCACAGGTTGGGAGAATTATGAGTGGGATTATGAGAGAGAGAGAGAGAGAGAGAGAGAGAGAGTCAATGGCGTAATGGCGCAGGAGGCTCAATGGTGCTAGAGGTGGAGACGCTTGCCTATTGTGTACCTGTAATTGCGTCGCTAAGTCTCTCTCTCTCTCTCTCTCTCTCTATCAATCATGTGACCCACCCCACCGCCAACACCAACAAAGGCAAACGTTCGGCACACACACACACACACACACACACACACACACACACACACACACACACACACACACACACATATTTAAGCCCATTAAGTTCACTCGTTTGTCATAACCATTGCTATCTTAAACGAGTCTACATTATTTATCTTTCCGCCTGCCTCTGCCTTTCATCTCATCTCATGCGTCACCTCGCAACCTTCATTATTTGTTACTTTGGTAAAGCATCGACTATGTGGAGAAGCCCAACAGTGGGGTGGAGGAGGATATTGTGGGTGAAGGGTGCGCTAAATATATCTGCCGCATTACTGGCTCGTGCTACGCTGCCTAATTGGAAGAGGAGTATGGTTTTGTCCCCCCAGCGACAGAGTGAGGGAGGGCCAGCGGACTGAATTGAGAATATCAGCATAACACTGTTAGGTGCAACTGCCCGTAGCCAAGCACTTTGCACCTCTGTGGAAAGTTGTGGCTTGTAGTGTGTCGGCAAAGGACGCCCACAGCCTGAGTTGTAGGATAATTTTAATGATCATGTCCACAAGAGTCGATACATTGCTATGTAATTAACTAAAAGATTAGTTTGAGGGTCATTAGCTTGATGGCATGTAGTACAGAAGATGTGGTGCATACCGTATCTTAACAATTTCCTAATACATTTTGTAAATCGCAAAATATATTCCTCCCTTGGAGGGATCCTATTGAAGCTACAAGTACATTTTATATTTTCTGGCAGCTTTGTTTTCTTTATGAATATTTTCTCAGGTTTTTGTTTAGAGCATCGATGTAGTGAGTTCATGAGTTGTTTGGAATAGAAGCAGCGACGCGCTGCCACGTACTGAACTCTTTCCACCACCGGTGATCACAAAAGCACCGATGATGAACAGCATTGGCTACACACCTGGTTTGTATTAATAATGTTCATATTTATAAAAAAAAATTGTGTAAGTGGACAGGACTGAGATGAACAGCATACCAAAATAAAATACATGAGTGTAGCTTTTGATTCACCTGTGTCTATGTCGTGTCTGGCGACAGTTTTTACGGATCAATTTTTGTTCTGAAGATAAAGTAATATCAAGGAAGGTTTTCTTACCGTTTATTTGATTGACATTGCATAGCCTTACATTTCGGTTCAAAACCAGGCGGTGGAAGGCAATGCACTATATAATTCTTTCCTGGGTTGTCCAAGGAGGGAGTATGGGTATGGAAGCTGCCTTGGGGAACCCTCGGAACTGGCGCTGGCGGGCGGGTGAGGGGCGCCTAGAGTGCCGCCCCCTCTCCCCCCGAAAAAAAATAGGCGATAATTTCATGCTTGTAACCTGTTTCTCTCTCTCTCTCTCTCTCTCTCTCTCTCTCTCTCTCTCTCTCTCTCTCTCTCTCTCTCTCTCTCTCTCTCTCTCTCTCTCTCTCTCTCTCGGGGGTTCTCTTTACCAATCTTCTTTCTTAAGAGTTCCTGGCCGAGTGATCGAAACCCACCCACCGTGGTGTGAGCGAAGCCTACCCATCAGGTACAAACGGGACATAAAAGACTAATTTATTCAAGTCCTGTTTACTTTTTCTTACCTGTGCGTCTCGTTATGGCAAGGCTAACCTTTAGGAGGTAAGGACCCGTCGATCGAACAGGCATATATGCACTGTCGTACACGGCCATTACTATTGTTTAACTTGTAGGCTACTACAGTTGCAAGGGCGGACACACGCCACGCACGATACACTTAAAGAGAGCCTCATGCGGGGCTGATTAACACGCTAATCGCTAGCCTCCGGTGTATTTGCTTGTGGATTCGCTAGCACAAACATTTAACCCAGTAGCAGCGGGGATCATGTTTCTTAATGGTAAGCGAGAAAAATGAGAAAACATCATCACTCATACAAACCATTTCATAATATATATATATCAAAGCATTTGTGATCAGTTTATGCATCATCTATTTTGGGGGGTTTATATCATGGCACAAATTTGGCCCGTCGCTGCTACACGGTAAAGCCACAAATTTGGCCCGTCGCTGCTACACGGTAAAGCCACAAATTTGGCCCGTCGCTGCTACCTGGTTAATGTGAGCAGCGTTTTTAAGGTTCAGTACCTAGGGAATGATAGGTGAAAGCCTTGTGCAAGCTGATGATGTTGAGCATGCGTAACTTTGAAGCGAGTTAGTTGTTTGAGTTTACCAGCAACTTGTAAATAAGCCCCGCATGATGGCAGCAGCGAATGAAATCTTGGTGACGTCGGGGTGGATGTAGATAACCTATCTTCTGCACAGGACGAAGGCGTTGGGGGCACGCAGTGTTTAGCAGAGCAGTGTGTCGCTTAAGTTGATATCTTGCATTCGTTATCCCCTTCATTCTATATTTTCCATTGTTCCTGGCGATTTGTCTTTCTTCATTCCATAAAAAGAATAAAATCCGAGCAGCGTGGTTTAGGAAGTAGAGAAATTGCTGTTTCTTGATTTACGGATGCCTGACTCTGGAATGCTTGTTATTTACAAAACGCCAGCGAATAACCTTGCTTCACCAGCCTTGCGTGAGGGCTCTGTTAGCTGGCGAATTCTAACTCGCCAATTCGATGCTGATGGTCAGAATTCTGGCGTGTACAAACGTCAGAGAATAGCAAACACACCGTGAGAAATCATCCTTTACAGTTTACACTAATGATGACCTCCAGTAATAATAAAAACTAGTCTATGAATTGTAATAATACACAGAAGTTACCTGGAAGCGTTTGTACAAAATGCTGTTGAGGTATTTTCAGGTACAAAAGATACATTTAAAGATTATAGATCGTGTGTCGTACATACAAAACTGAAGGGCGAGAAGTAAGACGCTTAGGGTGTGTAGAGTGTACTGTACACACGCTGGGTGTACACGTCAAGGCGCACACGCAATTATGTTAAGAGGTGCAACGTGATGTAAAGCGTGCACACACACACACACACACACACACACACACACACACACATACACAAACACACAGGTAGTCGCGTTCTTGTGCCCCACTACACGTGTTCATGAGCTTTGTGTTGGCAACGGTACTCTCTCTCTCTCTCTCTCTCTCTCTCTCTCTCTCTCTCTCCTACCCTTACGCCCCTCCCCCCTCTATCGTTATTTGCGTAGATCCGGATGAGTCTTTTCAAACTATGATCCCTTTTACCTGCGCTTTCTCTGCATCCTTCTAATCTCCTATACTGCCTCCCTCCATACCTCCCTTCCTTCTCCCTTCTCCACACCTCCCTTCCTTTTTTCCTCCCTCCCTTCTTTCTCCCTTTCCCATACCACTCTTGTTTCTCCCTCCATACCTCCCTTCCTTCTCCCTTCTCCACACCTCCCTTCCTTTTTTCCTCCCTTCTTTCTCCCTTTCCCATACCACTCTCGTTTCTCCCTCCATACCTCCCTTCCTTCTCCCTTCTCCATACCTCCCTTCCTTTTTTCCTC
>NC_066547.1:13767059-13837059 GCF_024679095.1 Eriocheir sinensis
GGAATCACTTGGGAAGGATACAGGGCGAAGACAAGTAGAAGGAAGCCCATTGTTTGTAGTGCTGGCATAAGACCATGTGGATTCCAGCTGGAGTGTGTCAGTGGTGAAAGTCTTGAACCGGATCGAAGTGGCCACAGCTGATTTGGGTGTGTGTGCGTACGTGTTGAACCGTGTCCGTGTGTGTTTACGTGCGTGTGCGTGTTTATGAGACTGCCTGTACATGATGGGAAGGATGCTATGAGGAGGAGGACATGTTAGTGCAGGAGGATAACAGCGCTGAAGACGAGGGTGACATGAACACTTCGCGGAGATGACACGAGCAAGGAGCA
This sequence comes from Eriocheir sinensis, assembly GCF_024679095.1. Lineage (NCBI taxonomy): Eukaryota > Metazoa > Arthropoda > Malacostraca > Decapoda > Varunidae > Eriocheir > Eriocheir sinensis. The sequence goes on from NC_066547.1 coordinate 13,767,389, forward strand.
AGGTAGGAGGCGCTTGGGTGATGCTTCTTCTTTCCTACGGCATTGAGGGAGGATAAATAGCGTGTCGTGAGGATGAAATAAGAGTTTTGAAGGACAGGGATGAGTTGAGAGGGCAGTCATGGGTTGTGAGGGTGAGGGACGAACTCTAAAGGGGATTTGAAGGGGAAGAAAAGGAATGCAATGAGGAGGAAAGGGTGGTGAACGGGTTAATATGGGTTGAGAAGCGGAGGGAAGTGATGTGAGGAGGGAGTGTTTTTTTGTGTGTGTGTGTGTGAGAGAGAAGGGGGAGGGGCGAGGTGAAGAATGGGAATGGCAGGGCAGGAAGCGTGATGCAAGAAATGAGGGAGGAGAACAGAGAGGAAGAGGCAATGATGTGAGGAGACAGCGTAACGGGTTGGTGAATAACGAGGTAATTGTATGATAGCAAAGAAGAAAAAAAAATGAGGCCTAGGTTAAGTATATACACAAATAAATATATAAATGTGTAAAGCAGTGCATATTAGCAAACGTATAAATAAAAAAGGATGTTTTGAACTGATTATGTGGAGGAAGGTGATGGATGTTGTGGAAGGCTTATCTAGAACTGAAGGAGCCGAGTTGAGTTTTTTTATTAGCTTTTTCATAACAGTAAAGGAGGCCGCTTAGGTGAGAAGAGGAAAGATGAAAAGCAGGGCAAATATATAAAAAGTAAGGCTGATAAGGAATTTGTGGTGAGATACGTGAGGTTTGCTCTGTACGGTGAACCAAATTGCGGTACGGTGAATGGGTATAGGGCAACGGTGCCAGATTGTCGTACTCCGTCGCTTATATTTCCCGACTTCCTGCCCCAAAACTGTCTTCTGGGCTCCAATAACTTAACGCATTTATAATTATTGTTAAAAGAGTTAGATTCTGATGTTTCTTGGCAATAGTTAGGCGTCAGAAACCGGTAAATACTATGCTCTGAGTACGACAATCTGGCAACGGTGGTATAGAGGACGATGAATGAAGTTAACAGAGGGTGATCGTTAGGGGGTGAAAATGACGAGAGGGTAACAGAGTGCATGGCAAGGTTAGAATAGTGGTAAGTACAGGGTAGAGTGATCGGATGCGAGGAGGATACAGAGAAGGGATGCGAGGAGGGTGAATAAAGTTAAGAGGGTGATCGTTAGGGGGTGAAGACGACGAGAGGGTAACAGAGTGCATGGCTAGGTTAGAATAGTGGTAAGTATAGGGTGCAGTGATGGGATGCGAGGAGGATACAGAGAAGGGATGCAAGGAGGGTGAATGATAACAGAAGAGGGAGATCGCAATGGGGTGAAGATGACGAGAGGGAAAAATAATGCATGAGAAGGTTAGAATACTCGTAAATAAAGGGTAGGTATGGGATGCGAGGGGCGTGAATGGAGTTAGCAGTGGGTGATCGTAATGGGGTTAAAAAGACGTGGGAGTGACAAAGTGCATTACAAGGTTAGTTTAGACGACGTTAAAGGGTACAATGAAGAGAATAGTCGTAAATAAAGTGTACAGTGATGGGATGCGAGGGGCGTGAATGGAAGTAACAGAGGGTGATCGTACGGGTATTGAGATGACGAGGGAGTAACAGTGCATGACAGGTTGGTTTAGACGGAGGTAAAGGGTACAATGAAGAAAATAATCGTAAATAAAGTGTACAGTGATGGGATGCGAGAAGGGTGATTGAAGTCAACAGAGCAGCGTTGCCAAATTATCATACTCAGCGCATTGCATTTTTGTAGTTTCTGACCGATAACTAAAGCAAAAAAGAACGAAACCCATCAATATTTAACAGTTTTAACGCTAACTTTAATTTCCTATCGTTATTTGTGTGGTTACGACAGTCTTGGAGCTTAAAAATGATAAATGCAATGTTCAGTGTACGACAATTTGGCAACGATGCAACATAGTGATCGTAATGGGGTTAAGATTATGAGAGAGTAACGGAGTGCATGACAAGGTTAGAACAGTCGTAAATAAAGGGTACAGTGAAGGGATGCGAGTACGGTAAATGAAGTTCACATAAGGAGATGTAAGGATGTTAAGATGACGAGGGAGTGATAGGGTGCGTGACAAAGTAAATACAGTCGTAGGTGAAGGTTATTGTGGTACTCAGGCATGTGTGTACTTCAGTACGGTAATGTGATATAACGTGGCGAGGTGTACAATGAGGCAAGGTAGATAACATGGGAAGCAAAGAAAAGAAAAAGCCAAAATAGTAGAGAGAAAAATCTGTCTTAAGGCGGCTCAAAGTTTCCCCAGCACAAACAAAGGGAGATGATTTACGAGCACGAATAGGGTGCTAATAATGATTGCTTTGGGAACTGCTAAAAACAGACTCGCACGCTGCGATAACGATACGGCAGAATACGCGAATTGCATTTCCTCACCGATCATGGTTAACAATGTTATCCAAAAAATGAAATGGTAATATAAACTAAACGAAAGCGTTCAAACGCCGGTAAAAAAAATAACGGATATATAGACTAAATGAAAGGACCAATGGAAGCGTCATGTGTGTGCCCACCAGGCAAGAACTCCAGCCCAGGCGGTGGGCCAGATAGAACCGTCGCTGTCCCCACTTTGGCCCTGACCTCAGGTGACCCAAATCACTAATTATTATTTATCATATCATTTATACTCTGTTAGGTTGTGTACTTTTACTTATGCGGACCGCGACATGCTGAGAGGCGGTCTAAATGTACAGGATGGCCAGGAGTGACTACAAAGGAATGTAATTCCGTGTGATACATCTCCTCGGCTGCCATCCATGCTGCTTCAGGCCAAAGCCATCAGGTCAAGGCGCTGGCCAGGCACGTCGCCGTCGTGAGGCAAAGCACAGTGACGAGACCCGTAGTCGATGGCAGGGTCCTGCCGAGGGGTGCCTTGACAGACACCCGATGGCCACCCCTAAAGAGTACGGCGGTGGCACACACACACACACACACGCGCAAGGAAATGCCCCAACCCCCCCACCCTCCCCTGTGACGTGGGCTGCGGGGAAGTTTGGTTCTTGGTCCTCCTCCTATTTCTTGTTGTAGATCTACTGGAAAGCGACGCAACACACACAGGTTTTCCCGGACCTTTACTTCCTCAAGGCCAAACACACACGATCGGGTCTCTCTCTCTCTCTCTCTCTCTCTCTCTCTCTCTCTCTCTCTCTCTCTCTCCAGCTATGTCTGCTTTTGGTAAGCTATTTTTGGCAAGTCTTTACCTATTAATAACGTGTTCTCTCTCTCTCTCTCTCTCTCTCTCTCTCTCTCTCTCTCTCTCTCAACCTTGGTCACTGTAATCTACGCACACACCCACACACGCAAAACAAAGCAAAAGAGAGAGAGAGAGAGAGAGAGAGAGAGAGAGAGAGAGAGAGAGAGAGAGAGAGAGAGAGAGAGAGAGATAATAAAAATGCATAGCTACACGAATAAATGAATAAATAAATAGAAACAGAGGGAAGAGAAAATAGTTAAAGGGAGGGACGCAGGAACAGGAAACAAATAAGAGAACAAAAAAAATTCCCCGCGGCAGAAGATCCAGACTGAACCAGACACACACACACACACACACACACACACACACACACACACGCGGAATACACCTACGCAATTTCTCATGTTAACTCCATATATGTATAGACACACATACAAGAGAGAGAGAGAGAGAGAGAGTACACATTGATCTACCATTTACTTGCGTTTTTTTTTCATTGCTTCCGTGAATCACCAATACGCCAACTCTCTCTCTCTCTCTCTCTCTGAAGGTGTAACTTTTATCTCTCTCCTTTTCCGTCTTCTATCTTCTTTCTTCCTCTCTTCTCTCATCGTCCCCTCTCCTCTTCCCTCTCCTCTTCCTTCTCCGTCCCATCGATTATCACCACTATTTCCTTCCTTACTTCTTTCCACTCAATCACTTTTCTTTCACTCTTTTTCCTTTTATCTCTACCTTACGTCCTTCTTCCTCCTCCTTTTTGCATTTTTTCGTACTTCCTTTTCTCTTTTCTTCACTTTCTTTCTACATTTCTTTACTCCTTACCACTTCTATTTCCTTCTTCTCTTTCTTCCTTCCTACTCTTTCTCTTGTCTTCTTCCTTTCTCTCTCTTTACTTCCCTTCCTTCCTTCCTCCTATTCTTCCTCTTCCCCTCCAAGATCGATTACGTGTCATTTAGTTCAAGGACACGCATGACTATATCAACCTTTTGGACCTCTCTCTCTCTCTCTCTCTCTCTCTCTCTCTCTCTCTCTCAAAAACGTCAATGTGTATTAGGGGTGGGCGAGAACAGATTCAAGAATCGATTCCTTCGATTCGGAAAGAATAGATTCTCGCCCACCCCTAGTGTGTATTACTATAGCTTTTTACGACGCGAAAATTGCCGAGTCTTGAAGCAGAGAATACAAATTACAGTTAATCGGGGACAATTACCCCTCGATTACGTACTAATATGCACACATTTAACGGTATTTACCTATTCTATTATTTATACTCCTCTTTCCTCATATTACGCAAAAAATAGAAATAGCACCCAACTTTACCTCCCACTAGTCCCCCCAATGCCTCCCTCCCCCCCCACCACCACACACATAAAGACTAGGTTATCAATACATCTTGCTACGTTCAAAGCTCCTCGTTTTCTTTGCTACTTTATTCCGTTCTTTTTGTCTTCCTTCTTACTATTCGTTTTCTTTTGTTCTTTTTAGCTGCTATCATTTAATAAACCGTTTATTATTATTATTATTATTATTAAAATACACCTGTCATATACCTGCCTTTCTTGACACCTGACACCCCATCCTCCTCCTCTCTGTACCTCCTCCTCTCTGTTACCTCCTCTCTGTGTCTCCTTCCCCTCATCTCTGTGCCTCCTCCTCTCTGTGTCTCCTCCTTCTCTCTGTACCTCCTCCTCCTCCTCCTCTCTGTTACCTTCTCCTCTCTGTGTCTCCTTCCCCTCCTCTCTGTGCCTCCTCCTCCTTCTCCTCCTCCTCTCTCCTTACACCTGCCCCACCTCATACCTGAACCTTCTGTACCTCACCTACACTCGTTTTCTACTGGCTGATGATTAACATAAAGTGTAAATAATTAATCGAAAGTAAATAACACATGAATACCTCAATAATGAATGAATTGAATAAATTTATGAAAACTATGTTATTCAGTAAGGAAAAAAAAGAAGGAAAGAAAAGTTAGGATTTAATACGAATGAAGACATAGAATGAGGAAAAACAGACGGAAAGAAAAAAATATAAAATAAGTAAAGAAAATGCAAGAGTGAAAGCAAACAAATGAAAGAGAAAATAATAAAGAATAGCTGAAAATACCACATTGCAGCTGACACACACACACACACACACACACACACACACACACACACACACACACACACACACACACACACAAACAAACACACACAAACACTAAAAAAAAATAATAATAATAACTCCTCCCACTCGCCAACTCTTGACTTCATGCTATTCGCGAGGTATTTGAGGAATGCTGCATCTGGACAGGACTTGCTGGCCGGGTGGGTGGAAGAAAGGAAGGAAGGCGAGATGAGGTGGTTGGCTGGACGGGTATAGATTCATATAGATTCTCGACACTCGTACCGCATACCACTATACATATCGGTGACCATTTTTTGCAAGTACACTAAATACGGGTCGTTAGTCCTCCTATCTTGCCACGATCCTCTGATACTGTGAGAAAAAGATATACAGACAAAATGAGAGATATAGGTATAGATTGAGAGATACAGACAGATAGACAAAGACGGAGAGAGATAGAGATCGTTAGTCAACCCCTCGTCCTACTGTTTCTCTTTTCATTTATCTTTCCTTTTTTCTTTCCTTCGACTTTCCTTCTTTCTTCCTACTCTTTCTCTTTTCCTCATATCTGGAGTGAGAAAGATATACAGACAAAATGAGATATAAATATACATAGATAGATACACAGACAGACAGAGGAAGAGATATTATCATACTATCATCATTATCATCATCGTCATCACCATCATAGTAATTCTAATCATCTCCATGTTTTTTTTTTTTATATTGATTAGTTATTTTCTTCGTTTTTGTGTTCTTAGATCCTGTTGGTTTCCCGTCTCTTGCCTCTGTCTTCTTTTCTTCCCGTCTCTCGTCTTTTTTCTTTTCCTTTTCTCCCCGTCACTGACCTTTTCCTCTTCCTTTTCTTCCTGTTACTTAAATTTTTACTTTTTCTTCATGTACTCAGCTTTGTTTTCACCTTCCCTTCTCGCTCCTCGTCTTTTCTTTTTCTTTTCAAACATTTACTTTGCGTCTTCAAACACACACACACACACACACACACACACACACACACACACACACACACACACACACACTAATATCCCATAATAGCAACTGAAAATGCTGTGGAATGCCAATATTGGAAAGTTGATAAGGAAGTCTTTCGCAGTATTGACAGGCGCCCTCATCCATTAGTCAGCTCTCCTCTGGTCTCCTCTTTGGCACTCTACACACACTCTTTCTCGACAGCCCTTGAGTTTTCTTTTGGCACTGCGATGGGGCGGTGGAGAATTGGGCGCACCGGAAACTAAACTGAAGAAGGTTGGAGATTCAAGAAAACTGAATGACTGAAGAAAATTGAGCGACTGAAGACTAAAGATAATGAACTGGAAAGGACTGAAGATCGAAGAAAATAGAAAGATTGAAGAAACTGAACTGAAGATTGAAGATTGAAGAAAAATTGAATGATTGAAAAAATTGAACGACGGAGGACTAAAGATAATGAACTGGAAAGGACTGAAGATCGAAGAAAATAGAAAGATTGAAGAAACTGAACTGAAGATTGAAGATTGAAAAGAAATTGAAAGACTGACGATTAAAAAAAAAGAATTAAAGATGGAAGATTAAATAAAACAAAAAGACTAAAGATTTAAGAAAGTTGAAATATTAAAGGCTGAAGAAACTGAAATGAGGAGGATTGAAGGTTGAAGGAAATTAAAAGACTGGATTGAAGAAATTTAAAAGAATAACGATTGAAGAAAATTAGTGGAAGGAGAAATTGGTGGCTCTGCACAAAACTAATACCGAGTTGAAGAAGAGATTGAAGATTATACGCACCGGAAACTGAATTGAACAAAGAGGATATTGAAGATTCTAAAAACTAAATTAAGAAGGAAGTATGCGTGATTTGATATTGAGGGGTATCTTTAAAACGGTTTGTTAAGTTATTATTTTTCTCTCAAAGTTACACATAAAGTATTCATATCTATCTATCTATTTTCGATTATCATTCAGTGTGCATTTTCACGTCTATTCTTTTCGTCAAGGTCAATTTGTTTTGCCTCTTCAACCCCCCAAAAAACAAATAACTCCTCACAGAAATATTTTAAAGACGCGTTTAAAATTTCCCTCAGAATAATCGACCAACTGTATACTCAATTCGAAATGCAAATCGAAAGTTGAAAGCTGACAAAAAAGCATTTCTTATTGATCCGTACCTTCGTTAATCATATACCATCGTCATCCACCTTCGCTGTGGGCCCAACATAATCGAACGCCTTATTTATACCGCCAAAGAGCGCGTATCGATGGCCGGTCACCAGGAAAAGGCTGACACATCGACAAGGTCTATATATTAGTCATCGCGTCATTCAGAGAGAGGGCCTGCATGCGAGGGGGAAGCAAACACTCAGCTACTTCCTCCACTTGTAAATAAACCACTTCCTTGTAAAGACAGAAATACGACAAACAATTCAACACTGCCTCTTACTGCCACCAGCCACCTCCTCCTTTCTTTTGTTTTGCTCAAGGGTAGATCAAAAGAGAGTTCACTTCAACATTTAAATCAAGTAAAGGCAAATATTTCAACGCTCACTCATCACCTACGTCTGTTCTTTTCTTTTACTCACGGGTAGAGTAGAAGAGTTAACTTCGACTTGGGAAATAAAGTAAAAAGGCAAATAAGTCAACAGGCGCGTGTGGACCTAGGTTTGAATCCCACCGATGCACTCCGACACTTTTCAACCATCGGCGAGTGGCGGAAGATTACCCATATGTTGCCCTGATCATTAGTCAACCATTACTTCAGCGATGTCCGTCAAGTGGAGCACCGGGGGGCAGCATGGGCCAAGCAAGGGTCATATACCACGGCAGCCACTATAAATATAATTCGCCTGGGACACTAACGGGCTCCAAGAAAACCCTCAAGAAAGCCTACCAGCGCTATACAGCACCTAACAAAAAAAAAGTACACCAAAAGAGCTCATTTGGAAATAAAGATTAAATAGTAATTCGACATGAACTCATCATTTCCGTCTCTTCTTTTACTCAAGTGTTGAGCGAAGCGAAAGAGAGTTCACTTCGTCTGGTAAATAAAGAAATATCAAATAAGTCAACACTGCAACTCATCACCTACGTCTACTCTTTTCCCCAAGGACAGGACAACAGTCTCAGCAAGGTACAGAGGGGAAAGAAATCAATAGCAAGGCACGATATCAAGGAGTAGGGCTGCTCATTCCTTTCATATACGAGCTATATATTGGGCACCTTATACCTCCTCCTCCCTTCGATCCACCCCCCTCGCGCAGCGCTTAGTGGCAGGCTACTTGAGGGGGACGTGTGGCGAGGAGAGCGCCCCTTGCCCCTAGCTGAGTGCTCGCGCGGCAGGTTCAATAGCTTGGCGGTGATTGCCTAGTACTCGTCACCTTGAGGGACCACAACACGCGCATCGATTACCCGCAGCCCTTGTCAACAATAGGGGGAATACACCCTCCGCTACTACTGTGCGGAGGGGGCTGTGACTGCTACTACTGCTGCTGCTGCTACTACTACTACTACTACTACTACTGCTACTACTACTACTACTTCTACTCTTACTGATACACATGAATACAATACTAGTTGCCTCTGTTGATGATTTCGTTTTGGAACACCTTATCGACCGCAAGCACCCTTTCACCTTACTTTACCATGCCCTACAAATTGTTTATATGTCCTAATGCTGGGTAATCGTCCTCCTGAACAAAGAAAGTCCATTGTTGACAAAATGACTACGTGGGCGAGCGAGGTTCGTGTCTTTCTTCCTGTACCCTTGAATTCTTCTCTCGTTGAGCTCACGTCAGCCGCAGCTCATCCATCATGCAGCAAGCAGCGTGCACACACTCGCCCACACCGATAAATGCAGAGTGTGAGAAACACCTGCTAAAGAAAACAAGGAGGAGGGGGAGGAGGAGGAGGAGGAGGAGGAGGATTACTACTACTACTACTACTACTACTACTACTACTACTACTACTAATAATAATAATAATAATAATAATAATAATAATAATAATAATGAGAGGAAGAAGAAGAAGAAGAAAAAGAAGAAGAAGAAGAAGAAGAAGAAGAAGAAGAAGAAAAAGAAGAGGAAGAAGAAGAAAAGAAGAAGAAGAAGAAGAAGAAGAAGAAGAAGAAGAATGATGCTAATGATGATGTTGGTGATGATAATAAACTAATAACAATGAAAATGTACTTATATAAGGGTAAATCTGAGACGAAGAAAAATGAGGAAAAAGAAAAAAATATATAGTTGCAAGACAATAGGAAAATATATCACCCGGCACCACCACCACCACCACCAACACCAACACCTCCCAACACCATTATCCCCCCCCCCCCCCAACACACACACACACACCACCACCATCACCACCAACACCTCCCAACACCATTACCCCCCCCCTACCACCACCACCACCGTCACCACCAACACCTTCCAACACCATTATCACCCCCCCCCCCAACCCAAAAAAACACACACCACCACAATCAACACCAACACCTTCCAACACCATTACCCCCCCCACACACCACCACCACCACCATCACCACCAACACCTTCCAACACCATTACCCCCCCCACACACCACCACCACCACCGTCACCACCAACACCTCCCAACACCATTACCCCCCCCTACCACCACCACCACCGTCACCACCAACACCTCCCAACACCATTACCCCCCTCCCCCCCACCACCACCACCGCCGTCGCCACCACCGATCACCAACTGCACCTCCCACCGTCACCACCACCACTTACAACGGACTCCACTACCACTCTCATCACCATTACTCACCCCCCCCCACCATCACTACCACCGCAGCAACCACAATATCCCACGCTCACTCCACCCCTATCTCCACTTCCACCTCCATCCACTCCACCCACCCACAAGAACCGCAGGAGCTATTGGAGTCCACTCAAGGTCACACACACACACACACACACACACACACACACACACACACACACACACACACATACGGTATCAACAACAGTGGTGGTGGTGGTGGTGGTGGGTCTGGAAGAGAACAGGATAGAGCAGCATAAATTAAAAGGTCTCTAGCTCTACCACCGCCACCATCACCACCACCACCCACCACCACCACCGTTACAATGAGCACAAACAAAGAGACAAAAAATAAAATAAACTATCGCTGTACAGTTTTAATGAGCCATAGGTGGAAGGAAGGAGGGAGGGAAGGAAGGAGAGATGCGTGGAGGGAAGGGAGGGATAGATAAAGGGAATTGAGGGGTTACAGAATAGAAAGTGAGAGGAAAGCAGGTAAGAAAGGTAGATAAGGAGGAAGGGAAGGAATGGAGGAGAGATTGCAGGATAGATACGTGAGAGAGAGGTAGGAGAGAGTTGAGGGATGGAAGGAGGGAAGAAAGGTAGATAGGGAGGAAGGGAAGGAAGGGAGGATATATTGCAGGATAGATACGTGAGAGGGAGATAGGAGAGAGTTGAGGGATGGAAGGAGGGAAAAGATAGAGTGCAGAACAGAAAGTGGGAGGGAAGTAGGAAAGAGCGGTAGATAGGGATGGAGGGAAGGAAGGGTGAAGGGAGGGGTGAGTGAAGGAAAGGGAGAGATTGCAATATAGAAAGTGAGAGTGAGGTAGGAGAGAATGGTATATAGGTAGGGATGGAATGAGGGAAGTGTGAAGGAAGAATGAGTGGAGGGAAGGGAGTGATGGAATATAGAAAGTGAGGTAGGAGAGAATGGTAGGGAGGGATGAAGGGAGGGGGAGGGGCTGCAGGCTAGGTAAAAGGGATCCACAGCGTTTACAATCCCGTTATATCTACAGAAAAAACTCCTCCCATATAAGTCTATGAGTGTCTCCCTCGTGCAGTGATTCAGGGTAACTCGTTTTCTTTACCTGGTCTTCGCTTAATACTTCTACTTACCGTTACAGCTACTACTACTACTACTACTACTACTACCACTACTACTACTACTACTACTACAACGACAACTTTATGTAATCCTCTTTCCTTGGTGGGATTGGATACTTTTCCTTTCGCTATAAGCCGACGCAAGTATGTTTATTCATTCTGTCGTAAAATACATTGACAAGAACCTTCCTGTAACGGCAATCAGCTGACACGCGGAAACACTCCCTCTTGTTGGTTTAGTTTTCTTACGTAAACACTTTTTATTCTATTTGTTGATGGCCGGCTGTCTTTGTTTCCTTATCTTCCCGCCACGTGTTGTTCAAGTCTCCATTTCCCTTGTGTTCATTTTACGTTACCATAACCTACTTACATTACAATTTCTCGTGTACCTTACCATTTCCTTTGCTTCCTTCCTACTCTTCTCTTCCCGCCATGTAAGTCATCACCTCCAGCTTCCACGTTATTCAAGTTTCCATTTCTCTGGCATTCCCATCACCCACTTGCATTGCTATTTCTCGTGTACTTCACCATTTCCTTTTCATTCCTTCCACTCTTCTTTACCCGCCATGTAATTCATCGCCTGAAGCCTCCATGTTATTCAAGTTTCCATTTCCCTTGCATTCCTCTTCCCTTGCCTTATCGGGGGTTGTGTCCCGTCTCCTGGGATCTGTTCCTTTCTCCTATAATTCCTTCCCCCTCCTGTCTCTCTCCGGCATATGACCACAGATGTTGCGCCGACTAAACGAAACTTTCCAAACTTACTTTCTTCCCTTGCCTGTCGTTTTCAGTGTTTACTAATCGCCACCTTCTCAAAGGCACATAAACCTTCCCCTCCTCGGCTCTGGCTACCGCTTCACTTGCTTCATATTTTCCTCTTCTTTCTCTCAATGATTGTACTTTATATCCACCAACCATCATCCCGCGTTGTATTTTTCACAACTCGAAGGTACATGAACGTTCGATCTTTCCTCTCCTCAGTTTGGCGATCAGTTCACGTTTTTTTCTTCTTTTTTTATTAATTTTTCGGGATATTATAACATGTATTGATGACCAGTTTGTGCTTTCGTTTCTCTTTTTTCCTGTATGTATATTTTCCCCTCTTCTATATCTGGAGATGAACTTTCCCATGTCTTCTTCTTCTTCTTCTTCATCTTCTTCTTCATCATCATCTTCTTCTTTTTCTTCTTCTTCTTCTTCTTCAGATAGTACTTTGAGATGAACTTTACCCTCTTCTTTCTTTTACTTGGAGACGAACTTTACACTCTCTTCTTCCTCCTGTGTGTAAACCTTTCCCCTCCTCAGCCTCGGTCACCGTCTCACATGTGCGCCCTTTCCTCCCCCGGCAGGTGAACGGGAAGGTGTTGGCCCCGCCCGGCGGCGAGGAGCACTTCACCGGCCCGCTTCACGACAGGGTATGCAGGGACGTCCTCTTCCTCATCCTCTTCGTCGCCTTCGTCTTCGGGGCGGTGAGTGGGAGTGGGGTGAGGGTGGGGGGGAAGGTGTGTGTGTGTGTGTCGCTGATTTCACCATGATTGCGTAACCTCAAATATCCACAGTTTAGTAATTTCGCTTTATTGTGTGTGTGTGTGTGTGTGTGTGTAGCCACGCTCGTCTGTCAATAAATACATGTGCGCGCGCCGTAAACATACACACACACATACATACACACGCTTAAAATACTTCATCAGAGTCATGCTTTTGTTGTCCCTACACATACCAACCAACCCTCCCTCTTTGATCCACCTTATTCTGACCCTCACACAGTCATAACCACCCCTCCTCAGACTGTGCCCCATCCTCTCCACACGGCCATCCCCTTCCCTCACCCCATCATATCCCTCACGCACCTCCACACACACATCACACCCTCCATCACATCCCACTCACCATCACTTCTCCTGATATTGATACCCTTTGTTTCACTATTCCAATTCCCTCCGCACTTTCCCTCTCCTTCCCTCACATCATGCTCACCTCCAGCCCATCTTCCTCCTCACCATCATCTCTTCCCCGCACCATCTATATACTCTTTACACTGCTATCTCCTTCCCTCACATCATAGTCACTCCCATCACATCTTCCCTTTTCACTATCAACTGTCCTAAGATTGTGTCCCATCTTCACACCTTTCCCATCCCTTCTACATTGTCAACTCCTTCCCTCACATCTTCCCCCTTATCATCACCTCCTCTCCTTAGATTGTGTCCCTTCCTCACACCTTTCCCATCCTCTTCACAATGCTGCCTCCTGCTTCAGACATTGCTTACCTATATCACATGTTCTCTTTTATCATTATCTCCTCTTCTTAAATTATGCTTCCTTTCCTAACTCCTCCCTCACACATTGCTTACCTAAATCACATGCTTTCTCTTATCATTACCTCCTATTCTTAAATATGCTTCCTTTCCTAACTCCTTCCCCCTCTCCTTCACACCGCCATACTCCTTCATTCACATCATGCTTACCTCCTCCACATCCTCCCCCTAACCATCACCTCGTCTCCTTTTATTTTATCCCTTCCTCACACCTTTCCCATCCTCTCCACACTGCCAGCTCCTTCCCTCACATCACGTTGACCTCCATGACATCTTCCCCTCGTCATCACCTCCTTTCCTTAGATTTTGCCTCCCTCCCTCACACTCCTCTCACATTTTTACCATCATCACTTCTACTCTGTGTACTCCCTTCCTTACAGCTCTCCCTTCTTCTTCACACCGTTACCATCATCACCTATACTCACATCATGCCTCTCTTCCTCACTCTTTCGTTCCCTTCATTCAGCTCTGCCTTCCTTCACACCATCCCCCTCCCCACCCCTTCTATCAGACTGGGTAGATAGCGACTTCTCTTCATCAAAACTCCTCTATCACCCTCACACCCTTCCCTCAGATTGATCCGTGTTTCCCTTCTCCACACCTTCTCCCTCCTCATTTCCCTTCATTCAGTTCTCCCTTCCTTCACACTATCAGCCCCTCCTCCCTATCCTTCAGACTGGTTAGATAGCGACTCCTCCTTCACCCTCCCACCGCCCCCTTTCCTTCAGATTGATTCGTGTTTCCCTTCAGCACACTTTCCCCTGCTCTCCTTTCCCTTCAATCAGCAGTACCCTCCTTCACACCGTCCCCGCCCTTCACTCCTTCCTTCAGACTGGGTAGATCGCGACTTCCCTTCATCATAACTCCTTCACCCTCACACCACAGCGCTTCCCATAGCCTGGATTGTTTCCCTTCAGTCCCCCCTTCCCCTTTCCCTCAGATCGGGTACATCGTCTACACGGGCATCAAGTCTGACCCCAAGCGCCTCCTGAACGGTCACGATGCCTACGGGAACGTGTGTGGCCGTAAGAACCAGCAGCTCTTCGCCCTCGCTAAATCAGGGCAGAACTTCGAGAACATGCCGTGAGTGTAGTGCTCTCTCTCTCTCTCTCTCTCTCTCTCTCTCTCTCTCTCTCTCTCTCTCTCTCTCTCTCTCTCTCTCTCTCTCTCTCTCTCTCTCTCTCTCTCTCTCTCTCTCTCTCTCTCTCTCTCTCTCTCTGTTCTACTTCTTCTCTCCCCTAACCAAGGTCAGAAAGCTCTGGACACGCCAAGGCCGAGGGCGAGGGAAAGGGGTGTTTAAAAAGGGACTAATCACATCCGGGGTAAAGATACACGCAAGGCTTATTAAGGGAAAATCACTAGAGAGTTTACGAGAAAAAAAAAAAATGAACAAACTAATTAACTTGAGAGAGAGAGAGAGAGAGAGAGAGAGAGAGAGAGAGAGAGAGAGAGAGAGAGAGAGAGAGAATAAGAACAGGAGGCAGCATAATGATTAAAGACTTCCGTGACTTATCAACACTTTTACACATCAAGTACACGCCCGGGACATTTCAAGGCCACGCACCGACACCGCATGTCCTTCACCTCCTTCTGCTAACCCTCCTCCCCTTCCTCCTCCTCCTCTACAAGGTTCTGCAACATGAAGGGCGCGGCGGAAGTCATCACGCAGGACCCAACAACGATCGCGCCATGCAAATCCTGCGTTGACCGATGCCCTACAGAGTAAGTTCCTCGGCTTTAATGACGATATAAATACGAGTGATTGGAGTAATTAATGCATGAGAGAAAAGGGAGTACTGGAGTTTATGTTCATGCCTCTTTTTTGTCACTCTAGAACTGCTCCTTTATCTTCTCCCTCACTCCCTTCTGTAGCTCCTCCCCGTTGGGTTACTACTGCACCAACCTCAACTTCAACGAGGCGCAGAACAGGACGAACATCGCGACCAAGGCCATCTTCGGGACGAGCCTGAGCGAGTTTTTGGAGGCGGTGGGACGCGATCTTGAGGTGTCCGGGTCCATCCTCGCCGTCCTTGCTGTGATTGCCTTCGGCCTCGCCCTCATCTTCACCCTCTTGCTCAGGTGAATGGCTCGCGTGTACTCCCGTGATGTTATTGTCGGGGATCTTGGTAGCTATGATGATGGTGTTATTTAACCCCTCCTGGTATAAATTTTATCACCTTTAGCACATATTCGAATCCAACGGCTGGCACCATTACTACAACAAGCAGACCAGTTTTTCTTCTTTTTATTTTTACTTTAAACAAAACAAATCAAAAGATAATATAATTACGGTCAAAATATGTTAAAAAAATATCCATCATATATTGCCTCCCCAAAATGGGATATGAGAATTTCACTCAGATGAGTCACTTTAGTTTCCAAAGTGTCTTGATGCTATCCCCTTCATATAACTTTAATTTTATAAGCAGTGGAAAAAACGTAGCAGACAGACTATTCCAGGGAATGCTGATTAAATTTTGATACTCTCTTCCTGACTTTATAGAGGTGGAAAACAAGAGCAGGCAGACTGTATCAGTTAACATATCATTCTTGAAATACTTCCAGTTGTAGAAGCGTAAGAACTCGGTGGAAAGTACATTGTTCGTTCAAGATAATACCGGTTGCCTTTATAACGACTCCCCGCTGCACCTACAGGTTCCTGGCGCGGGTGGTGGTGTGGCTGACGGTGATCGTGATGGTGGTGGGTTCGGTGGCCGGCACGGCGTACCTCTGGGTCATCTGGAACCTCACCAATAAGAATGCTCAGGAGGCAAGGAAGAATAATTCAAGCTCAGCCGATTACTTGGATCTCTTCGCCCGAAACCTCTTGATCGGCGCCATCGTAGCCACCATCTTCACGGTAAGTCACTCTAGCGTGCTGTCTGTCCATAGTGCTGCGTGTGTTTGCTCGTGTTCGCTCAACTTGCCATACTAATAATAAAGCAGAGCCACAGAATAGTAGAGTATGGCCAACCTAATCACAGACGCCATGTTTTTACCAAACGAGCCGCGCAAAATTCAAATTGATGCCAATACAATAGTTTTTTTTTTTTCGTTCTGTATAAGTATCGTCAAGATCTTCCCGTCTCCTTCCTTCACATCATGCTCACCTCCAGTCCATCTTCCTCCTCACCATCATCTCTTCTTAGGTATGTTAGGAGGTAGCAGTAAGCGTGAAGTCGACAATATCACAATCAATCAATCAATGGGGGCATAACCCGGGGGGCGCGTCGCCTCGCCCACCCTACGACGCTAAGCCCGGGGGTCTCTCCGGGCGAGTCTTCATGCAGGCCCCCTTCCCAACCCGAGCACCTCCCGGCAGGATCTATCGACTTGCTCAATTCACGAACTCCGTGGGCGTCCCCTTGGCCTCCTCCAATCAGGATTGTCTCTAACAGAGACAACCCGATGAGCAGGATCAGCTTCCGGAAGACGTCCCACGTGCCCGTATAGCCGGAGTTAGCGTTGACGGACTATGCAGGTAATATATGTCGAATCAGTCTCACGGAATAGCCGCCGGTTTGACACAAAGTCATTCCAGCGATATCCCATGATTCTGGGTAGACACTTATTACCAAAGGCATCAATCCGCTTCTCCAAGTCTCCATTTAGTGTCCATGTCTCACAACCATAAAGTAAGACAGGGAGCACAACTGACTTGAAGATCCGGATCTTTTTCCTTCTGCACAGGTATCGACAACGCCATATACACGTGTTGAGCGAGTTCATAACACCGTGGGCCAGACCAATCCGTCGTAAGACTTCCTGGCCAGACTCACCGTTGTTATGAACTACGCTACCAAGATACGTGAAACTTTCTGAGATCTCAACGTCCTCGCCACACGCATGAACAAACTGTACTGAGTCATCCAGCAAGCCTCCAAACACCTGTACCTTGGTCTTGGCCCAGAACACCTGAAGTCCCAAGGGCTTCACCTCCTCGTGCAGTGCCTCGAGAGCCATCACCAAAACCTCCAGCGACTCCGCTAGGATTACTGCATCATCAGCAAAAACAAGGTCAGTGACCCTGGTATTGCCAATGGATGCTCCGCAATGACTCTGGTCAATATCACAGAAGCCTGATATATCGATCGAGGGAACTATAAGAAGCTTTCCCGTTTATTACTCCCCCATAAACCTGCCAGGAGTAATAATATATACCGCGAAGACTCTCAATGAAGAGTAATAAAAAAAAGTACATACGGCAATAATAAGCGAAAGTTATGCATCCAGCAGACCTCGTTTTCAGTGTTCAGGGAATGGAATGATCCTGGGGCGTGTGTTTTCCTATACAAGCGCGCGCGCACACACACACACACACACACACACACACACACACACATAATTACTTTTTTTTTTTTTGCCCTTGAGTTGCTTCCTATACTGTAAAAAAAAGCTGAAGTAATATGAAAGCCACTTACTTGCAGGAAAATTTACGTAGTACATTAATGGATTTCACGATTAAATAACTGAAATAATAGCAATGTTTCGGGGATGTTTACGCCATACGGCTGAGTGGCCATCTGTTACGTGGCCCCTTATATCGCTTGCCTCTCCACCCGACTTGTCACGGCGGTAAACACACACCCATTGTCTGCCTCCCTCTCCCCGTGCATGGCCATCTTGCTTCAGGGAGTGCGAACCGAGCATTGTAGAGGCTAACGAATGGCAGATGGAGGGAATATAGATCATCGTTTTCTTATCCTCTCTTTCGACCATTTTATTATGTTATCTTTAATACGAATAGTGTTCACCGGGACTTTTTTTTTTTTTAGCAGTTTCCTTTACCGTAAAAAAAATCGTGATCTAACTAAAATTGATGATCGAAAGACCTCAGACCATCAATTCGTCTCACTCAACTATATAGATGTTGACTTTATACAGTTTTCAAGAGGGAAAGATCAAAGCCATTCGGGAACTATAATTGATTTTCTAGAACTTAATGGCTTTTATTTATCTTTAGTTATTTAGTTGTCTATTTATTTATATATTGTTGTACGTTTAGTTTTAGAGCTGCGCGGAACGTTCAATCTTCTACGTTTAAAATTGTAAGCTCTTCTGGTGCTTCATTTTGCTGTAGAGAAGGTGACCGGCCAGCCTGTCAACGCGGATTCGGAGTGTCTATAAATCACAGGTGAAATCAGTCTGAAGGCATGAAACGAGGCGGCTTTATTATTTCTGCTATAATCATCTTTGGTGGCTCGTGATGAAGGGGGAGGTGAAGGAGATGGCGAGTAGACAGCGTCCCTCTTTTGCTCTTAAACCAGTAGCAGCGGGGATCATGTTTTTAATGGTCCCTCCAAGCGAGAAAAATGAGAAAAAATCACCCCTCACATAAACCATTTCATAATATATATCAAAGCATTTGTGATCAGATTATGTATTATCTATTTTGTGGGGTTTATAACATGGCACAAATTTGGCCCGTCGCTGCTACCGGGTTAAAGCATTGCATGTTGTGCCTGATGCCGTGCGAAGGGTGGGGGTGCACGGGACTGAACATTTCCGAAGTGTCTGCATGAATGACACTTTCCCGAGCCGCTGAGCCGTGAATGACGCGCAGGTCGTAGCTAAAAACTAACCACGCAATCCTCTTCTAATTATTCCGTGTATTTCCCCGCAAAAATTACAATCACGAACTAACCTAATCTAACCTAACATATTTAACTAACCTAACCAGTAATATCCCACCGGACTTCCTTCTGGTCTACTCTTTTTCCCATGGTTTGTGCGTCTTGATCAGAATTAGGCCTTGTAGTTCCTTTCCCCAAGCCATCGTGACTTCCTCTAGCGTCACGCCTTCCCTTGTTCCCTCCCTCCGGTGTGGCAAGGGCGGGTGCGGCGCGTACTGGATCGCTCTGGCGGTTTCTTGCAATCCAGCACTTCCGGATGAGCTGGATGGCTGACTTCAACGCACACGACTAGTTCCCGGCAATGCTACCTAGGAAGTGTGTCAAAATATGTCCTTTTTTCTAACATACACACTCACATAACTCTTCATCCACCTTTCCCTGCAAGTCTATATGTGTATTACGTGATGTATGCATGTAGGTATGGATAGATGGATGGATGGATGGATTTATGTATGTATATATGTATTTATTTATGGTGTGTGTGTGTGTGTGTGTGTGTGTGTGTGTGTTTTACGTCGCGGCCTATTGCGCCGGTAGGCTTCTTCCTGGTGGGGCCAGATGGTCGGCCTAAGGCAGTGTGTGTGTGTGTGTGTGTGTGTGTGTGTGTGTGTGTGTCCATTTATGTATCTAACTGTTGACCCGTTTATCTACTTATATATCTACCTGTCGATACATCTATTTAACTATCTATCTCTGTCAATAAATTATTAACTCAACAAAATGTATATCCACCTATTTATCTATCTATCTATTCATCTATCTATCTATCTATCTATCTATCTATCTATCTATCTATCTATCTATCTATCTACCTATCTATCAATCTATCTATCTATCTATCTGTCTATCTATCTAGGTCTATATATTCATCTATTAGTCTCTACCAACCAATCTATCTATCTATCCATCCATCTATCTATATCCATATATCTATCTATCTATCTATATAATTATATCCATCTATTTGCCTATCTATTTTTCCATCTATCTATCTAACAAAATGAATCGGCCTCGGGTAATATCATTAGGCCATGTGTACGTAATTATAAACAGGTTGGCAGCAGAATTTTTTTTTTAGACAACAAGTTTTTCTTTTGTGTTTGTGCTGAGAAGCGCAGCGTCTAGGCGGCCTTCGATAACTACGCAACACCACGCGGACACACTTGTCGGCAGTCACACACACACACACACACACACACACAAAGGGATGTTGCGAGATGGGATATATAAGCTTTAAGAAAATCGGCCTCACACACACACACACACACACACACACACACCTCCTAAAATACGTATTCGCCAAAACCATACATGTGGAGACTAACGCCTGACTTTTTAGATGTCCTATTAGTCTTTAAAAACAATACTGTGGCTGATTTGTCTTTTCTGAACCGTTTTTTGGTTTAGTTTAATAATTAATCATAAACAATTTGATATGTCCACATTCGTAAGGCCATTAACCATCTTAAATCATTCGATCAGTTTTCCTCGGAGGCGACGTTTCTCCAGAGAGAACAGGTTAAGGGTTGAGAGCCTATCATCGTAAGGATTGTTGCGCAAGGAAGGGATCATTTTTGTTGCCCGACGTTGAACACCTTCTAAGACATTGCCCCCATGTGGGGTGACCACTTCGAGGGTACCCTGAACTGTGTGGCAGACGTGGAGACTAAGAGGGCCCTCCGGAGCTAGCTCCTAGGGGTGACCCTGGAGGGCTTTCGCAGTGTCGACCACAGTGAGCTGAGGGAGATACTGCGGACGGTTTCCAACAGCGAAGCGCTGGGCGTTGATGGGCTTCCCTCTGGCGCCTTTAGGTATGCACCTCCCAGCCTGGTCTCTTGGCTCTGCATCTCTATCAGTGCCTGCATCTGCCATCAATACATACCCTCTCAGGTCTTGGCAGTGCAAATAGTTCCCTTGCTAAAGAGCAAAGTTAAAAACCATGCTCTCTCCAGCAACTATAGGCCCATTGCCATTGCAACTGCCTTGTCAAAAGCGATTGAGAATGAAGAGTGGAACAATCTGGGAACTCCATCATCACCTCCGTCAGACAGAGCTCGGCCTATGTATGTGGATCTATGAGGTGGGAGTGGCTGGGCCTTCTGTACGTGTAATTTTGCATAAGTGTGCCGTGCACACGCATATATAATTATAAGCTGTCAATTATTTAAGCATTATGTATCTCGTTCGATCTCGTTCGTTTTCTTGTCTTGTTTTATTTTTATATATGCCGCTGTGCGAAATAAAACTATTATTCTTATTCTTATTCTTATTCTTATTTTTATTCTTATTATAGAAGGGATTTATTTTGAGGCAATTGTTTGGCTTGGGCTCAAAAATGTAATTTACACCAAAGCATTTAGCAATGAATCAGGCAGGAACTAATTACATTACTCACGCAAGTTCCTCTATTAATACTTCTAGGAAAGTAAAACACAATATGCCCTTCACTGGGAATACCTCTTGAAGCAATCGACGGGGCAACTCCGGTACTGTCTCTAGGACGTATTTCTTAACCAGATCCTCATAGGATGTCTAGTTTTATTGTTCCTCGTTAATAAGTTCCCAGAAAGCATCTCCTCATCAGTGCAGTCACTGAGGGCGCCTCGTTGAGGGAAATAACTTGCGAGCTGGCCGTCGAGGGGTTTGTTTACGTAGTTATGAGTGGATTTATGACTCGCTGCGGGGCGCTAGGACACAGTGACGCTGCCAGCACGTCTGTAGGACAGCCCAGGACGCCGCTCGAGTCCACCAAAATCGTGCCGGTGAGCAAGCCTCATTCTCCCCAGGTGATACTCGCCCTAAATGAGCCAGTGCTGGTGTCCTAAGGCGGCTGTTTGGGCCTTCAGTCCTATAAATGCTTTTACGTCCTTAACGTTACTTTACTCTGTGTTGCTTTGCTGCGGGTGAGCCTCGTTACTGTTGGGTCCTGAGGTGGGTGTTGTGGCCTGAATGTTACGTGTGTTGCGTTGGTGGGCGAGCCTCGTTCCTCCCAGGCAAGACCCGCCCGTAATTTTGTGGCCCACCTTGTGCACTGGCCTCTTCCGGTCACTGGCGTCACCAGGTGTAGAAGGCCAGGATGCTGCTCACGGCGACGGCAATGATGGTGCTGCCGTCCACGAAAGCGTCCACCAAGGTATGGGTGGGCGTAGCCGCCCCCCAGAAATGGAAGTAAAAAGCTAAACTAGCCACATAACTTAATAAATTTCAATACGGCGTTTACAATCATTTGGCATGAATGAGAGTATACAGTCACATAAGCTGGGGAACACACCGAGCTTGAATCTGTCCCTTAAGAAGATCCATTACCAAGATTTCTCTCCGCAGGTGTTGATGCTGGTGCTGCTGATCGCCATGCGCAACAGGATCAAGCTGGTCATCGCGCTCTTCACGGAGGCGGGCAAGGCGGTGGGGTCCATGCCACTCCTGCTCTTTCAGCCTGTCTGGGTAAGTGAGCCGCCGCCCCCTGTGCCCCTCCTCCATGGATTAAATTCATTCCTCAAGTGAACATATATTCCCGGGGAGGTTGAGTTTTATGGGATATCGATGCCTTCATAAACTCTATCTCAGTCATTGTTTACCTTAGTCATCGAAAAAAAGGCTATAGGGAGATAACTATTCATAAGGGCGCTTCCTCTCTGTGCATCTCTCAAAGTTGCCATATCGCTTTATATAGGTGATGACACAACAACTAAGTTTGCCTTTATTTCCCTCGCTTTTGCCCTTCAACACAAATCAGTCCTCTTATAACATTCCCTTTTGTTCATGTCCCCATCATCTTATCTGGATTTGCTGCCATCTCCCTCACTCTTCTTTGCTCTTTAACACAAACATTTCATTTCTCTTCTAATATTCCTAAACTCCATGTCCTAACCATCTTCCGCCAGCTCCCTTTACTTTCAAACCAGCATCTTCTCTCCCTCAAAACCGTTTCGTATCCGTTAAGCAGGCAACATAGCTAAGCAACATCTCTCTAGACTCCGTAGGTCTCCCTAACCTAACACCATAGGTCGGCATCTTTAGCGTAAACATTGTCATATTTGAGGTGCATTTTTGAGCGCCCATTTGGCCCGGACTCACTCGGACTACCCTTTCGAGCTGGCCCGCGTCGGTCCGTTTCAGGACAGGTGAAATTTGGCTCGCGAATACACGTTCAAGATGTTTCATGTTGGCCTTGCCCGTGCCCAGAAATTGGCATAAACAGGACTTGGGTTTTCCTGCAGCACTCTTCACTCCCTTGCCAATAAATCCAATAGCTTTTGGGACTTATGACGCCTTTTACATCCTTACACAAGCACTAGGTTCTTGGCAGTCTTAACCCCGCTATATTGTGCCTCCCCATCGCTTAAAGGTTTCTAAATATCTGTGTCTCCCTTGTCCGCCTCCTCACGCGTCTCACTGGGTACCTAACACTTACACAGACCCCAAAATATCACTTTTTCCCTTCGTTCCCTCAGTTATTTTTATATCTAATTAAGCAAAAAAATAATAATAACAGGTGTGGGATCTCTCTCTCTCTCTCTCTCTCTCTCTCTCTCTCTCTCTCTCTCTCTCTCTCTCTCTCTCTCTCTCTCTCTCTCTCTCTCTCTCTCTCGACACCCCCACTCAATATACACGCCCACTGCCCCAGCCTCTTGGGAATCGACAATCGGCAAATCAACATCTAATAACAATTTTACAATGCCATGAAAAATATTTAAGCTAGAGAAGTTGAAAAATAAACAGTAAACACGTGTGTGTGTGTGTGTGTGTGTGTGTGTGTGTGTGTGTGTGTGTGTGTGTGTGTGTGTGTGTATACCACGAAATTATTGAAGTTACATAAGTGAAACAATGAGCAATAACCATCACGGAAGTCAACAGAGAGAAATAAATTGGTAAATAACTAGATAAATTAATGAATAAGTGAATAGTTATACACAAACGTCAAATACACAACTGTAGTTAAAATAAAATAAATAAGTAAAGGTGTAAATATGGAAAGAGAGAGAGAGAGAGAGAGAGAGAGAGAGAGAGAGAGAGAGAGAGAGAGAGAGAGAGAGAGAGAGAGAGAGAGAGAGAGAGAGAGAGAGCAAACAAAAACATAATAATTACGAATAATCATGTTAAAGATACACACAGAAGGCAGCTACAATAATAATAATAATAATAATAATAATAATAATAATAATAATAATAATAATAATAATAATAATAATGGCTCAATGATGCTTACCTTCCTTCATTTCTCCCTCCTTTGGTGCTTCTGCGTCCTTGGTGCTGTGGCTGTGACGGACGGCGCTGTGGTGTGACGACGCGCTCCCCTGACGTTGAAACACTCCTGGACGCTGTGGTGCATATATAATCCTTCACTGAAAATATCCTACGACGGCGTGTGTCCTATGGCATGTACTGTGACGGGATGCTGTGGTGTGTGTCATCTCCGCTGTGTCCCTCATCGGCGGTAATACGGTCTTCGCTGTCTCTTATCCTCCGGCGTGTGTCATGTATCCCGGGGCGTGTAGACGTGCCTGTGGCTGGGTATCGTGTGCCTCGTGTGGGTGTCGGCGTGGGCACTTATCGCCACCGCCGGGGAGCCGAAGAAGGAAGGGGATGGCGTGGTCTTCATCCTGTCGCCCTTCATAAAGGTGAGGAACTATTTATATCCTTATTCATACAGGTAAGGAATGCTAAATCCTTCTTTATACAGGTAAGGAACACTTAAATCCTTCTTCATACAGGTAAGGAACTGTAGCTCCTTCTTCATACAAGGAAAGGAACTGTAAATCCTTCTTCATACAGGTAAGGAACTGTAAATCCTTCTTCATACAGGTAAGGAACTGTAACTCCTTCTTCATACAGGTAAGGAACTGTAAATCCTTCTTCATACAGGTAAGAAACTGTAAACCCTTCTTCATACAGGTAAGGAACTGTAAACCCTTCTTCATACAGGTAAGGAACTGTAAACCCTTCTTCATACAGGTAAGGAACTGTAAATCCTTCTTCATACAGGTAAGAAACTGTAAATCCTTCTTCATACAGGTAAGGAACTGTAACTCCTTCTTCATACAGGTAAGGAACTGTAACTCCTTCTTCATACAGGTAAGGAACTGTAAATCCTTCTTCATACAGGTAAGGAACTGTAACTCCTTCTTCATACAGGTAAGGAACTGTAACTCCTTCTTCATACAGGTAAGGAACTGTAACTCCTTCTTCATACAGGTAAGGAACTGTAACTCCTTCTTCATACAGGTAAGGAACTGTAACTCCTTCTTCATACAGGTAAGGAATTGTAACTCCTTTCCGCTCCTCCTCGACCCTGATCTGTCTCTCTGTGTGGGGATAAAATGATTGGCCTCGTTAGAATTCGCGTTACCTCGATATATATTAAAACACAATTTTTAAAGTTGAAATATATTCTGGCTCAGGGTCATAATGTTGTAGCGCATAAGCTCTTATTTATTACGCACACCACCCCTCCTCCCCCCCCCCCAACACACACACATACAATAAAATAAAAATCAAATCAACTTATGCCACACGCAACATTCTGTATAATATGTAACCCAACACAGTCGCTACTACTGCTACTATTACTACTATTACTACTACTACTACTATTACTACTACTACTACTACTACTACTACTACTACTACTACTACTACTACTACTACTACTACTACTACTACTACTGCTATTACTACTACTACTACTTCTACTACTACTGCCTTCACTTCCTCTACCACTACCACTATTGCCACTTATTGCTACTACAAGTACTACCTCCTTCTCCTCCACTAATATTACTACTGCAACTACTACCTCCTCCTACTACTATTACTACTACTATTGCTACTACCTTTACTTCTACTAATACCACCACTACTACTATTTCCTCTTCCTCCTCCTCCTCCTCCTTCACCTCTACCTCCTCCTCCTCCTCCTCCTACAACTACTACTACTACTTCTCCTACCACCACCACCACCACTACCACACCACCACTACTACTAAACTAACCTCCTCTTTCCCTCCCCCCCCCCGTGCAGCACATGCGATGGTACCACCTGTTCGCCCTGCTGTGGGTGACGCAATTCATTCTCGCCAGCCAGGACGTCATCATCGCAGGCTCCGTGGCCCAGTGGTACTTCACCAGGTAAGGCTTACATACACTGGTACCTAATTAGCGCACCTGAGTTTCCATATAGCTCGTTGTTATTTTTTATGTTACTTTTTGTAGGAGCAGCGAGTAGCGGGCTTTTTTATTATTATTATTGTTTCCTTTTTTGTGCCCTTGAGCTGTCTCCTTTGTTGTAAAAAAAAAAAAATGGTAGTCTTTTGTTTGAATATTATGCGTAAGGTTTCCAGAAGCTATCAATTCATTTTTCACCAACAACTATTAACATTTCCTTGGCAGTTTTATATTTGAATAGTGTTAATTTTCGTGAGGTTCCAACAAACGATCCATATATTTTACATTAGCGCCTCTCAATATTTCCTTTGAACACTTATATTCAAATAACATCTGGTGGTACAATTTGATTTTCATACGACTTACACAATAAATCAGTTCATTTTACTTCAGCAACTCTTTTAATATTTCCTTGGTAGTCATACATCAAATAGGAATTGAGGTACTCTTTGATTTTCGTAAGACTTCCACAAGCAATCAATTCATTTTTCACCAGCACCTCTGAATAGTACAAGGATGTTCTATTCTATTTTCGCAAGACTCCCACAAGCAAACAATTTACATCAGCACCTATTAGTGTTTCGTTTGTAGTTTTCTATTTAAATACTATCTGTAGGTACTATTTTGTTTCTGCAAGACTTTCACAAGCATTCACTTCGGTTTATATCAGAACCTATTAATATTTTTTGGTAGTTTCGCATCTAAATAGTATGTCGGAGTTCCATTAATTTTCGCTAGATTTCAACAAACCATCAATTATTTATTTTTCATCGGCACCTAGAAAAAGATATTCAGTGGTAAATATCCTATCCTTACCTCTGGCTATATTTCACACTTCATTATCGCATGGGATCTCAAAATAGCTCCTTATAAATACAAAAAACTCACATTACCACGCAAAACTTCCACTATTACACCACCCTCCAACTTGACCTACGTACTAACTCTTCGAAATCCTTCCCCCCGCCTTCCTCTCTGCTTCTTCACGCTGGCTACAGGGACAAGAAGATGCTCGGCTGGCCCATCCTGACGGCCACCAAGAGGCTCTACCGCTACCACCTCGGCTCCGTGGCTTTCGGCTCCCTACTTATCGCCATTGTCAAGTTTATTCGGATCATCTTCAAGGTGAGCGGTAGTGGAGGTGTTGGCGGTGGTGGTGATGGTGGTAATGGTAGTGGGATAGTAGTAGCTGTAGTAGTAGTAGGAGGTAGCAGTAGTAGTAGTAGTAGTAGTAGTTTATGTTCAATTGTCACAGCAATTATGAATGTATTTACAACGTAATAATGATGATAATGATGATAATGATGATGATGATGACAATAATAATAATAATAATAATAATAATAATAATAATAATAATAATAATAATAATAATAATAATAATAACAACAATAGTAATAATAGTAATAGTAATAATACACTCATTCCTCCCCATACTGCTAATCTGCTCATTGTCTACCCCTTATCCAACTCCTCCTCCTCATACAGTACTTTGAGAAGCGGTTGCAGGGTACCAACAACGAGTTCTGCACCTTCTGCCTCAAGTGCTGCCAGTGCTGCTTGTGGTGCTTCGAAAAGTTCCTCAAGTTTCTCAGCAGGAACGCCTACATCGAGATAGGTGAGTCGTGTCGAGGGGGACTGTCTCCAGACCATGCTTGGGATTTTCAAAGAAGCACAGGAAAGGGTAAAACTTTTTGATAATGATAAGATTGGCTTTCAACGAGGCTGCCAGCTTTAGTGATCTAATCTGTTCTTGAGACACTTTACTGACCTATAGAACCAATCCAAACATTTGCTGAACGTACGCACAGGACCGTTCAATTCACTCCTGAAGCAAAAAGTAACTTTCGATGCGATTTTTAAAGGATCTGATCGTTAACCCATCAACTATTTATGTCGTAAGACTGTTGCACTGCCATGGCTGATGACTCGGTTAGAGAGAAAAAATCCTGCCGATGTCCAGACTGCAAAGCCTCGCTTGAATTGGTTGATCATTATCTCTAGTTCCGGAGTTAGTTTAGAGCTCAAAGAACTTGGAGCGATCATCTTTACTGAATTTGATAGGTACTTGAGGAACATGCATATAAAATCCTCCGCAGTCATTTTTTTTTCCAGTGTAAAGAGGTGAAATGCAATCTTCATACGGCTGTATCCCAAACTATGGTAGCATTTTCGTTGCGTGTCGTTGCACTTTCGAGAATTTCGATGTCCTTGTAATTAGCGGACCAGAACTAAACTGTATATTCAAGGTAAGGTCTTACCATTATACAGAAATAACATGCCTCCCGACGTCTTACGCTCGAAAATCTTCACTCTGAACCCTAGCACAGTTTTTCCTCCATAGCATTTTTACAGGCAGCCTAAGTGCTTTGCATGTTTCGTCTCTGCTGATAATGATCCCGAGATTTGGTTCCTTATGTACGACCTCAGAGGCTTCCTACACACGTATGTATGACCTCTCTTTATGAACCCAAAGTGCATGACTCTATACACGTGTCAAGATTGAAGGACGTTTTCCACTTCGCAGACCACTGAAAAGGCTGTCTTTTTTTGGGTAACTTAACAATCGACCGTCATGAGGGCCTTTTCACCTCCTTTTATGGGTATGAACGAGTAATAGTAGTAGTAGTAGTAGTAGGAGGAGGAGGAGGAGGAGGAGGAGGAATAGAAACAGCGCAAGCAAGAAAAATTCATGACAAATGTATAAATCCTCTCCACACAAAAATAGCCTCTCACCCGGATGTCCTTCATTTCCTTCTTCTCCCTGCACAGCCATCTACGGGTACAGCTTCTGCAAGGCGGCGCAAAAGGCCTTCAGTCTGCTTGTGAACAACGCCCTCAGAGTGGCCGCCATCAACTCCGTCGGCGCCTTCGTCCTCCTCCTCACAAAGCTGGCGATCGTGGCCGTCACCGTGGCAATCGGTTACTTCATTCTCAGGGTCAGTGTCTGCAATTGTTGATGCATGTTTTCTCTCTCTCTCTCTCTCTTAGATCATGTTATCTCCTGTAGTCTAAAAATCGTATCCTCTCTCTCTCTCTCTCTCTCTCTCTCTCTCTCTCTCTCTCTCTCTTAAATTATGTTATCTCTTGTAGTCTAAAAATCGTATCATACTGTTTTTGGAAGTCTGGATCTCTTACAGTATCGTATATTACTTGACGACAGAAGTGATGATTACGACTTAATGAAGTGTGTTTTAAAAATATCTACACATGTTAGTATTTTCACTCTAGCACTTAATGAGTGTAGGTACAGCTTCTAGCCATGATAGGCTACTGACATCAGTCACCCCCATGAACGCATCTAAATACTGGAATCCGACTTTATCTGACTCGGATATTTGCAATGAGTATAATCCAGCCTTTTAATAAGTACAGCATTCCTATGTATTACACACACACACACACACACACACACACTGAGCCCCGTCTACATTCCTACCGTCCCGTCCACCCTTAGACGAAGCATGAGCTGACGTACCTGTGGGTGCCGCTGCTGGTGACAGCCGTATTCTCCTACTTCATCGCCCACTGCTTCATCTCCGTGTATGAGGTGCGTCACGCAGCAACCAGTCTTTAGTGTTAGGGTTTTGCCAACTTCTCTCACGCCATGAAGCTATGCCTAGTCCACGTATTTCATAATTCATCTGAAATAGATCAGAGTTACTATTCATTTTCCTCATTACATTTATAAGATACTAATATATAAGTAACACTGTAACTAATCAACTAGCAACCTACTAAAAAAATAGTGTTCAATAATTTGTGACAAACTATTCTTTACACAGTTAAGGTAAAAAGAAAGTTGATATTAAAAAAAAATAATAATCGACTTTATTCATGTGTTAAGTAATTACTAACTAAGGTTCGATTTTTCAGTGTTTATGTTGTTACTGTTGTGAAGATAGGCACGGGTAAAAGGTCCAAGGCAGGATGAACAGCTGGGTGGGCTGCGCGCCGACTGTCCAGACCGGGATTCGAACCCGGAGCTGCAGATTCCTAGCTAGGCGTGCAAACAACTGCAGCACGGTGGCAAGACACACATATGCTAATATATATTTTCTTATCAGATGTGCATCGACACGCTGTTCCTTTGCTTCTGTGAAGATTGTGAAAGGAACGACGGAATAGAGCGCCCGTACTTCATGAACCGCGGCCTGATGGTAAGGACGGCACGATGCTGCGCAAACTATTTACTCTTTAAATAATGCTGTTTTCTATGACACCTAAATGCGACATTTGGGAAGGTATACTGCGCAAAACATGTTATTCTCCTAACACTACTCAAATCACCTTTTATACCCGCGTCACTGTCACTCGTGTGTGTATTCGCAGGCATTCGTGGAGAACAACAGGAAAGCTCTGGAGGCCCTGGACGAGCGGCAGGCGGAGCAGCGGAAGGCCTCGCTAGCCCAGCGGCAGGCCAGCAGTGCTATCCGTCCCTCCACTACAACGGTAAGCCCTTATTAACAAGGCAGCCAAAACCCCGTTAGCCATGATGAATAATATCTCTCTCTCTCTCTCTCTCTCTCTCTCTCTCTCTCTCTCTCTCTCTCTCTCTCTCATCCAGTTAATGCCTTTTCTTGTCTCAGTCTACGAGGCTTGACTCATCGGGGGGCATGACACCGCTCAAGCCTGCCTACCCGCCCACCTCCAGGCTGCCCTCCCCCGCCCACTACATGACTCCCACGGGGGCCTAGGGTAAGGGCAGGAAAACATCAATTGCTGTTAAATGGCTGAAAGGCTAATGGAATGCAGAAGACAGTGAAGTTGAAAGAAAGCAACTATAGAGAACCAAGAAGGTTAGACAAGGCGCCAATGGAAAAAATGGGAGGAAGAATGAGTGGAGTATGTGAATGTAAGAAAAAAAAAAGACCTAGCAACATTCACGTTGAAATATTATTATGCTGGGAAAAAGGACAACGGAAGTCATAAACAAATTACCTGGAAGGGGAGGGGGTGGGAAAGATAGGTGGTAGTATTAAGGGATACTGAAGACAACTATGCACTGAGGAAGCCTAGCTAAGAGGAAGAAGGAGAGATCAGGAATATTATAATGGTCTTTTGGGAAAGTATGATTCAAAGGAGAAATATGGAGGACACCAAAATAAGTGCAATCTCTTCTGCATCACATGTATAACATAGCTTAAGTAATTATATAGGAAAGAAGCGGCTTGGGCATTACATAATTTATGATACAGAAAGGGTTCTGGGTACAATGATGTGATGGTAGAATTATAGAGCATGGAGGAGCGAGCTTAAGAGCACATTATATAACTTTTTCTCAGTGGTACTTAAATTAAAGAGGGACAAGGTCACAGAATTGAAAAAAAAAAAGCTGAGATGCATCAACTTATAAAGAAGGTGGGATAGAGGAAACAGAGATTAAAGACATGGACCAACAAGTATAATAAATATCTAGAAAAATATTGGGAATGGTAATAAATAAAAAAAATACTAAAATAGCCAGAATGTGTTTCCAAAAGACTGGAAAGATGGACAATCAGAGAAAGCATAGAAAAAAAAGTGTCTCCTCATTTTTAGAAAGATCCCAATGAATTGACAAATATAAAGGATGCTTGGTATTGAAATTTAGCATGGTATAATGAAAAATTTTAAATCTTAAACTTTTGAAATATTAAATATAAAGCATTGTTGTGAACTATCCACTGAAGATATTTTATGTCTCAGTGCTAATGACACCTCTCATACAAAAATGAATTCAGTTACTACCTTCCACAATATGTTTAAATGTAATATTTTACATTTGCTTTAATGATGGATTCCAGTACCAATTACTCCTTTTCACTTCAAATTCTATACTAAACAGCTCTATGGAAACCTCATAGAGCAATACTTTTTTTTTTTCACTTTCCTCCTTTACTCCAGTTTTATGTGTGATATTTGAAGAAAAAAAACTGTGATAAATGTTATCTACTTAAGCTTGTGTTCAGAGAACAAGATTTAATTTTGGGAGGTCACAACCAAGGATTCTTTTCTTCTCTAGACTCCTTGGTCACTATAGCTTTGTGAGTTGCCTTGCTGAGCCCGCCACCCTTGAACTAGAGAAATGAGCAAGACAAATTAAGCTGGACTTATACGTTCACATTGAAGGTTGAAAATGAAAGACTTTTAGTTAAATAAATGAATCAAGAAGGATGTACTCCTACAATAATGTAACAATAATAAGACAGCAGTCAGAATTCTGTTCTTAATGTGTTATGTTATGATTATCAATCTTATAGATTATAGAATATCTGTGATGTGTTTTTATTTTAATATTGTTATTCTTGTTTGCATGAGTAATTATTGTTAACTCTGTATAACAAAAGCTGCAGATAATGCAACATCTTACAAGTGCAGTTCACCTGACAGGCTTGAGAAGCTTAGGTTAAGTACACGTATTTTCATCTCCCTGCCTGACCATCTACTGTCAGTCTGTTTCAAATGTTTCTACAATTTTCCCTCATGTAACTGCAGTCAGCAAAGAAAACCACATACATTAGCATAACTGACTTTTGTTGTGAGTTTATTTTAAGTTCTGATTCAGTTAATGAGTTTAGATTCCTTTAAGTGCTGAAGTACAAACATTTTTGCCACTTTGATCAAGTGTTAGAGTATGTACACATTTGATGGCACTTCACAGGAAGGTGAGGCACGTATAGCCAACATGATCATGGATCATCACCGGAACTGTTCTTGGCAGTAATGAGTGCTCTGACACAAACTTATGAAAAAAAAAAAAGCTAGCACCTACTAACTACTATCATAAAGACTTGAGTAGATCAGTGATATACAACAGTGTGCATCAATGAGTGAAGACATATGTTTAGAGGATGTCCTCAGAAACGAGTGCCTCTAGAATATGCAGGCTGTTTCAGTCTGTTAGGTTTTACAAGCACAGGTGTTCCCATCACCTTGTTACTGTGTGCTCACAGATACAAACATGTGCCTTATTATAAGACTTACACACTGAACAACTTTTCCTAACAACAAGGTAAGCGTTGGATTAAGTTGTTCCAAATATAAATGTTGATTGTATTTTCTCAAAGTTTGTCACAACAGTTGACAGTCTGTTGGTGATGTTTTTTTTTTGTTTTTTCAATGCAATATAGAAATAAATTGAAAATTTAATACATTTTTACATGTGATAAAGTTGCGTAAGAAAAGAAATAGGTAAGCAACTATAAAATTGAAGTATTATCCATGTTATGTGATATTACACTCCTGATTCCTAGCATAGCTTTATAGTCAATGTACTGCACTGTAGAAAATAGATTTTCTTGCATAATGTTTTTCTCTTAAGAATTGATATATGATTTTGTGCTCCCTAATATTGGTGTGTGTGTGTGTGTGTGTGTAATTCACCTCATGGTCTGCTGCGGGTCTCTCTCGAAACAGCCAGCCGTTCCCCTACGGAAGCGCACAAAGCTCATAGTACCGATCTCAGGGTAGGACTGAGACCACTCACACACAACACACCGCGACAACGAGGTCACAACTCCTTGCCTGACGTCGCGTACCTACTCACTGCTAGGTGAACAGGGTCTACACGTGAAAGAAGATAAACCCAGCTTATCTTCATCCGGCCGGGGAATCGAACCCCGGTCCTTCTGGTTGTAAGGCAGACGCTCTATCCACTGAGCTACCGAGCCGTGTGTGTGTGTGTGTGTGTGTGTGTGTGCTAATTGGTTTCTTTAGTGGTACACATAACAAACATGAAAGACAAATTCCCATTAATGTTTTACGTCTGAAAATATTTTATATTTAGTACTGGGTAAACCCTCCACAACTCCCACCCCAACTCCCCAGACCACCCCCTCTCCCCTCCCCTCCAGCCATCCTCCTCCTCCTCCCGTTTCCCCCCCCCCCCCACCACCATCCTCCCCCCCCCCCCCGAGGCTATGACAAAAGCAGAGCAGGTATAACTCATTGACGTCTTGCTCCATGGAATTGTACCATGCTCTTAAATAGGTGAATGATGAGGGAGGAGAGAGAGGGGGGGAGAAGAGAGGAATGAGAGAAGAAGGGGAGAAGAAGTGGTTTAGAAATAGTTTGGGGAGGGTTTTGGGGGCACACTTTCCTTCGAAGTTTCCTCTTAATTTTTACTATGTTGCGTATAACACATCGTCTGTTATGCAAGCCTCATATATTCCTTGTATAATAATATTACGTGATTACTATATATTTCATGTGTGCCTTAAATTATATGTTGATTGTCTCACCTCCACGTATGAATAAAATATTGTTTTGTACAGTCTGCATGTTATTATAACGGGCAGTCAGGTTGACACATTTGCAAGGACACATTATGATGAATTTGTGGAACTGGGATCTGAAATTATTTGGCTCTATTAGATGACCCCCACCCCCACCCCAACACATTAGAGTAAACATAGGAATAGCTTTTGCATATATAAAGATATGGTATGCATGATTATTTCAACATTCATAAGAGCAGTACAATATGCAATTACTTACGTGCTTTGGACGCGAGTGTCATAAATAAGTGTAACAGCCTACCTGAAAGTGTAGTGTGTGGCCCTGTGTAGTGTGTGTGACCTTTAAAAATCGAAGAGATTTTGCGAGGCGCACAGAGACACGCCCGTATAGAGGTTTTGCAGCTGACGTCATTAGTGGGGGTGCGGGGGTAGCGCGGGCCTGCACGGCCATCTTGGTGGTCAGTGGTGGTAGTCACTTATCAAAGCAAACCTTGGTGGCGGCTGCACAAGTGCTCTGTGTGTTCGTCATGGGATACGTATGTTGTGCGGTTGGATGTTCTAACCGACACGGGAGAGATGCTGTGTCATTTTAAAGATTTCCAGCGAATCAAGAAGAGCGGGGGAAGTGGATAGCAGCTGTGAGGAGGGAAAACTGGCGGCCGTCTGCTTCATCTCGACTCTGCAGTGCTCATTTTGTCAGAGGTAAATATTACAGGCAAGACTGATCACATTATTACATGAGGTAACACTCATTTAGGTATTGCCCCGGGTCCCCTAGCTTACTGTGTGGCGGGGGATTACTCTGGAACGGGATTTACATGAGCTGGCGGAGGTAAACACGTATGGCGGCGCTCACGCAGGGGAAGAAAATAGGAAAGGAAATTCAGTGGAGGCAAAGTGCACAGAGGGACAGAGCTCAGTGCTGGGTGGAGTATATGTGTACGCAGGGAAGTGACCAAGAGTGCGTAGTGTAAGGTGACTTGCCGTCACCTGCCCTCATCTGTCGTCACTTGCCCTCACCTGTTTGCTTGTGCCTGTGCTGTCTACCTGGGCATCACTGGTCAGCCACTGGAGATCGGCCATGCAGAGGGACAGCCAGTCAACCGACCAGCCAGCCAGTCAGCCAAACAACCAATCAGCCACTCAACCAGCCAGCCAGTCAGTCATCCAATCAACCCGTCAGCCATCTAGCTGGTCAGTTAGATACACAGTCAGTTTACCAATCAGCCAGCCAATCAACCCACCAGGCAACCAGTCAACCCACCAGTCAACCAGCCAGCCAGCCAGCTAGACAGCCAGTCTACCGGTCTCCTCCGCCAAAAGCACTGATTTTTTACGATGTATCTTAGCTTCGCAGCATTCTCAAGCGATCTCGCGTAATCACTTAACACAAATGATGTTGAAGGTCCTGCCATTTGCCCGTGGGTAGTGACTTGGGATGGGGCACACGTGGTGCGTCTGCTCACTCTTCTGGGGAGGTGACCACCAGCGGGTTTGCAGACGACGCACAAGGTGCACTGCAGACGACGCTATTTCGTGACGTAACTGCAAAACCTCTATAGTGATGTTAGCTCCCTCGAGATCGCCTCTCACCATCACGACCGTTTAGTATAAAAAATAATGATGCCTCCTTGAAAAATAAACAATTAAGGAAATTAATTAAAGAAAGACATGCTCGTGACTATCATAAAATATTTGACCATTAATGATGTTCGTTGATGACACTTTCGATAAATAGTGACGATGGATAACGCTCACCTACTGGTAGACAGGCTACATATAGTTACTCGTACAGTCACATGGTTGTCATTAAATTAAGTAAGCTTTTATATCTATTGTTCTTAATAAATTGAAAATTAGAAAACTGCAGAATAATAATATCGTGAAGGTAGAAAGATACACACCAACGTTTCTGCATATCTATCAACTGCATACGGATCGTACCGAATAATTATAGCCTACAGGCCCACGAAAAACGTTAAAAAAAAGTTTGTTAGCCTAAAAATTTCCCTTGGTAGTAGTATTACGCAAGATTTTTATTCATTTTATTCACTCACAATGAAGGCTTTACGAAGGCACCCCAGGCCCCAGACACCCCCAGTCCCCCAGCCCCAGCGTCCCCGGCCACACGAGGGACGCCCTGCGCTGGCCTGCCGTCCTTCTGTCGCCTGGTGAGTCACGATTGTGCGATAATTACTGATACATTAGAGGTGTCCAATAATATAATCAAGCCTGACGTATGGCAGCTAGAAAGGGAGAGTGGGCAACATTCCCAAACCGTCTCGCTCCGCTTGGCATAAAAGGCCATACAAATAATACAAGGAAGCACATCTACTTCGAACAATATCGCACTTGCCAATATTCCCCGCCTACTTCAATACATTTCCCTAAACAACATTTGGAAGACCTGCGAGGAATTGAGGCCGAATTATATATATTTTTTATCGGGAATAAGTTTTTACCAGAGCGTCGGACAAGGATGATAATTTGGGACAGCATGTTTCAGACCTTGCCCTATTTTCTTAAGTATGGGAGCATGGAGGGGGAGTTAAGGGAGGGCGGAGCAATGAAATGAAGGGCAGACAGGTATAGGTGCCCTGGAGAGTTAAGAAATTATGAAAGGAAAAAATGTAAGCATGAGGGTAAAGGCATAAAAGAGCATTAATAGCCTATACCTCCCAACTCTGTAACGTGCGTCATATGGACGTGGGATGTAGCGCAGAAGTCATGAAAACGCGGGGTGGAAATGAGCTCGAAATAGGAGGTGCTTGTGGTGTATCAGGATGACATTGAGAATATAATGTAATGAAGATGTATATGAGAGGTGAGGGCCCTGAGGGGTGGATGTGACCAGCAGGTGTGACGGCACAGGGAGTGTACTGTCGAGCGGTTGAATGGGCGAAGCGTGGTGCTCTGATATGTTAATAAGAAGGAATAGGGATGACTTTACGAAGAGAGTGTATGATTTTAAGGTTCAGACGGGGACTGGAGAGAGAGAGAGAGAGAGAGAGAGAGAGAGAGTAGCTACAGAGATTTACATAAATGTACAGACCACACAGACCCTATTGTCCAAACTAATTGGTCTGTCAACAAAACGACATTAAATTGCCACCAAAACGTTGCTTCTCTGCCTTAGTAAATACTATTAGGGTGGAGGAAGTGTGCATCAAGTGTATTTTGGCTCAACCTACAAAACATTTAAAAAGAGGGTAGGCTATAATATAGCCTACCCTCTTTTTAAGGGCAGGAGAGGTGTTGAATTTAAATACTTGCATCTATATTACTTTTGCATGAAGTACAGCATTATGTACTGTTTATTCTTTGGCTACATATCTTTTTTAAATGTTTAGGCTATAGGTTCGCACTTCACTGCTATAGCTGTGGAAAAAAATTTCATGAAATATACGAATAATGAGCTAAATTTGTAAAATTATATATTTCACATTCAAATTTTCTTCTATTGATAGGCTACACTCCTTCAGGTATATTTACGTTTGAAAATTAAATATTAACATGCAAAGAATTAGGTATACTTCTTGTAAGTCAGTGATCCCGGAGTAGATCAAATAACACCATTAGGAAATATCGCACTGTTACAATGTTTTCAAAAGTAATTATTAGTGTAGATGCAGTACATTGCAGGTACATAAAAAAAAAGATTACTGTCTTCATTTGTAATGTACATAATCACCTAAACAAAGTTTGGGAAAAATTATGATCATCATTGGTAATATATTATAATTTCTAACAACCTTGCAGGGTCACTCATCAATCACAGGTAAAAGAGAAGCAAAACTGCAGGATGGAGTCTGAGCAAAACTTCCCTCGGATGAACCTGAGAGCCTCAGCGTCAACTCAGGCAGGGCCACCTCAGACTTTGAAACTACACAGGAAAAAGGGCAGGATGAGGCATCAGAGTGGAAGTGATGATGAAAGGGATAGAAGGGGTAGCATCTTCACACATCAAAACAAGAATGTAACACAGACCCCAGATAGATCAGCCCAGCAGGCACAACACACACGAAAACCAACACAGCAAACATACAAAGGATCAAATCCAGAACAGCCCTTACAGCACAGAACAAGATCAAAACGGACACCACACATGGCAGCCAAAATGGAAAAGCCTACACCATTGCTTAAACAAAAACAATCACAGCCTCTCCATAAACCACCACAGCCACTTCAAAAAACACCACAGCCAATACTAAAACCATTATATCATAAGCAAATGAAACCTCATCCTATAGCGAAACAAGGACATCCTGTACAGAAACCACCACATCCTTTTCAAACAACTCCAAATCGTGTACAGAAACCACCACATCCTGCACAAACAACTCCAAATCGTGTACAGAAACCACCACATCCTGCACAGAGAACTCCAAATCGTGTACAGAAACCACCACATCCTGCACAGAGAACTCCAAATCGTGTACAGAAACCACCACATCCTGCACAGAGAACTCCAAATCGTGTACAGAAACCACCACATCCTGCACAAACAACTCCAAATCGTGTACAGAAACCACCACATCCTGCACAGAGAACTCCAAATCGTGTACAGAAACCACCACATCCTGCACAAATGACTCCAAATCATGTACAGAAACCACCACAGCCTGCACAGTCTGTGCAAAAATCATCAGAATCATTTCAAGTGACACCACAGCCTACACAGAAACAGTCATATCATGTAGAAAAAAAAGCTGCACAGAAACCATTACAACCAATGCAAGAGACAACACAGCCAGCACATAAACATGTGCAAACACCATCACAGCCTAAGCAAGAAACAACACATCCCTCACAAAAACAAGCTGCACAGACACCATCACAGCCTATGCAAGAAACAACACACCCCTCACAAAAACAAGCTGCAAACACCATCACAGCCTAAGCAAGAAACAACACATCCCTCACAAAAACAAGCTGCACAGACACCATCACAGCCTATGCAAGAAACAACACACCCCTCACAAAAACAAGCTGCACAGACACCATCACAGCCTATGCAAGAAACAACACACCCCTCACAAAAACAAGCTGCACAGACACCATCACAGCCTAAGCAAGAAACAACACACCCCTCACAAAAACAAGCTGTACAGACACCATCACAGCCTAAGCAAGAAACAACACACCCCTCACAAAAAAAAGCTGCACAGACACCATCACAGCCTATGCAAGTAACAACACAGCCACCATTTAAAAAAGTTGCACATTCACCATCACAGCCTATGCAACACACACCAAAACAAACCCAACCTAAATCAGCAAAGCATACACAAAGCACATTAAAGCCTGAAAAGCCTACACAGCAAGCATCAATACAAGCACAGCAGCTTACTTTGGGTGTATCAAAACCAGAAGAATTTACACCATACAGACCAAAGTATAAAGAGCCGACAGAGAAGGAGGATCATCTTCAACAAAACTTATCAAAGCCTACAGAAAGACCAGGGAAGCCCAAACCACAACCTTTGCAGTCTACAGAGCTGTTTGCACAAACCATGCAAAAGTCACTGGGGATTAATT
Source organism: Eriocheir sinensis (assembly GCF_024679095.1). Lineage (NCBI taxonomy): Eukaryota > Metazoa > Arthropoda > Malacostraca > Decapoda > Varunidae > Eriocheir > Eriocheir sinensis. Next base: position 13,807,443 of record NC_066547.1, read on the forward strand.
CTGACATGTCAACAAAAAGCATGAGTAAAGAACACAAACATGAGCAACAGCCAAAGCATCCACAGAAGTTACAAAACCAAAATAAAATAAATTATCCACAGCTTTGTTCTGCAATTGACAACTTGAGACTGAAGGCACACCAACCAAGGGAATTGGAAGGACCACACAAGCCTCAGAAATCATTCCAAGCACACCACTCAAGGACACGGCAGTCATCATGGGGGGTGAATCAAGATGGCACACACAAGACAGAATGCACACAAAAAACATTCCACACACAGCATCCAAGGACACAGCAGTCATGGCAAGTGAATCTAAATGATGCACACAAGACAGAACACACAAAAGAAACGTTCCACACACAGCCACAGCATTCATGGCATGTGAATATGAATGACACTCATAAAACACAGCACACACAAGAAACATTCCAAACACAGCCACATCATTCAAGGGCACAGCAGTCAATGTGGCGGGTGAATCTAAATGACACACACATGAGACAGCACACACAAAAAACATCCCAAACACAGCATTCATCACAACCACAGCATTCATGGCGGGAGAGTCTAAATAGCACACATGAGACAAGACACACACCACAAAAAACATACCATACACAGCACTCAAGACAGCCACAGCATTCATGGAGGGTGAATATGAATGACACACATGAGAAAGAACACACACCACAAAAAACACCCCACACACAGCACTCAACACAGTCACAGCATTCAAAGACACAGCAATCAACATGGCAGGTGAATACGAATGACACACACAAGACAAGCAAAGACAAGCAAATTACTACCCCCTGTCATTCGGTCAGTCCTTCAACAAATATTCACCTGGCTGACAAAATTGAAGGCACCTCCAACACTTGTTCCAGTAGGTCAGACAAGAATGATGTAGGACAAGAAACATCACAAAAGCATATTATTATCCCACATCACTCAATCAGTCCTTCAACAAGTATCCAACTGGCTGACCATATTGAAGGCACCTCCAACACTTGTTCCAATAGCTCAGACAAGAATGATGTAGGACAAGAAACATCACAAAAGCAAATTACTAACCCACATCACTCGGTCAGTCCTTCAACAAATATCCACCTGCCTGACAAAATTGAAGGCACCTCCGACACTTGTTCCAGTAGGTCAGACAAGAATGATGGAGGACAAGAAACATTGCTTCAAGGAACACCAACACAACCTTCCCCTACAAGTGATACTAATGTAAGGCAGCCTGGGCAGGAAACAACTGAGGTACCTCAATACAGACCCGTACCGAGGCATCCTAGACACAGAAGGAGGTTGAGGATATGCAAGGAGAAGAAAACTGAACCTGAAAGAGAAACAAAATCAATAGAGTCCATTCAACCTCAAAACACAGCGACACAGTCCACTCATGCCTGTTACTCTGAGGAAAAGACAGCTCAAAGCAGGATGACAGAGGGTAGAAAAGAGGTGAGCAACACAAAGGACAATGCAACACAAAGTAATAACAGGCGGACTGACTTGAATGACAAAACAACTGAAGCTAATGTGCAGACATTACAGAATATGAAAACAGACAAAGCCTCTGAAACAACAAGCGAATCTATCAAACTACCTCAGCATACAAAGACAATGATACATCCAGCAATGAGTGACTCTGAGCATGTAGAAAAACAAGGGCAACATACTATAAGAAGGTCTAAACCTATGGAACAGACAGTAAAGACTCCAGAGCTTGAAGAAAAAATAAATCACGCTCCAATGAAAATTTCTGAGCCTGAGGAGGGGCAAACACAAACACCAGGACCCATGAAGACTGCAATGGTACCTGAGTATATTCTGCAGGTGAAACAGCCTTGCATGAAGGTATCTGAGCCTCAAGATAAAGCAACTTCAAAGAAGAGACGGGAACCTCAGGAGAAAATAACACAGACCACAAAACCTTCTCCTGCCAAGGACTGCAAAAGGAACAAGAAAATATCACATTCTCAGTCACTTCGAGAAAAGCTGACACTGTCTGCTGAGGAAACAGAGTCTAGAGATAAACCAATCAAACCTATGACTGGACAGTGGGAGTCCAATAAAAAAAATACTGTGCCTAAAGAAAAGCCAACCAAGTCCTCTAGACAAAAAAAGAATGTTATTAAGTTTATTGAAAAACAAACTAGGTTTAGAAGAAAGTCCACCGAGGAGTCTATAAATATGACAACTGAGCCAGATAAGTCTAAAAATGATCCAACAAAACATAAAGTTAGGAAAGAACACAGAGAGTCTTGTAAAGGATGGATAGGCAGAAGGGAGGAGGCAGAGCAGTCAGGTATGCCAAAAATCAAGCACACTAAAGAAAAGGTAGATGGTCTTCAATATACAAAATCTGGTCCTAGAATGGAAAGGAGACAAACTATGATGAAAACAAATAAGGGGAAAGGAAGAGTGATGTGTATACGATTCACTCACTCCCAAACGACAGATAATCAAAAGAACAAAAAAAATGACAATATCCTCAGTACAAAAAAGGAAGCAAAGGATAAACATTATGAAGGGAAGCAAATACAAACTTCCGGAGAGTTAAGTGACCCCACGAAGGAGGTAACAGGGCAGATTCCACAAAACATTCTGCTTGCACCTGAGAGAGAAGCTCTGACTCCTCCAAACACACATGCAATCAAGTCAAAACTGGAGTCATGTGAAGCAACAGAATATAAAGGAAAGGGAACAAAACCTCCAAAGATATCAACAAAAATGACCTTAGAAGAGAGAAGATCTGGAGAAATTAGAGACATCTCAAGGACACTGAAGACTAATGAACAGCCCTGCCAAAAGATTCCTGATGTGGCAGAATCCCAAAAGACATTACCAAAACATGAAATATCAAAACTGCCTACAGACAAAGTAACAGAGCTCCAGGAAAATGCAACAAAGCCTCCTGCGAGACTGGGAAAAATAACTTCAGATATGGGAAATTCATTAGAAAAGATAATGTCTTTGAAGATGACAAAACGAGAAAAGCCCAAGCATGACAAACAGAAAACACGAGATATTAAGACTGGAACAAGGACATTTCCCACGACTATGACAACACACACAGGGCCAATGCAGTCTTGTTATTCAATTAATATCCCTGTTGCTTCTCTGGAATCACACAGCCTTAACAGACACAAGGAGTCACACGCGCCTGGGGCTCGGTACTATGATGCACACACAAGCACTGACTTGAATGAAGACTGGGATTCTGCTTCTTTAAGGCAGAATTACCATCTAGGAAGTATGTACAAAAGACAAGGTAGAGATGCACCATCATATACTCCAAATACATGGGACCATACTGTAGATGAGATGAATGCCGGTAGTGACCAGTTTCCAGAGGACCAAATGCCCAGCACATCACAGCTGTACTCACATTCTCACCAGAAAGGCGGTAAGGATTATATAATAGATATGTCTTGGTTTCATGTGTACAAATACTATGGCCAAAGAAAAAGACTTAAACAATTGTATAATATATATGAAAGAAATCAGCATCAACTCATCAAACAAGCAAACAAGCTTGTACAGACAGGAAATATGCCCATGAACTCAGAAGACTTAATTTGCAGAGCCAAGAAACTCATTCGCCTGAAGAAGACCCAAGAAACCACCCTTGCAGCTGTAGTACAAAAGGAGAAGGAGTATAATCAACGCCATGAAACATTAACGCAGCAACTTCAAAACGTCAAGGCAGAGAGAAAGAGACTCCTGTCAGAAAGGGAAATGCTGCAAAAAGAAATTGCCCTGACCAGAAAGGAGAGATTTAATCTTGATGCACGCAAGTGTTACCAGAGGTTCCTGCCCACTCAAAGGCAGGAGCACAAGGGAGAGTATCTGCACATGTATCAACACAACCTCAGCCTCAAACTTAGCAAGGCAGATGAGGCCATAGAGTCAAACCTCAAAACACTTCATAGTCTGCAAGAAAATCATGATGATGTCATATTGAAGAAAAAGGAGCTTGAGAGAATCACTAAAGGAATCTCCAAAAAGGTTAAAGTGATTAAGAGAAAATTACACAAGCTGCAGTGTCTCCACAACAGTATCCATCTTGGGGGTCAGATCACCCATAGGATCAAGAGGCTGAGGGACCAAGCAGAGAATCTTCACCTCCAGGGAGAGAAGTTAAAAGCACTCATAAATGTCCTGCAAAAGGTCCCTAAGGAGAGGCGCTATTACATCCCAACTTTGATAGAGGCACTTACAGATGAAAAGAAAAGGATAATATCCTGGTCAGTTACTGATCGAGGCCAGTATCAGGGACCAAAGAAGAAGAGGTGTGATTCATCTGAGAAGTACCAGCTGGTTGCCTCTGATGTATGGAGGATCTCTACCTCTCAGCCAAAACATAAGCCACGCAAAACTTCAACAGAACCATGGTCTGTGGAGCCGCTAGATACAGTGCCAAGATATATAGTGATCAGGGTAAACAGGCAAGACGTATGGGTTGTAACAGACAATAGAACAGACACTGAGTCAGGGTAGGGGGGAGGGAAATAACTTACATGAGACTAAAGGCAAAACTGATTTTTTTTTTCTAAATGAATCTGAATGTCAATAACAAAAGGAAAACTTCATTTGATAAACATTTTATATTACTAATATTCATGTGTACATACTTAGAATTTAGCATTCATAAGTAGGTCTATTATATTCATACACATAACCCATGTAGAAAAATTGTTAATAACATAATAAGTTAATAAACTCACATCATTATGCACTGTCACTTGCATTCTTGGGTTGCCCATCCATTCTAGGTGTGTGTGTGTGTGTGTATATATATATATATATATATATATATATATATATATATATATATATATATATATATATATATATATATATATATATATATATATATATATACACACACACACACACACACACATACACTTATCATTGTGTAAAAAGGAATGCCATGTTAGAGACTATTCCTCACTCTTATCTAGGTGTTATTTTAGTTCAGAGGCTAAGGTGAGAAAGGAGTACAAGTTGCAGGAAAGAAAAATCTAGTTGAAAAACTATGCCAATAATTTCATGGTTCATTGTAGATGCTGACTTTTCTTAGTATGGTAAGCATGTATTTTGCTGTTATTTATATTATGTGTTTATTTTTCAATGTTAATAGATTAAAATCATACCAATATATGTATAGAACTCTTGAAATACTGTAATAAAATACATATACAATCAGTTTCCCAAATAGAATTTCATTTCATGAGCCAATGACATAGCTATGGGAAGGGGGGGGGAGGGACCTGGTGGAGCCAAGGCCCCATATAAAAAAAGGCCCTTGAGGCCCCTCTTATGAAATTCAGTGAAAAGTAAAAAATGCAATAAGGCATATTTGTTGACTGTATGATCCCCCCAAAGATAGTAAATTAGGCCCCTGAAAACCCTATCTAAGCTGCTGTCTTTGGCATAAATGTACATATAGATAAAGATTGAGAAGAAAAGAATGAGAACAAGATAATAAAAGAGGAGGATGGAAGTAAAAGAGTGGGATGAGGGGAAGAGGAAGAAGGGAAGCGATGAGAGGTAGGACACAGCAATGGAGAGGCAGACAAAGACCATATCTTGGTGTCATAAATACTTACATTTTTATAAGAGTTTATTAATTACTAATTTATACAGTGAACAAAAACTTAAGCAGAAACAAGAAAAATGTAATTGCAACAGATAATAAATATACATTTTTTTTACAATTTACACCAAGAACTCTAAAATACTGCATTTTAAAGGAGTGCTTGTCTGTTGTTACAATACTGGAAGATCATTGGAGGGAAGTGTTTATTACTAGAATCACTGTATTGCAGAATAAAACATCCAGAAATGTGTAACAGAAAAGGTGGCAAAATAGTGTCTTTCATTGGATTTGCTGCAGGACACCTTGTAAAAATTCTTAAATAACTATAAGCTTTACTTTATAAGATTTCATAAAACTTAAAATTGTCATAAATATATTCATTGAACACAAACTTAATTTGGTTTTAATACAGATAATACTGTGTAGAGAACAAATTTCTCACAATTTATCAATACTGTGGTTTCTTATCATGCTGAAAAATATCGTTTACAACCTAATTCGAGATGGTTTATCATATTTTTGAGTTTTCAAAATCAGCAAGTGCACTTTTTTCCTGAGAATAACTTCTTGTGGCATTCTCTTTGAGCCTTATTTTAATTTACATGCTTTGTCATATTTCGGTATAGGTTCCCTGAATTATATTTGGACGAGATTCTTTTACAAGAAAATTGTAGCATTATCTATAATGACCATTGTGTTTTGTTTCTGACTTCAAACTCTTGCGTCATTGCAATCAAGCTACTATTAAGATTCTAAAATCACACTATGAACATGCTGTGTGATCCTAAACAGATCATGGCTATATAATATGTAGTAGGTACTATGAAACATGTTTGACCCTTGAGTTGCCCTGCATGTGGTGAGCCGCCTTGGCCTGCCTTGCATCACCATTCTGCCGTAACTACTTGCATGACGTCTAACTTAATCAGTCACTTATATAACAATAATTATTATAATTACGTCCTTCCTTTGCCTGCCTGAGAAGAGTGAAGGAAGATCACAGCGAGGCAGCTCATAAGTACTTACATCAATATTAACAGCCGCTCATAAGGTACGGGATTTCCTTAGAGATAATCGCCATCTCAGTTTTAACATTTTCTTCAACTTGTTCTTCCACACCTCTCGCATGTGTCACTTATTACCTTCTCGCACAGCGTATGGAAGGAGGCGATTACACGAGCACATTTGCAAAATCATACACGTTTCCAACCACCATTGTTTACATTACACGTCTCCCGTTTTCTTTGTTCAATTTTCTACTGCTAACACTACGAAAATAATCACACACACACACACACACACACACACACACACACACACAATGGTTATCATTTCATTTTTATTGTGTTGCTGCCAAAATTTGCAAATAAAAACAAAAATCATTAAATTTTTGAGGTGGGACTAACTATAATGTAAATTAAAGTTTCACGCGTGTTCAGCATGCGTGATGTGAACCATTATAAGGTATAAATAGTAGGCTACTGCACATTCTGTGAATTTAATCAGCTGTGAGGAGAATTTTAAACATTAGCGATTACTAGTAAAAGTTAAAAAAAAGCGAGTGTAGAGAGTAAGCAGGAATGAATAAGAGCGGGAAAAAGCTATGAAAGTTATGCAAATGAATAAGGTGAACGATTTCGAATAAGTGCTGGTGTTCCCATTACGAACGTTCCTGGTATACTATTGATGTAACAGCGTTTAGTGTATAAACATGAAATATAATTTTGCCTGCTGAGAGCTCACACACACACACACACACACACACACACACACACACACACACACACATACCAGGTCCTCTAACATTCATTAATACAACACTATTACGAATGTGCTTTGGTATCTACTTTGGAAAAGTCTTAAACGTTTTCTCGGTAACCAGGACAGGTTGACTAGTTCAGTGACTTAGGTATTGTGCAATGTATTGTGTGTTGTCTGCTGGTATATTACGATCGGTCCGAGGCTGTTGTAAAAGTATAAACGAGTTGCCCGCCCCACGGAGAGGCTGATGCAAATCCCGGGAAATGTATTCAGGGGGTCTGTGTGTTGTGACCAAACATCGCTTCGCACCGTTATTAAGTACAAGCATGATGGAATATATATATATATATATATATATATATATATATATATATATATATATATATATATATATATATATATATATATATATATATATATATATATATATATATATATATATATATATATATATATATATATATATATATATATATATATATATATATATATATATATATATATATATATAAAACGCCTTGAAGTAAACAATAAATCTGTTTTATCATATATAAATTGCTTAAAAATAAACCCACGCATTTAACAAACACGACTTCATAATGCACTTAAATAGCGATCCATAAGAACAGACTGGCCAGCGTCTTCTGCAAGGGATGTCGCCGCCTCGAAACTACGGGCTGCCAATGAGGGAGCGGACGGTGGCCGCGATGAGGGTGATGGTGAGGGTGAGGCACAGCAGAGAGGTGGAGGGTGAGGTAGTTGTTCCCACACCACCTGAGCCGCGGGCCCGCGGGCGACCTGCAGAAAGATGGCAGCAAACTGAGCCACAAGTACACTCGGGAGATGTAAACTGATTGATAAAATAAGTCGAAATAAATTATTTCAGGGCATGTAAATATATAATTGGGAGAGTAAAAAGTAAATCTACTCCAGATGACTGCACTTGTGGTATATATGCGTGCTGCGTTACTACATTTCTTTATTTGATGCGTTGCGTGCCTCTATGATGTTTTGTCTGAGTATTCTGAGGAAGTGAACGCTGCAGGGCAGCAGTAACAATACTCCACTAAGAGGGAGCTGAAGTGGATAGTTTCATGCCCACTCCAGTAACATGGTAATGGAAATACAGCATACGACATGCACATAAAATAAAGTAAAAGATGAACATACCATACAGTTACTTAGCTTCTCTGTGACTACAACAGAGTTGCTGTTCCACCTAAATAAATGAAGATGAGTAGGTGACCTACACTAACGAATACCGTGATGCAGCACTGCCAAGGTAAGGCGGGTGACGACACGAACAAGAACCACGGAACACCAGCACAATCAAGAACCAGGGAACAACAACACAACACAATCAAACACTACGGAAGATGTAACACACTTAAATCACACACCACAAAATAAGACATAATTTCAGCAATAAGTACGCAATAATTGCATCTTTAAAATGTGCCACTAAATTTCCTTCGACGTCGCCTACCGACTACAGGATTTTCTGCGGCGGTGCGTGGGATGGAGCAACACTGACTACTACATCACACATCACGAGAGACAGAGCAGATGGTGAATGACCCCTGTTCCATTCCCTTCCTGCACAAGTACCTGGCTCCCCCAGGGGCTGCCAAACCAGGGCGGGGAGAGTGATCATGGGCGGCCTGGCGGTGGTGTGGGCCGGAGGGTGTGTGGCACGGGGGGGCTTGCTGAGAGGAAACTGTGGGATGTCATCATTTTCCTCTTCTTTCTTGTCTTCGTTCTCATCGTTTGTTGCCTTCTTGTCCTTCATAATCATCAATTTTCCTTCATCGTTTCCTTCTTCCTGTTCCTCCTTGGCGGGTTGGGAATTGTTAGTTGGGCAGGGAGGAGGGCCACTGGCACTATGGGTCGTTATTCCACCCTCGCATGCAGCACTGTCCCCGCGCGCCGCCTGAGCCTCCTTGCTGGGCAGAAGCGTTGATTGGCCGTCACCTGTGTCGTTGAACTCAAGGTTCCTAGCCAAGTCACTCATCGGGAGGTCATGATGGTCACCGTGCTGGTCATGGGAGTCATCGTGATGGTCATCATGGTGACCATGTTCACCATGATGGTCACCATTTTGGTCGTTATGATGATCGTCATGGTGGTCATCATGGTGTCCATTAAGGTGGTCATCATGGCGGTCGTCATGGTGGTCATGTTCGTCATGGTAGTCATGTTCATTATGGTGGTTGTCATGGTGATCATGTTCATCAAGATGGTGGTCATGTTCGTCATGGTGGTCATGTACATCAAGATGGTGGTCATGTATATCAAGATGGTGGTCATGTTCATCATGGTGGTCATCGTGGCGGTCGTCATGGTGGTCATGTTCATCATGGTGGTCATCGTGGCGGTCGTCATGGTGGTCATGTTCATCATGGTGGTCATCGTGGCGGTCGTCATGGTGGTCATGTTCATCATGGTGGTCATCGTGGCGGTCGTCATGGTGGTCATGTTCATCATGGTGGTCATCATGATGGTAGTCATGTTCATCGTGGTGGTCATCATGGCGGTCGCCACGATGGTCGTCATGGTGGTCATGTTCATCATGATGGTCGTCTTGGTGGTCATGTTCATCATGATGGTCGTCTTGGTGGTCATGTTCATCATGGTGGTCGTCATGATGGTCATGTTCGTCATGGTGGTCATGTTCATCATGGTGGTTGTCATGGTGGTCATGTTTATCATGGTGGTCGTCATGGTGGTCGTCACTGTGCTCGTCATGGTGATCATGTTCAAAATGGTGGTTGTCATGATGGTCATGTTTATCATGGTGGTCGTCACTGTGCTCGTCATGGTGGTCATGTTCATCATGTTGGTCGTCACTGTGGTCGTCATGGTAGCCATCTTCATCGTGGTGGACGTCATGGTGGTTGTCATCGTCGTTATCTTGGTAGTCGTCATGCTGGTCATGTTCATCATGGTGGTCTTCATGATGATCGTCATGGTGGTCATCATGATTGCCGTCATTGTAGTCATCATGGTGGTCGTCATCGTGGTCAGGTTCATCATGGTGGTCATGGTCGTCATGGTAGTCATGTTCATCATTGTGGTCGTCATGGTGGTCATGGTTGTCATGGTGGTCATGTTCATCAAGGTGGGCATCATGGTGGTCGTCATGGTGGTCATGGTTGTCATGGTGGTCATGTTCATCAAGGTGGGCATCATGGTGGTCGTCATGGGCGTCATGTTCATCAGGGTAGTCATCCTGGTGGTCGTCATGGTGGTCATCATGGTGGTCGTCATGGTGGTCATCATGGTGGTCATCATGGTGGTCGTCATGGTGGTCATTATCGTGGGCATCATGGTGGTCGTCATGGTGGTCATCATGGTGGTCAGGTTCATCATGGTGGTCATGTTCTTCATGGTGGTCGTCATGGTGGTCATCATCGTGGTCGTCATGGTAGTCATCATGGTTGTCGTCATGATGATCATGTTCATCATGATGGTCGTCACGGTGGTCATCCTCGTGGTCGTCATGGTGGTAATCATTGTGGTCATCATCGTGGGCATCACGGTGGTCATCGTGGTGGTCGTCATGGTGGTCATGTTCATCATGGTGGTCGTCATGGTGGTCATCATTGTGGACATCATGGTGGTCATCGTGGTGGTCGTCATGGTGGTCATGTTCGTCATTGTGGTCGTCATGGTGGTCATCATCGTGGGCATCATGATGGTTATCATCGTGGACATCGTGGTGGTCATCATGGTGGTCATGTTTATCATGGTGGTCGTCATGGTCGTTATAGCGGTCGTCGTGGTGGCCGTCATGGTGTTCGTCCTGTTCATCGTCTTGGTGGTCATGCTGGTCGTCGTCGTCATGATGGTTGTCGTGATGGTCGTCGTGGTGGTCGTCCTGTCTGCCGTCATGGTGGTCGTCAAGGAGGAAGTCATCGTCGTTGTTATGGGAGGTGTCATTCTTATCATGATGAGCATCACCTCTGCCTCCTGGGTCGGAGTTATTATTATGGGAGTCATGGTGGGTCTCGTCCACGTCACCGTCATAGGTATGATGGTCTTCCTTCAGGGTTACTGGAAAACTGGAATCGTGGGATGTTGAGTCCGCCCCCCTTGAGTCGACAGGGGAAACACGAGGCGAAGGGTGGGCGGGGCGCGGGGCGGGGCCTGAGATGGTGGGAGCCAGCGGCAGGGAGCGGCGGGGCCTGTGTCTTGCGCCGCTCCTCCCAGCCCGCCACAGTGACCGCCCCTTGTCCAGAGACTTCCATGGCCTTGGAAAGTCATTAATTTTCCTGTGGGCGTCCGATTTTTTAAATTCCGAAGTTCCTATCTTACTTGAGACTCCTGCACACCCACGTCCGGCCCTTTGACTCACCACACGCAAGAGAGCGAGGAGTCCGCCCTCAGACTTGTGCTCCAGCGGCCGAGTCTCACCTACCTTGTTCAGGGCCTCAGCGGCTATGGCAGCATGGAGGAAGAGGCGACCACATCTTAGCCACGGATATGCTGGGCCACATGTGACTCGAACAACACAGAACACAAATGTTTCACAAAACCCCGACATGTTAGTCCTCTCCCCAAAAGGTAGTACACTATTCAGGGTTATACTTCTTACTCCTATCGGTAAGGAAGACATTTGAGAGAGAGAGAGAGAGAGAGAGAGAGAGAGAGAGAGAGAGAGAGAGAGAGAGAGAGAGAGAGAGAGAGAGAGAGAGAGAGAGAGAGAGAGAGAGAGAGAGAGAGAGAGAGACAGACAGACAGAGAGAGAGAGAGAGAGAGAGAGAGAGAGAGAGAGAGAGAGAGAGAGAGAGAGAGAGAGAGAGAGAGAGAGAGAGAGAGAGAGAGAGAGAGAGAGAGAGAGAGAGAGAATATGCACAACGTAACATGGGGATCCTAGGGATAGGACAGAAGGAAACCTTTAGCATAAGGAGAACTTTCCTTTGTAAACAACCCATGAAACAGCTCTATACTTTTTCTTTTCTCTACTTTCCAAAACCCTGCTTTCCCAACCCCAGCAGTGACAGTATAGTGTACACGGCGCTGTTACTCTTAACTCATATGAACTCCGCCAGGGGGAAACGTTACACCTGAGAGAAAATAACATTGAGGCACATCAGGTGTTGAGGTTAATGGGGCGCGGCGCCAAGATGGGGATGCCTACCTGTGATTGGCTTCCAGGGCTTGGTGGGCCGGGGCGTGGGTCGCGTGGTGACGCTGCGCTGGGAGCTCTGCGGGGTTTTGGAGAAGGGCCGGAGAGCATCATCTGGGCAGATCTCTGTAGGGAGACGAAGGCCAAAGCCGCTCTATTAGTTATATTCACGTTTATTCCCTCATACACTAACCGGTCCTAGCAACAGTGATATGAGCAGAACAGAAAAGACTCCGCAAGACTAGAGATTCGCTCGGCTCCACACCGCTTCACCACAGCATTTTATGGACTCACCAGATTATGATGACTTCGATGTATGGCACCTGTTGTAACACGCTTCCACTCACACCCAATTCATCACAACAAAACTATTATGGACACACCACAGCACAACACAAAGAGAGATGTGTCATGTGTTGCCTAAAAGATCATCAGGTAGGCATGAACTCTCTCTCTCTCTCTCTCTCTCTCTCTCTCTCTCTCTCTCTCACACATTTCTTTTCCCATCTTTTTATTTCTTGTTCCTCTTCAGTTCTCCTTTCCTTCATTCTCTTCCCCTTGTCTCCTTCGATTTCCCTTTGCTTCTTCCTCTTTTGTATCCCTGCTTTTCCTTCCTTCATCATCCCACCCACATTCTTTCTCTTAGCCTTTCTTTTTCGTCATTTTCACAACCAGAATATTCCCTATGGTGAAGGTGTGTAAAGCCAACGCCTTCACTGGTACGGACTTCGGTATTTGAAAGAAGTCTGACAGAAGGACTCTCACCTTTCCTCTGCAGCTTCATGCCAAAGACCTCAGGCTGCACGTTCCTGGAGCAGCCCGCCTCCGATTCCGCCTCCTTGATGAACACGGTGCCGTCTGACTTGATCACGCCCACGAAACACTCGTAGGTGCGGATGTCGCGGCGGTAGGTGAGGGCGTAGATGCGGCCGTCCTCCGTCCACTGCCCGAGGCACTGGTATTCCCGCTCTGGGGCAGGGAGGAGGAGAACCAGGCTGTACAGTAAATACCTCACGCATCTTTCACTCTACATTAACTAAAGCACACGTGTATATACAATTGTACTATTATATAAACAATTATTCATTGCTTAGGAAATATAAATACAATTGACAGATGAAAAGCAATTACCTTAATGGCTAATAAAACTATATAGCAGCATTAATATTAATACCAAACAAGACAAAACCTTATGTTACTGTTGTTAATTTTCTACTGTTACTATAACTACTGCTAAGATTAATACTCACACTAATACTACTCATGACAAAACTAATGCTTATACAATAATAATAATAAAAATAATGATAATGAAGAAAGTATTAATAATCATAGGCAAAGCGTTATTACTGCCTGTTATTAAGGCTACTATCGTTAAAAGGCTTCGTATAGGTTAGACCTTCGCTTTCCAAAGCTCTTGTTAGTCTTACCTTCACCTCAAACTCTACCTTCACCTTTTAATTGCTACACCTTCACCTTTTAATTGCTACACCTTCACCTTTTACTCTACCTCCGCCACGCACCGCCATGCACGTCTAACCCAACCATAGTCTACCTTGCATTTATCTATATATATTTTTTACTATTTTTCAAGGACGCGTTTATTTATTTCAGCTTTAAACACACACACACACACACACACACACACACACACACACACACACACACACACACACACACACACACACACACACACACCTTTAATCAACACGTTCTTATCCTACCCAAGTGTGTGTTCTCAGGTGTCCCCTCAGTCGGTCCTTCCCTCCTTCCCCTCAGTGACCTTTAACTTTCGTGGGGCTTCTGAGGACGCCCACAATAACGCTCCTCTAGCCCTCCCATCCTTCCTCTCCCCTTCCCTTCCCGTTCTCAATCTTTTCCTTCTTGTCTTTCTTTCTTCTCTTGTCTTATTCTTCCTCTTGTTTTGTTTTTTTTACTTTGATTTATCCATCTATTTTCTATCTATCTATCTCAATTTTTCATCTATCTCTTCCTTCTTACTCCACTCTTACTCTTCTCCCTTTCTTTTATTCTCTTCTTTTTTCCTTATCTCTTCCTTCTTTGCTTATTTTCTCCTCTTGTCTTATCTTCTTCCCTTTCATTTGTCTTAGTTTTTTTTTTTTTTATCTCGTTCGTCTTCCATACCTTCCTGCCGTAACCTCTCCTTTTCTGCATCACTTCTTCCTACTCTCACTTTGCTTATTCTTCTCCCTTCATTTCCTTATTTTTCCATGTATTTCTCATCTTCTTCTGTGTATAGGCTACCCGAGTCGTCTCCTTCGTTTTATAGTAAATTAAATGCTTGCCTGCCATTATTTCCTATCTCTCATTCGCAACCTCAGATAAAACTTCTCTTCAGTGGCTATCCTGTTCTCTTCTTTCCTCCTTAGCTTCCTTCCTGCTGATTTCGCTCTTTTCTCTATAATATTCTTACATCCTGGCAACTTCCTTTTCTCCTCTGTCCCTTCCGTCCTTCCTTAATTCTATCTATTTTCCTCTTTCTCTCCTCTTTCATTCACTTATTTTATCCTTTCTTCCTTATCTAATTTTATTCATTTTCTTCTCCCTTCCTTCTTTCACTCATCTATTTTCTCCTTTCCTCCTTCCTTGCTTCTTTCTATCCTTCCTTCCTTCCTTAATTCCTTCTCTCCCTCCCTTCTTTCCTTCCTACCTCCCTCCCTACCTCCCGCCCTCCCTTCTTTCCTTCCTTCCTCCCTCCCTCCCTTCCTCATTTCCTCAACATTCTCTGACGCATCAATTCAGGTTGCTTCATTCCCGTCACGGTTTCGTTTCCACGGAGAAAGAAAGAAATATGTCACCGGGAAAAATTATGTGATTATTATCGCTTGATCGAGCATCTGTGCACACACACACACACACACACACACACACACACACACACACACACACACACACACACACACACATTAGAAAACAAATATCAATCCAGTAATAATATACTTTCAGAGAACATCGAATTACCACTACTGAGTCATCTGCAGTTAAGAAAAAAAAAAAATAACTGCGACAGAAAGGTGATCCCGTACAGGAGGGTGACGGTGTTGTGATGAGCGAATCTCGGCCGCGCTAATCTCCCCTCCAACGCAAACAAGACGAAGGGAAGGGGAAGGTGGGAGGGCGGGGAAGCCTTTGCAATGGCCAATAGTAACCAGAGTGGGGGTTTGTGTCACCGCGGCAAGGAGGAGGAGGAGGAGGAAAATGATGACAGAAAAAAAGTAATAAAGATAATGATGAAGATAATGATGATGACAGAAGAAGAAGAAGAAGAAGAAGAAGAAGAAGAAAGAGAAGACACAAACACTCTAAGGTAAACAATAATGATTAAACGAAGCCCCCCCCAAAAAATAAAGATAAAAAGGGAAAGAAAAAGGATAGGAATGACACGTATTACTGCTTCCTTATCCATCTCTCTCTCTCTCTCTCTCTCTCTCTCTCTCTCTCTCTCTCTCTCTCTCTCTCTCTCTCTCTCTCTCTCTCTCTCTCTCTCTCACACACACACACACAAAAAAAAAAGGTCGTCAATTGCAATCACACGGAAGAAAGTTTCCTGATATCCCCTCAAGGTCTTGCTAAAGGACACGTGAAGAGCAGCGAGTTTCACGAGGGTGGAGAAACAACACATTCTCTCCAGGCACAGGAATGTCAGTCCCGCATGCAGAAGTTTGCCACGGTTGCATATCCCAAGGCAGAGAGCGTATACCTAAGGCCCCGTCATGGCAAGGAAAGGCAGGGAAGCATTGATAGAGGCGTGCTTTGTGTTATTCTTATGAGTTGCAGGTTAGAAAGCATGACAGACCTGCTTGAAAGGGAAGCCACAATGGTTTGTAGGATGACGCAGGCAGGCAGGCAGGCAAGCATTATGTTTCGTCCTTGTATATTTGTGTGTTTGTTTGTGTATGTGTGTGTGTGTGTGTGTGTGTGTGTGTGTGTGTGTGTGTGTGTGTGTGTGTGTGTGTGTGTGTTCGCGGGGTAATAAGCTTCAGTGCGGTGCTCTATTGTTCCCCGGTGCTCAGGCCAAGGAATGGGTCAGGGAAGGGAGGGTCAAGGGGAATAGGGGAGGGGAATGAGAGAGGGAAATCGGGGAGGGAGAAAAAAAAGGGATGGAAGCGGAAGGGAGGGTGCGATATACGAAGGAGGAGGGGAGGGCAGGGAGAGAGGGAGTGCATGTGTTGTCGGGTTAGTCCACCACCACCGCTGCAGGTCCCGCTGTCGCCCAGTACCTGTCGGGAGGGTCGCGGTGCCCTTGGCCGCCGTCGGGACTCTCCCTCGAGCACCCACAAACAACCCGCTTCCCGCGACGGGCCGGGCAGAGCGACCTGACTCTCCACTGTGAGGAGAGTCGCGGCCATGGCCACGGCCGTGCGCCACGCCTCCCTGGTATTCTACATGCAAGTGTTCAGCGCCCAGCAATGTGTTCTGGGGCACGCCTCTGCCCGGCGGCCACAAGTCTCTGCCGCCGAGGCGTGTGTCCGAAGGGCGACCGCGCGGGACAGCCCCGCTGGCCTGGTCTGATGGGCCGAGTCTCGAATCAGTGCCAAAAGATTCATGCCCGAAGAACAACTCAGGAGAAAAGAAAGATATTGGCGGACCCGAAGACGACTCCCAGCCTCCGAGTGGGGAGGTCGGGGTGACGTCAATGGGTCCGCCTAGAGGTGAGGATGAGGATGTGCTAGAGTGCTGCTGGCTGCCACCACTGCCGGGCCGGGGAGGGAAGGGGAGGGGAGACATCCCCGGCCCGCCCGCACCATGCTCGTCCCCTGTAGCGTTCCCCTGCGCCGCTCCTCCCTCCCCAAGGACAGGGCTGCTGGCGTCGAGGCTTCCGTTTAGGGAAGGCGCGTGGCGGGGCCCAGAGGAGGTCAGCCAGTAGCCCCGCGGCAGCTGGTGGCGGACATCCCATGCATACTCAAGAGGGTCCTGGATGCTCGTACCTTGCTTCAGCGTGCGCTGGCCGGCAGGAGGTTGACGGACGCCAGGAGGTTGAAGGTCACCAGCGGGCCGTGGCACCACCGCGGGCCGTGGCACCACCACGGGCCCGGCGATCCCCGGCGCGGACTCCTGAGGAGAGCTGTTTTGCGTGACGCCAGGTGATGAGTTGAACCCAGGTGGAGCTCCGGGGACCCAGGTGGCGCGGCCTGGCACCCCCAACACCTCCTCCTCGCTCTCGGGGGGAGGCGGCGGGGGCGGCGGCTCCACTACTGGGCTGGGAGCGCCCACCACACCTGCTCCAGGAGGCAGAGGTCGAGACTCTAAGTTTGGGTTATTAGGCCAAAAGCCAATGGGGTTGAGGCCGACCCTACGCGGTGGGGAGGGCTGGGGAGGCGACGGGGAGAAGGTGCCAGCAGCCCCAGGGCCAGGTAACTTGTCTTCAGGAGGGGGTCTGGGCAGGGGCCGCCTCCATGTAGGCACGGGAAGAAAGCGAGACCTGGTAACAGGAGGCTGAGGTGTGGTGGTGGTGGTAGTGGTTGTAGTGGAGGTAGAGGGGGGGGCGGGGGTGCCCCACAGCCAGGAGATGGTGGTGGTGCGGGCGTTGGCCACACGGAACTGTCCCCCGCTAACCTGCCTCCTGCTGCGCCTCTGCTCGCGGATATCTTGTTTGAAGGTCAGGACGGCGCCTGTGCTGACCTGCTGCTCGGGCGGCACCCACGGCCCCGCCTCGCTGGTGGGCCCCGCCACCGACTCTGCAACACAGCCGCTCGCCTAACCCTGTGGCCCGCCGCGGGATCCCCGCGGGTGATCTACTCTTATGCTACTTCAACGACTCGTCCTCAGCAAGACAAGGACGATTACGTTAGTGCTCACCTCTCTAGTGTTACTGTTACTGTTACGGGGACATTAGTACTTGAGCTGATACATTACCAGTTAGTCTGTCAACACAACACAAGGCAATATGGCAAAACTAGTTAGTCATGGCAAGTGGAGCGAGGAGCCACACAAGGGAAGCAGGCAGGGCTACTCACGTTCGTAGACGGCCGAGGTGTTGCGGCACTCGGCCACGGTGAAGGACATCAAGTTGGGCGCCGAGCAGTCTGAGAAGAGCTCGGCACAGATACCCGAGGCGTCAGGCAGCTCGCCGGTGTAGCGGCCAATAATGGGACACGAGGTGGGCTCCTCCAGCAGACTCTCTGGTGTGCGGGGTGAGAGACGAGGGGTGAGGTGACGTTAGGAGGTGAGGACGAACATGAAAATAGGAAGATGAGATGTGAGGGCGGAGAATAAGGGATAAGAGAAGTAAATTGTGAGGAAATCAAGGTGATGGATGAGGGAGAGAGAGAGAGAGAGAGAGAGAGAGAGAGAGAGAGGAAGAGAGAGAGAGAGAGAGAGAGAGAGAGAGAGAGAGAGAGAGAGAGAGAGAGAGAGAGAGAGAGAGAGAGAGAGAGAGAGAGAGAGAGAGAGAGAGAGAGAGAGAGAGACTTACTGCCTTGAGTGATCCATGCTGTTCTGTCTCCAAAGTTCCGCATGTCACACACCGAAGGATCAACCGTCTCCTTCGGGTACAATCCTGAGGGTGGAGAGACGTACATGAGGACACACACACACACACACACACACACACACACACACACACACACACACACACACTCTCTCTCTCTCTCTCTCTCACCTAGCATGTGTTCTAATATGTTTGCACTGCGTCGCTTGAGCCAGAAACAGTTGTAGCTCCAGTCTCCGCTGCACCACAGGACCGCCACAAGAGGTCACCACAAGAGGACGAAGAGCAGGACCAAGCGCAGGACCAAGAGGAGGAGTCGTTGTATTGGTTGTTTAGCCGCGGGAACATACGGCGAGGGTGGAGTATCATTATCATTATCATCATCACCGTCGTCGTCGACATCATCACCATCATCAACAGGAGTGCAGCATCGTAAGAAGTCATCATCATCATCAGCAGCAGCAGATGGGACGTTAACAGGAGGAAAAAAAAAGTAATTAGTTGATGAAAGAAGACGCTTATGAAGATGCAGATTGAAGAGAAGCAATCTTAAACACACACACACACACACACACACACACACACACACACTCACCAATGCGTGCGGGCGTACACGATGAACCTCTCCCCGTCGTTCATGTCTTGTACGCAACTCACACTGTACGTCTTGTGGTTGATGTAGTCCTGGGGAAGAAAAGGAAATATTAACCAAGCATGCCAAGACCAGAAATAGCAGAAGGTGGTAGCCTGTCGCGTGGGGCGGT
This sequence comes from Eriocheir sinensis, assembly GCF_024679095.1. Taxonomy (NCBI): domain Eukaryota; kingdom Metazoa; phylum Arthropoda; class Malacostraca; order Decapoda; family Varunidae; genus Eriocheir; species Eriocheir sinensis. The sequence goes on from NC_066547.1 coordinate 13,827,160, forward strand.
TGGACACGATGACAAGGCCGGGATGTCACTCAAGTGTATCTCCGCGTCAAAACAACTATATCGCCAGAATGTTATTTTTGGTATTTGTATTATTTTTTTTATTGAGATCCATGAAAGAGCATCAATGAGTGAAATAAAAAAATATATATAAATCCGAAAAGAGAAATAAAGAGCAGTGAAAAAAAGTGAAATAAAAAAGATATATAGATACAAACCCTATAGATGAGCAGACAAGGATATGGTCAATAAAGAGACAGAGACAGCAAGGAGATTACACAAGAAGTAGTGACAAAAACAACACCCAGTGACTTAACCGGTGAGTGTTGACGTTTGCTTTACTTACCTGCCTTTATGATACCTGAGAGCTCTCCATGCGTACACATTACCCCCTTGGAACAGGTAAAGCGCAAAGATGTGTACCATAAACCTTGAGACGTAACCACAACACAAACACACATATACATACACATAAAAAACGCTACACCAGTAAAACTTATGCCAAACACGGAAGGAAACATACACTCGCTACCCTGCCCCCTCCCTTCCCATCCTCGCACCTAAAAACCTAACATATAAAGAAATATAACAATACTACACGAACAACAGCAGCAACAACAAAAGCAACAGGCTCCTTCCCCCTCTCTCCCCCAGCACCGGCCATTCACCGTGAAGAATATCAGTGTGTGTGTGTGTGTGTGTGTGTGTGTGTGTGTGTGTGTGTGTGTGTGTGTGTGTGCCGGCAATTTCACGCAATAGCTGATGTTATTTCCACACAGAGGGAAAGACAGACACACATGAGAAAGAAAGAACAGCATCACACTTATCAGCACATTTTTCTTCCTGTCTTAGAGAAAAAGAAAATGTAAACAGGAGGTGGTTGTAATGGGAGAAAGCGGTTACTTGCGAGAATAAAACAATGAATAAATAAATATGTAAATAAAATACCAAAAAACTACAGTAAATAATGTTAATATAATGTCTTACCAGTGCGAACTCGAGAGATATGCTTCTAGGTAATATATAACTATACGCATTGCCACACCTTGCACTGCTGCGATCACATACACACACATACATAACATACATGATACATACATAAAAACACACACATATATAATTACAATCATTCTTTTCTCACCTTTTATCTTTTCAAATGTATGGTTCTCAGACGCTTTCTGCTCTAACAATAATTACAGTATTTCCAAAGGCCAAAACGGAGATTAGTCGCGTCCCTCCTGAATCTCCCGGACGCGGCGCCAGCACGCTAACCACTAAGCCACCGCCTCCCAAAATTTATCACATTTATGAATACTGAAGCTTTGTCAGACTACCACCAGTGTCACATAAGTATCCACCATGGAAATACCTTCAACTCCTACGAAAGACTTGCGCCGAAATGTTTAGGAATATAGCAGTTTGACCTATTTTTCTTACGTTAGCAATCTCACAATACCTTCGATCACGCTTTCTTCACTTCTGCCGTCTATCATCATCCGTTCTCTCGTCGTTTTCGGTGCACTAACCCGTTACGCAATATTCAATCAAGGCGGTGATTGGCTGAGCCCCGGTAAGCGGCCCAGCGCGGATCCAATCACCAGCCGGGCGGTCGATGGTTGGACGGGGACGCGGGGCGAGGATAGGCTGCGTGCGTGACGGGATTGCATCTCTCTCTCTCTCTCTCTCTCTCTCTCTCTCTCTCTCTCCATTATCTTTTTTTAATATTATTATTATTACTATTGTTATTATCAACTTCAGTATAATTTACCATTGTGATTATACCTTTCACATCTCTCTCATCATTATCTTTGTTTTCATTATTATTACTATTGTTATCCCTATTATTATCACCTATTGTGATTATACTCACTTCTGTTTCTCTCCATTGTTATCATTTTCATCATTATAATTATTACTATTGTTATCATTGCCTTTATTATTATAGACTATTGTGATAATACTATTTCATATTGCTGTTGGCGGTATTATCAGTCATACCATACTTTGAACATTTCATTTTCTTCATTCTTTATTCTACGAAGCCAGTTTGCTCCCACAAGACTGCGCTCCCATCCGCCTGATCGGCTGAACGGAACGCGTCAGCCGTATTGTTCCCTAATCACCGACGCTCGGTTCCTGTCTCTCCTTGATACACGCGGAATTTTTATCACGATTCCTCCCTTTGTGCTCCTCAGCTTCTCCTCTCTAGATATTTTGTGAGGCGCCAAACTTTGACACCGTATGTTATAACTAATAGGATCCTATACCCCCCCCCCCCCCGCCATGGGGTACGAAACCTTATACCTAGGGGTCAGACATGATAGCCAATAATTCAATATCTTATTTACAGGAAGACTGGAATCATACGTTTAAATCATTCTGTCTGTTAACATTTGTCTAAGCCGCCTGGAGTCCAACGATTGAGCATTAAATCATACTATACAACAACTTGTAGAATATATGTTACATTTATATGTCGTCTAATAAGAGTCTAATTATACTTTTTTTCTTGCTAGGGGTGCGAGACAAATTCATTTAGAGCTCAAGGGTTGCGGGCACCAAGACAGGGTCGAATCCATTGCTTTACGATGTTAGGTAAAAACACGCCACCCCTTTACTCCTCTTTTTTCTGAATGATTTATCGTGGAAAGGATTTGCACTGATTGTCCTAGCTAGACTCATTTTTCTGTGATCGCAGGTGTTTTGTTCCTGACCTTTACTTACTGTCCTGCCAACTGGTTATTGAACATTACTTAAGTTTCCTTTCATCCTCAGACAAACTCTTATACTCTCCCTGAGGAGTTTTTCAATAAAGAAATAAAGTTTTCTTCAGAATCATTTACCAAGACTGGGTGCAAATTCGCTTCGTAAAAGGAAGAGAAAAGAAACTGTGTGCTATCTGCAAATCTAAGGCTGTTGTGTGTACCGTTTATCTTGACTCCTACGTGGTGTGTGTGTGTGTGTGTGTGTGTATTCTCTCTCTCTCTCTCTCTCTCTCTCTCTCTCTCTCTCTCTCTCTCTCTCTCTCTCTCTCTCTCTCTCTCTCTCTCTCTCTCTCTCGGTAACACAGCAAAGAATTAAAGAGGAATGTATGTGAGGAGGTGGCTGGGTCTACTGTATCGAATAGAATCCTCCTCCTCCTCCTCCTCCTCCTCCTCCTCCTCGGTCTCTTTCAACACCCGCCCTTCCTCCTTCCTCCATTCCACTTCCTTTTCCACATCCGGAACTTCCTCGTGGCGCTGGGTGTCTTTCTTTGTTTTCATTTAAATAATTTTCTCACAAATATTACTCTTGGCACACTTTTTTTTTGTCAATATTATTTTGCTTGATTATATTTCTCCGGCGAGTATTTATTTTTTTATCTTTTTTTTCCTCGGCAATTTTTCCTTTCATATCGGTGGTCCTCTTTTTGTTCTTCTCTTTCCTTCACTTCAAATCGGTGGTCCTCTTTTTGTTCTTCTCTTTCCTTCACTTCAAATCGGTGGTCCTCTTTTTGTTCTTCTCTTTCCTTCACTTCAAATCGGTGGTCCTCTTTTTGTTCTTCTCTTTCCTTCACTTCAAATCGGTGGTCCTCTTTTTGTTCTTCTCTTTCCTTCACTTCAAATCGGTGGTCCTCTTTTTGTTCTTTTTCCTTCGCTTCAAATCACTTTCCTTTCTTTTCATTCTGACTCCTCTTCCTTTTCCTCCTCACTAGTTCTTCATAACTTTTTACCTTCCTATCACTTCAAACTTAATCAATCTATAACACACCTCAAATCGCTCTCTGCATACTCTAACCTTCTTTAGCTTACTTATTCTCCTTCTCTTTCCTTCCTTATTTACTTTCCTCGTTACCTTCACTATTTTCTTCCTTCTCTCTTCCATTTCCCCGATTTCAATTCCTCTCTCATTTCCTTCTCCACTTCTTTTCGGCCTCCTTCTCCTGTTACCTTCCTTCCTTCCTTCCTTTTTTTTCCCAGCTATCTGTACTAATGTTTTCCTTTACAATTCAATTTACCTGATTATACTTACTCTTATTTCCTTCCCCGCTTCTTACTGTATGGAGGAGAGTATCAGGACATCTCTCCTCCCGAAATTGACCTCTCTTACGATCACTCCTCTTTACTCTTTTATATATTATAGGAACAGTGATTAGCGGGCTTTTTTTTTCATGGTCTTTTTTTTACTTTGAGCTGCTTCGTTTAATGTAAAGAAGAAAAGAAACCGTTCCGATCACCTGTATTCATCTACGTCCGTTCCTTTCGTTTTCCTTTATTAACTTACCATCATGATCAGTTTCCTCTTCCATATCTTTAATTTCTTCGTTTTTTTCTTTCTTTTACTTACAAAACCCGTGCCCGCCTCCATTTCCGTCGTTTCTTCCTGTTTTCCTTCCCTTATTCTTTGCTTCTTTCCTGTATCTTATCTGTACTCACATAATCATTTCCGTCATTTCCTTTAGGTAATAATTCTGCGTTTCCAAAATATTTCTTGCTTTCCTTATTTTCCATTTTTGACTCCCTCTCTCGCTCTCCTGTTTCCGTTCCTCACTCCATTCCTTCCTTTCCTTCCTCCCTTCCGTTCTGTCTTTATTTCTTTCTCATCCCTTCTTTCCTTCATTCATTCATTCATTCATTCATCCCTCCTTAAATTTTCCCTGTATCCTTAGTTTTTTTTTTTCATTCTTTCCCTTCCTTTTTTCATCCCCCTCTCTCTCATTTCTTCCTCATTTATCTCCTTTCATGCTCCGCCTTTTCTTATCTACACCCATCCACACACCATCTTCCCCTTCCTTCCCTCCCTCCCTCTCGCCTCTCCATTCCCTTCTTTCTTCATTCTTTTCCTTCATTCTTTCCTTTCCACCATTCTTTTCCTTCGTTTCTTATATTTTCCTTCCTCTCACACTCTCGGTTCCTGGTCTGTTAATTTGTTCCTTGTTTCACCTCTTCCTCATCATCAACTTCACCCTATACAGACCCTTCCTCACCTTTAGCCTCTCCCTTACTCCCTGCCTCCCTTCTTTTCTCCTTTTCCTTAGTTCCTTCATATCTTTCCTTCCTTTCTCCACTCCTCATCTCTCTTAGTTCCATCTCTTTTACTTTCTTCCTTGTTACCACCTTCACGACCTAAACACATTTTATCTATTCTATATACATTCTATCTATCCTACATTCTATACAGTCTATCCTCTTCTTCGGTTTCTTCCTCACATTCTCCCTTACTCTTTCCCTTCCTTTGCATCCTTGGTTTAGTAACATTTACATTCCTTTATGCATGTCTCTTTTTCGCTTCGTTGACTTGTACTTCCTTCCTTGTCCCACCCTACTATTTTTTTTTACCTTCACATTCTATTGCACTCTATCCTCTCCTACGGCCTCCCTCCTCACCCCCTCCCTGCTACACTCCTCTCTCTCTCTCTCCCACTGTTTAATGTTTTCAATCTTTTCCTTTGTCTCATTTTCTTCAGTTTTTGCTACTTCATTCTATCCCTCTTCTTCATGGTTTTTTTCCCGTTCTTCTTCTTTTATTTACTTACTTGTTCTACCCTTTCCGTGATATCTAACTCTCTTTTGGTCACTCTTTACTCTTGTCTATTGTGGGAACAGCGAGTAGCGGGCTTTTTTTTTTTTTTTTTACACTCTTTTTGTTGCCCATAAGCCGTCTTCTTTATTTAAAAAAAAAAAAAAAAAAAAAAATCACCCACGACAGACATTCTCCCCCTCCCTCTCTCCCATCCTTTCCGTCCCTCACTTCACCTTCCCTCCCTCGCTCCCTCCCACCTGTCCCCCCACTCATCCATCAATCTCCACGGGCAGGTAGAGTCACGTCCGCTCTGCCTGCCTGCCCCCTCGTGTCCTTGGCTCTGGCACACGCACGCACACACACACACACACTCACTCACTCACTCACTTCACTCACTCATTCACAACAACCCCACAATCCCAGCCCCCTTTTATTGATTTTTTTTTTGTAAAGTATAATCTATAATTCTCTCTCTCTCTCTCTCTCTCTCTCTCTCTCTCTCTCTCTCTCTCTCTCTCTCTCACACACACACCTGGGTCTTGTGGTCCGCCTAGAGATTCACTGGTGCACCTGTCTCTCTCTTTCTCTCTCTCTCTCACACACACACACACACACACACACACACACACTTAAGGCAGGCGCTACTGTGTTTGTTGTATCATGTGAGTTACACGTGAAATCAACCACCTGCAGAGAATTAATTTGTCAATTCTCTTCTCATCTTTCCGTTATTTTAGTCGCAACGGACTCTCTCTCTCTCTCTCTCTCTCTCTCTCTCTCTCTCTCTCTCTCTCTCTCTCTCTCTCTCTCTCTCTCTCGTTACCTTTATGATCACTTCCCTTTCTAATTAAAAACCTGGGCATTTAGCGTCCACCTGTAATTACGTAACGGTGCCATTGTTTACCGGTAGTATAATAAGTTTCCGGTGCAGGTGTTCTATTTCAGTCTCGTGGAGAATTAGTAACCTATAGCATTAGTTTCCTGGTCCGTTAAGTGTTTTATTCGAGTCTCGCACGGTTCCGAACTATCCGAGGCTTGAGAATTACGGACGCGGTGGTGACTGGCTATTCTCAAACGCTTCCACCTCTCACATCAACTATTTCCAAAGTCCAAAAAGAAGATCAGTCGGGTTTTTGGGTTTTCATGAGTACTTACCTTTTTTACAATCATAGCATAGAAGAAGGGTCAAACTACCACCAGGGTCATTAAACCACCCCTGGAAATGCCCAAAACTCCTTAAAAAAGCGTGTCAAATATGTGTGCCGGGGCGCCGAAGGGTTTGAGAATATACCCCCAGGCTGGTCCTGCTCGAATCACGTGTGGTTTGAAACACCTGAAACTCTGAACCATACCAAGCTTGACTCAGAAGGGACACGTTGGTCTAGTCTTGTTCCCGTCAAGATCTTACTTCTGTACTTCTATATATACCAAACTATACTTTTAAAGATCTTGGTTCGGGTCACTTAGGATTTGGAACCACCGAAATTCTGAACCATACGAGGCTTGACTAGAAGGGACGCGGCTAGCTTAGTGGATTAATGCGTCAAGTCATGCTAGTGAAGACCCGGAGTGAGGACAAAAAACAAAAACAAAGACATACAACAAAAAGAAAACCCAACGATATAACAACAAGACAACGACACAACACAACAATACAACGACCCAACGACCTAACGACACCGACGATACAACACAACATCAACAATAACAACGACAAAGCCATGAGCTGCTTCCTTTACTGTTTAAAAAAAAGGGACGTGGTTGTCTAGTCTATTGTATTTGAGCGTCGAGCCAAGGAAGTGAAGACCCAAGACGAGGGAAAAAGAACACACAACCAAGATAAACAACAACAACAACAACAACAACAACAACAACAACAAAAACACCGTTCCCAAAAGTTTCCAAGAACTGACTTTGGGGGAAGCTTGAGTCAATCGTCACCCGAGTTATTCGTCACCTGAGTCACCTGCGCGCCGGGCCACTTCACACGGGCGTTCCAGCAGCAGCCTCGTGACGCATTTCAGTCATTCATAAAGTGACAGGCGTCGAGCCCCACTAGCTGACGCCCCGCCCGCCCGCCCGCCTGCCTGATTGCCTGCCTACCTCTCCGTGTTGTGCAAGGGACGGGAAGGGAGAGAGCTGAGGAAAGTGATGCAAGGATACGAAAGGATAGAAAGAAAGACGGGAAGAATGATATACGGGAGAGGTAAAAAGAGATGAAGGAGGAAAGGTTGGGTTGGAAGTGGATGAATGTATACGTGAAGGAAGGAAGAGGGAAATTAGAGTAGAAGCAGAAGAGAAGGATGGAATATAGGAGAGACTTCATAATGCAGATGAAGGAGGAAAAGGACGAAAGGGAAGGAGTGGACGAAAAGGATGAAGGGAAGAGAAAAATATAGAGGAAGAGAATAAGAGTGAAAAGATAAAATACAGAAAAGAGAATGCATAAAGAACGAAAGATGTTAGCTGGAAACGCCTGGAGGAACGAGAAGGAATATAAATGAAAAGGTAGATGAATAAATAAGGAACAAGGAAATAGGAAACGAAGGGGGAAGAAGTGAATTAAGGGAAGAGGGGAAGAGGAAAGAAGACGTGGAATGTAAACGGATGAGGGGACGGGAAGGGAGGAGAGGAGGAAAGAGGGATGGAAGGGGATGGAAGAGAGGAAGAGAGGCAAGGCAAAAAGGAGGAAAGGTATGCGGGGAGAAGAGGGGAATTAACAAAGGATGGGAGGGTGACATTGAAGGAGAAAGGAAGGAAGCGGAGAAAAAGGTTAGAAAGATATAATAACGATGAGATGAAGCGAGGAAAGTGATGTAAAGGAAGGAGAAGGAGAAGAAATCAAAGAAAAGGAGATGGAGGAAGAAGAGCGATAGAAAGAAGAAAGGAAAGGGAAGGAGAGAAGGAAATAAGATGAAATTAGATATGGCGTGAAATAAAAGGAAGAAAAGAGGAAAGGAGAGAGGGAAAGAGTGAAGAAGGGATATAAAGGAGTGGAAAGGGAAAAGAGGAAAGGAGATAAAAAAAGTGGTAAGGGATAAAAAAGACAAGAAATACGTTTAGCGAGGGAGTAAAAAGAGAAATGAGGTAGAGAGAGAGAGAAGAAGTAAAGGGTGATCAAGGTATAAAGTGAGGAGGTAAACGAGTAAATAAGAAAGGGAGAGAAGAGAGAAGAGGAAGCCAAAGGGGAGAGAGAAAAGGATGATCAAAATATATATATACTGAAGGGGTAAAAAAATGATGAAAGGAGAGAACAGAGAAAGGCAAAACGGAGAAAGGGAAAAATGAAGATCGCAATAATGATGATGATGATGATGATGATAATGATGATGATGATACACAACCAATTTCATGGCGAGGCGACATCTGAGGTTAATAGGCGCTGAGAGTGAAAGGGAAAGAGAGAGAGAGAGAGAGAGAGAGAGAGAGAGAGAGAGAGAGAGAGAGAGAGAGAGAGAGACGAAGACAGGTACAGACTCACACAGACAGGTAGACACACACAGACAGATACAGACACACAGAGACAGACAGACAGACACACAGATATACAGAAACAGAGACAGACAAAGAGACAGACAGACAGACACAGACAGAGAAGAAAAAAAGGTGAGACGGCGGTGCACAGGAGAAAGAAAAAAATACTTTCGAATGTGTTGCTTTGCTGATGACGAACTGCCTGACGCAACACACACACACACTATTACGTGCATGAGTGTCACGTTGTTCTTACGTGCGACTTAATTGCGTGCATTCTTCCCCCTTCGACGGTTTCCAGAGCACAGGTGACTTAGCAGGTGACGGAGAGGGTGACACGCAGATAAACCAACACGGTGACGTAACATGAATCAACACAGTGACTTGGGAAGGAGACTCAAACACGAGCCCATTCAATCCAGTCACTCTCCATTGCGTGAAGAAAACAATGGCACGAGGAAATGAGTTATAAAATTAATAGCCAAGTGTGTGTGTGTGTGTGTGTGTGTGTGTGTGTGTGTGTGTGTGTGTGTGTGTGTGTGATGAAAAATTATTGACTAAAAAGCCACTTATTTTTTTTGTTTTGTTTACTCGTTTCTATAGCCTAGTATAGATTAATCTCTCTCTCTCTCTCTCTCTCTCTCTCTCTCTCTCTCTCTCTCTCTCTCTCTCTCTCTAAGCAGTTTCCTAAAGTTGTTGTAGAATAAAGTAAAAACGGGTAGCAAAAGGGCAATATTAGTAGACAACAGCAGCAGCAGTAGTAGTAGTAGTAGTAGTAGTAGTAGTAATCATTGCGCCCGTACTTCACATCCTTTCATCCCTCTCTTCCTGCTATATACCCTTTTCTCATCCCCCTCCCCTTGTCCTCCTCTTCCTCCTATCTCTGCAGCCATAAGCATAACCATCCTCTCTCTCTCCGGCCCAATG
>NC_066547.1:13842059-13862059 GCF_024679095.1 Eriocheir sinensis
ACCACCACCACCCCGTACACACCCAATTAATCCCGTTAATGATGCTTACACCTGATGCTACTTCACCTTCTCTTACCTTTCCATCCCCCCTCCCCTCTCTACCCTCTCCCCCTCTAACCCCCTCCCCTCTCCCCTTGAACCCCCTACCCCCCTCCCTTAACATTCATTGGTGGGTCTATCACTAATTATCTACTTTCCACATTCCCAGTCTGTAAGGAGGGGGACGGAGGGGAGGGAGGGTAGGCGAGGGAGGGAAAGGGAGAGTAGGAAGAGATGCATCTGGTGTGGAGATAAGAATTATGGATAAGGGAGGGAAGGGTAGTGGGAGAGGGAGGGAGAGAAAGGAAGATAGGGAGATAATGAGGAAGGATGGAAGAAAGGGTGCACTGAGAGAGAAAGGGAAGGAGAGAGGGATGAATGGAGGGAGAGGGAGAGGGGAAAAAGAGAAGGAGAGAGGGATGAATGGAGGAGGAGAGGGAAGGAGAGAGGGATGAATGGAGGGAGAGGGGAAAGAGAAAGGGAAGGAGAGTGAGAAGAATGGAGGGAAGGACGGAGACACAGGAGGGAAAGAGATAAAGGTAAGGACGTAAAAAAGGAAAATGCAAAGGGAAAAAAGTGGGGAAAGGAAAAACTGCAAGAATGTGAGGAAAACAAGAAAAATAAGTAATGGCAATGGTGGTGGTGATGGTGGTGGTAGTGAAAGGGATGGAGAGTGAGGGGAAGATGAAAAAAATATATAAGGGGAAAAAATGCGGAAAAGATGAAGAAGGGAGATAATGAAGATGGACGGAGCATGAAGAGGCAAAAAAAAAAAAGGGAGTGATCAAGTTTTAGGTCAAGGAGGAAAGAGGAAAAAGACAAGCAGTAAAGAAACGAGGAAAAGCAGAACGAAGGAACTAAAGGTGAGAGGAAGCAGAGAAAATAAGAGAAGGAAGGAAAAGGGAAGGGAAGGACACGACGGGGAGGAAACAAAGGGAAAGAAAGCAAATGAAGGGAAAAGAAGGAAAACGGAAAGGGGAAAACAGGGAGGAAAAAAGAAAGGAGAGGCAGGTGAAAGGAAGGGAAGAGAGGGAAGATGGAGGAGTGAGGATAAAGAGAGTGGACAGAAAGGAAGTATAAGGAAGAGGAAGGGAAGAAGATGGGATAGAAAGTAGAAGAATGAAAAGAAAAGGAGAAGAGAAGGTAAAAAGAGTGATGAGAAAGAAAAGATAGAGATTAGAATGGACGGATGGAAAGAAAAAAATGAATAACTACACGAATTGAAAACTGAAAGAAGAAAACAAAATCTAATAAAACGCAAATAATAAAGAAAACGATTGCATATGGAGGTTATAGAGGTGTGTGAAGGGGGTGTATTAGATTGAACAAAACAAAACAAAATCTAATAAAACGCAAATAATAAAGAAAACGATTGCATATGGAGGTTATAGAGGTGTGTGAAGGGGGTGTATTAGATTGAACAAAACAAAACAGAACAAGACACGGAAACAAAATCTAATAAAACGCACGCAATAAAGAAAACAATTATATATGGAGGTCATAGAGGTGTGTGAAGGGGGTGTAAGAGACTGAACAAACTGAGGATGGCAGGAAGAGAGGTGAACAGACGTCGTATTAACACTCATTATCAGTTATGTGGCTAATTTGGCTTTTTAATTCCATCGCTGGGACGGAGATAGTTACGAGTGTTGGATATTCACGGAGCTAAGACTTTTTTTTTTTTTTACAGTAAAGGAGACGGATCAAGGGCAAAAAAAATAAAGAAAACAACAATGAAAGAAAGCCCGCAAATCAATGTTCCTATAAAAAGAGTTGAGAGGAGTGGCCAAAAGAGAGGTCAATTTCGGGAGGAGAGGTGCATGTTCCAAACTCTCCTCAGTCGTAAACTCAGTCGTAAAGAATAATAATTAAAAAAATCAACACTAACTAAACACGCCTTGAAATATGGGTGAAAAAACGATACATCAGCCACATTATTATTGATGAAGACTAATATGAAGAAAGGAAAGAAGGAAGGAGGGAGAATGTGTAATGAAGGAAGAAAGGAAAGAAGGAAGGAGGGAGAATGTGTAATGAAGGAAGAAAGGAAAGAAGGAAGGAGGGAGAATGTGTAAGGAAGGAAGAAAGGAAAGAAGGAAGGAGGGAGAATGTGTAATGAAGGAAGAAAGGAAAGAAGGAAGGAGGGAGAATGTGTGATGAAGGAAGAAAGGAAAGAAGGAAGGAGGGAGGAGGAAAACGATGAGATGAATGGGCACAAAGTGAAGGCGAAAGGAAAAGAAAATGAGAAATGATTATAAAAGAAAAGAAAGACTTACCCCACACCTGTACCGGGGCAGGTGAGGCTGGTCCTCTGACACACTGACGTCCCGCACAGCCAGGTAGTTGTGGCCGTCCTCCCCGGGCCACGATCCCAGGCACTGCAACCCGCGGCCTGGAGGAGGAGAAAGTCACGCTCACCTCAGCTCACCTCGGCTCATCTTAGCTTACTTTGGCTCATCTCGTCTCCCTTTAGTTCACCTCAGCTCATCTCGGCTCACCTTAGCTTACTTTGGCTCATCTCGTCTCCCTTCAGTTCACCTCAGCTCACCTCGGCTCACCTTAGCTTACTTTGGGTCATCTCGTCTCCCTTAAGTACACTTCAGCTCACACACAGTAACATATCCCTTACTCAGACTCAACACACACACACACACACACACACTAAAAAAATATCTGCTCTACTCACTGAAGGGGACGGCGCTGAAGGAACAGTCTCGATAGGTCACGTTGTAGCCAAACCCGTGGGGGCAGTTGGACATCTCGGAGGTAGGGAGGGAGCAGGACCCCCCCGCCCCCCCGGCCCGCTCGTAGGTGAAGGTGTAGCGGCCGTCGAAAGGACACCCCACCACCCGCACCTCAGGCTCACCCCACACCGAGCGACTCTCTGTGGGTGGAGGGAGGCGGGGAGAATGTTACGTGACGGGGAGTGAAGGTGGAGGAGGGGGGTGTCTGGGTGGAAGAGGGATGTGATAGGATGCTGTAGAAGGGAGGGGAAGGTGAGGGGAAACAGATCGAGACAGAGAAACAGACACAGACAGAAACATAGAGAGAAACAGAGAGATAGCAAGAGTGAGAGAATGTGAGAGTTGAGGGCTTGGCCACTCACTCAAGGACACCAAAAGGACGGGCGTAAGGGCATGGGCGGCAGAGAGGATAAGAACTCAAGTACCACCTTCAAGTGACAGTAAGAGAGAGAGAGAGAGAGAAGGGAGAGAAGAGGAGGCTTACCCAGGTGTGGAAGGAGACGGAGAACAGGTGAGAGAGATCAAACGAGATGAAAATAGGCATAGCTAAGGTCAAGGCCATTATCGAGGGCGGGATAGGAGAAGGTGGTGTGTGGAGGGAAGGATTGAAGGGGGGATAAAGTGAGGGGTATTTTCAGGTGTGCATGTAGGTAAGAGTAATTAAGGTGAGGTGGGATGATGAGGTAAGTGAGTGGAGCGCAGGATGGGATGCTTGTGATGATTAACGATGTTGATGATGATGATGATATTGAAAGTGAAGGAGAAGGGATATAAAAGGAAGGAAGAGCAGGATATGTGAAAAGGAAGAAAAAAAGGAGGGAGGTAGAAAAGGAGGAAAGAATGTGTAGAGAAGACAGGAAGGAGGGAAGAAAGGAAGGAAGGAAGAAAGAAAGGAAGGAAGAAAGAAAGGAAGGAAGAGGAGGAAAGAAAGGAAGGAACGAAGAAAGAAAGAAAGAAAGAAAGGAAGGAAGGAAGGCAGTAAGAAAAGAAGGAAGAAAGGAACGAAGGAAGGAAGGAAGAGGAGGGAGGAAAGAAAAGAGGGTAGCAAAGAAAAAAAGAAAACAGAAATAAAGAAAGAGAAGGAAGGAAGCAAAGAAGGAGGAATACCAAGATGGGAACGAGGGTCGCAAAAATGAAAAAATAATGGCAAAGAAAATTAAGGAAGATCACAAAAGGAAAGAAGGAAGAAAATAGAGTTACGACGTGAAGAGGTGATCAGCAGACTGTGAAAAAGGTAAACAAATGAAAGAAAATTGATATAGGATGAGAAGAAGGAGGAGATATAAAGAGATGAAGACTTGGTTTAAGAAGGAATGATAAAAAAGTATAAATATGGAAGAAAGATGATATAGGAATGGGAGGAAGAGAAGAATAAGATGAAATGCAGAAACAGAAAGGAAAATAAAAGGTGACTTAGAAAATGCAGAAATAGTAAAATAAATGAAAAGGAGCTGTAGAAAATTAAGTAAGAGAGAAAAAAATAAAAGATGAGATGGAGAAGTTAAGAGAGAAGAGATAAAAGGATACACAGAGAGGAGAGGAGAGGGAGGTAAAATATGAGAGGAGGGAAGGGAGGGAGAGAGGAGGAAAGGAGGAAGGATGTGAGAGGAAGGGAGGAGGTGAGAGAGAGAGAGAGAGAGAGAGAGAGAGAGAGAGAGAGAGAGAGAGAGAGAGAGAGAGAGAGAGAGAGAGAGAGAGAGAGAGAGAGAGAGAGAGAGAGAGAGAGAGAGAGAGAGAGAGAGAGAGAGAGAGAGAGAGAGAGAGAGAGAGAGAGAGAGAGAGAGAGAGAGAGAGTAGGTATCAAGCACAACAAAAGACGATTCAAAGAGGAGGAGGAGGAGGAGAAAATACAAACAAATACTAAACCTAACAGACTCCATTCCTTTCTTCAAGTATAGTTAAATAAAAGAAAATGAGAAACACACACACACACACACACACACTCACTATAGAGCATGAGCAGCGTGGCGCGGTTCTCGGCAATCTGTGCAGGTGTGGGGCAGGTTTGGAAGGCCGTGTCCTCCGAGGTGAAGCATTTTTGCAGGCCGGGCGTCCACACTTGTAGCACCTGGGCGGCCACAAGGCGAAGACTCACGCATTTGTAGCACTGGCTTACACCGGTGCTGCGAGGATGAGGGAAGGGCGGGGTGAGGGGGATGAAGAAAGAGAAGGGGGGGGGGGGGGTTCCATAGATTTACATAGAAAAGCAGACCACACAGACCCCATGGTCCAGACTAGGTGATCTGTCCTTCAACTTAAGTGATTCTACATTAATCAGATGGCTCCAAAACTTTGCATTAAGTTGAAGGAAGTGTGGGTCGAGCTTGTTTTTAAAGGAGTCAATTTTTTTTTTTTTCTCCTTTCTTAAAAATAGGTGTTACGTTAGGGGAGAGAGAGAGAGAGAGAGAGAGAGAGAGAGAGAGAGAGAGAGAGAGAGAGAGAGAGAGAGAGAGAGAGAGAGAGAGAGAGAGAGAGAGAGAGATAAAAGGGGTGGATTACATTGAGAGAGAAGGGTAGAGAGAAAGAGACAAAGGGTGGATAGAGAGACGGGATGGAGAGAGAGAAAGGGGGGATAGAGAGAGAAGAGGTGAAGGGGGAGAGCAAGGGTGAAGGGGGAGAGAAGGGATGAAGGGGAGAGGAGTGATGAGAAAAAAAAGAGGTGAAGAGAAACAGAGAGGATGTGAAGGGAAAGAATAGGGATGAAGGGGAATAGAAAGGGTGAGAGGAGAAAGCGTGGGTGAAGAGGAAGGAAAAGGTGAAGGGGGAGAATAAGGGTGAAGGAGGAGAGAAGGGGAGGAAATGACAAAGGGAAGGAATGGAGAGAGATGGGCTGGACCATACTGGACAGTGTGTGTGTGTGTGTGTGTGTGTGTGTGTGTGTGTAATAATAATAATAATAATAATAATAATAATAATAATAATAATAATAATAATAATAATAATAATAGGTTTATTAAAGTATGGCAGCCGTTAGGCTGAAAATATACAAATTAGAAATACAATAAACTATAATACTAAATAGGCTACACTAGAGGGGGAGGAGGGTTGTGTGTGTGTGTGTGTGTGTGTGTGTGTGTGTGTGTGTGTGTGTGTGTGTGTGTGTGTGTGTGTGTTTGTGTGATATATATATATATAGATATATATATATATATATATATATATATATATATATATATATATATATATATATATATATATATATATATATATATATATATATATATATATATATATATATATATATGATTCTTTATTACAGACTATTAGAAAATCGTATGAACAGGAACTCGAAGAATCTTGTGTTTACAAGAAAGGTTTATTCTTGGTCAAAGAAATTTTAAATATTTCTATAAGAGGAATAAGTTTGGGTAATGCAGTTTATCCTCTCTCTCTCTCTCTCTCTCTCTCTCCATATTCATATCTATGTATTGAGAGAGAGAGAGAGAGAGAGAGAGAGAGAGAGAGAGAGAGAGAGAGAGAGAGAGAGAGAGGAATAAAGTACATTACCTTAGCACAGTGGCTCCCAAACCCAAGGCCGCGACCCAAATGAGGGTTACGAGTGTTTCTGAGGGTCGCTGGAGGGTCTTGGATAATAGCCATAATTATAGTTACATCATACTATAAAGGCCGATTTATAGTAATTAACAGGTATGTCAAATTTAGATTTTTCAATAATGAAGTTCAATGACTTCAGTGGAACAGCATGAAGATTCTCCTGAACACATACTAACAAAAGCAGCGTCGCAATAAAGCACCCACACACATGAAGTACGGCACATTATGTGCGTAGCATTCACGTATAATACTCGTCTACCGAGCAGACATCGAGGAGGCGGAGGATAAAATCATAAATATCTGAAAGCATTACATATAGAAGACTGTATTTAAGGCGGCAACCAGAAAGGTTTGGGACCACTGCACTGACATCTCATTCTCATAAAAATATTTAAAATTCCTTTGACCAGGTATAAACCTTTCTTGTAAACTCAAAATTTTTAAAGTTCCTGTTCATACGATTTTCTCATTTTCTGTGATAAAGAATCAACTCCCTTCTAGAAAATAAGCAGATCTCTCTCTCTCTCTCTCTCTCTCTCTCTCTCTCAGGATTGCCCGGCTAGCTCAGTCGGTAGAGCATGAGACTTAATTTCAGGGTCGTGGGTTCGAGCAGTTCGAGGCACACGTTGGGCGGCAATCGTTTTTAGCGCACTTGGTCCATGAGTTCGAACCTCGGGCCCGGTGGAGACATGATGTGTATGTACGTACTTAACAAAGAGTGGTATAGGGACCAAAGCATCTATTAGTATTTCTATTTGGTGATAAAGTCACTATGACCTGTTCATGTGACATTATGCTACAACTATGTAACACACACACACACACACACACACACACACACACCTGTCGGCCAGGATCACGGTGTCGTCCCGCCTCCGGTGACACACGCCCCACTCCTGCACGACGTCGTTGTGGATCGTGATGTTCTGGTAGGTGATGGACGCCGCCGCCACGCCCCGCCTGCCGCCAATCACTCCCTGGAAGCCCTCGCTGGTCACCTGAGTCTCCCACACGCCCTGCAGCTCCCCGGGGAAGTAACACACGCACGACCCTGCACAGGAAAACGAACACAAGTTTATACACATTGTGGGAAATAGAAATACAAGACTGGAAGTATGAATAAGAATATTGTGTGCAAAACATGATTCTAATACATACACCACACAAAGCAAAACATCCGGGTTACCACAGTTTACCATCCACAGGTCTCCCCAGGTACCCATTTATCGACCAGCCCGAAGGAGGGAGCGGGGCAAAAAGAGCAATGAAGCAAGACTGCCTCACTTCTGTAACGTCATGCCCTCTCATTCATTTCTTCCTCCAAGCTCATATATCCTGTGACGTCACTTAAAATGCGCAGAGTGGTGAGGTAAGGGGGATCGAGACTACCTGGTGCTTCTTCAACCATGGACTAACCTACCTCCCAGACCCCGAAACAATCACCACCCCTACCACCACGCCCCCTCCCCCACACAGACCCCCCCCCCCCCTCCAGGACCAACCCGCCCAGCACGCCTGGCCCCACCAACACCAACACGCCAACACATAGGTAAGATCTCGTAAGCATTTTTTTAATTTACGTACACACTCTGAATGACAAAATCGTAATCATACACACAAATATACATACATACATGTATCCATACTTTCACACACAAAGAAACAGACAAACAAAGATAAACAAACAAACATTCACACAAGCAAACAACAAAACTTGCGCACACACACACACACACACACACACACACACACACACACACACGTGACGACGCATATGTACACACACAGTAGGGGGCTAGCACTGTGTTGCCCCAAGGGTCAGGTGGCTAGGTGGTGTAATGGATAGTGTTGCTACTTGGCTAAAAGTGGCCCAGGGTTCGAGTCCCGGCCAAGGGGAAGGAAGCTGACACGCGTCCATCCATCTCGTTACAAGTATTTTTATTGGACACCAGAATCTCTCTCTCTCTCTCTCTCTCTCTCTCTCTCTCTCTCTCTCTCTCTCTCTGTCAGGTGGTATTAATCTTAAAAGCGTGCCACCTTGCAAATTTTTAAGCCAACAGTCTCTCTCTCTCTCTCTCTCTCTCTCTCTCTCTCTGATACACACACACACACACACACACACACACACACACACACACTGGGAGACGAGCCAAATATTACACGCCAAAAAAAAAAAAAAAAAAAAAAAACGGAAAAACAACAAAAAATAACAAAATAGTCATGAACGTCTAAAGTAATTGATTCTGCAAGTTGACGAAATTAAACCTTCTCAAGCCTTTATTATCTTTCTATCCCTTTTTTCTATTCCTTTTTCTGTCTATCCCAATATGTCCCAATAAATCTTTCTATCTCTTTTTTGTCTATCCTAATCATTCTTATCTATTCCTCTATATGTTTCTATCCCTGTATCTGTCTATCCCTATCTGTCCCTAATCATCCCTATCTATCCCTCTCTCTATATCTTTCTATCCCTTTCTTTCGATCCTTTTTTTTCTGTTCCTTTCTATCTGTTTATCCCTATCTGTCCCTATACATCTTTCTCTTTTTTTTCTCTCTCTGACCCTAATTATCCCTTTCTATCCCTCTCTCTATATCTTTCTATCCCTTTCTTTCGATCTTTTTTTTCTGTTCCTTTATATCTGTTTATCCCTGTCTGTCCCTATACATCTTTCTCTCTTTTTTTATCTCTGGCCCTAATCATCCCTTTCTATCCCTCTCTCTATATCTTTCTATCCCTTTCTTTATCCCCTTCGCTGCCCGCCACAATAATGAGCTGATCTTACAAAATGTGGAACTGACCATATAATTATAAGAGATGATACACGCTTTATTATACATTATAGATGGGAGGAAGATGATAGATGGATAGATAGGTAGACAGAGAGATAGATAGATAAAGAGAGATGTAACGGGACGGGTGAGAGAGGGAGAGAGAAAGAAAATGAAGGGAAGATATAGAAGATAGGAAGTATAGTAGAGGAAATACGCTATGGAGGTCACACTTGGAGAGAGAAAAAGATAGATAGATATAGATAGGTAGATAGATAAAGAGATAGACAAAACTGGATATATATAGATAGATAAAGAGATAGACAAAACTGGATATATATAGATAGATAGATAGATGAGGAAAAGAATCACAGTAAGATAGATAGATGTAGAAATAGATACAGATAGATAGATAAATAGATCGACAGGTAAATGGATAAAGAGGAAGAGAAACAATAAAAGACAGAGACAGACACAGACATACAGAGAGACGAACTTAAGAAGAAAAAAAATATGCAGAGAATGGCAAAAAAAAAAAAAAAAAAAAAAAAATTAAGTACAGTCATCGGTATTCGCGTCCTAACCAGTCACGAGCAGTGTGTGTGTGTGTGTGTGTGTGTGTGTGTGTGTGTGTGTGTGTCCCTCTTCTTTCATGTGCATCCTCCCTTCGTAAATATTATCCTTAAACGCAGCCTCCCCTCTCTCTCTCTCTCTCTCTCTCTCTCTCTCTCTCTCTCTCTCTCTCTCTCTCTCTCTCTCTCTCTCTCTCTCTCTCTCTCTCTCTCTCTCTCCTTTTATTTGTATATATTATTGTATCTTTTTTTCTTTTTTTTCTAGTTCCATTTATCTATGTTCCTTCCCTCCTCCTCTGCATCATCATCTACCTGTTCTGTCTTCAATATCTTCATCTAGGTATCTCTCTTCTACTATCTTCTTGTGCATCCTCTTTTCCTTCGTCTTCTTCACTGTCCTTTTATCAATATCTGTTCTTTCCCCTCTACACCGTCTGCCTGTTACTTTTCTTTATTCCCACCATGTTTTATGCATCCCTATACCTTCTTCTACCTTCTTCTACAATCTCTTCTTCTGACCTTTTCTCTCGTCGTCATCCAGGGTCTTATCAATGTTCCTTTCCTCCCATTTCCCTGTTTTCTCTTCCTGAATTTCTCCATATCCTCACAGTGTTTTATCTATCTCTCTGCCTTCTTCTACCTTCTTCTCCACCCTCTTCTTCTAACTTTTTCTCTCGTCGTCATCCAGGGTATTATTTTATCGATGTCCCTTTCTTCCCAACTCTCTACTACATCATAATATCCCTGTTTTCTCCTTCTTTAACTCGATTCATAACCTCACTGTATTTTATCTATCTCTCTACCTTCTTCTACTTTATTCTCTACCCTCTTCTTTTGACCTCTTCTTCAGCAGGGTCCTTAATCTATGTTCCTCTCCTAACCCGTCTACATCATCAACTTCTCGACTCCCTGACAGCTTATCACTCATTACGACGTCAAGAACCCACCATGTATAGATGTAGCGTGTATGACCTTGCTGGGGTGCTACGGTCATTGCAAGGGTGGTGGTCAAGGGGGTGGCGGCAGTGGTGGTGGCGGAAGTAGTTGTGGTTATTGTAGTTGTAGTAGTTGTAGTAGTAGTAATGGTAGACGAAAAAAAAGGACAAAAAGAACAAGGAAGACAAGAAAAGAACAATAACAAGAAGAAGAAAAACAAGCATAGGGACAAGAGGAAGAAGAAGAAGAAGAAGAAGAAATACAAAGACGAAAAAGAAAAAGAAGAAAAAAAAAAGCTAGTTGTTACTGTTCTTGTTCTTGTCGTAATTAGTACAGCATAGCATTAGTAACATTAAATTTTGTAGTCAGCAGTAGTAGCAGTAGTAGTAGCAGTAGTAGTAACAGCAGTAGTAGCAGCAGCAGCGTACACCATTGCCCTACAACGCCACAAAACACGATAGTAGGAGTCCGGCACGTAGACACACACACACACACACACACACACACACACACACACACACACACACACAGACAGGGCGAGGCTCATCCCAGACCCAGCTATAACCAAGAGGCGTACCCTGCTCTCAAAATAACCTTCCCCTGCCGCCCCCCTCGCCCCCTGCCAGCCAGACGACCAAGAGGGGGGGGAAGGGGGAGGAAAAGGGGGCGTGTGGGAGTGGCCAGACAAGGGTGGGAGGAGAAGGTCGTGGGAGAGAGAGGTGGAAGTGTGTGGGAGGGAGGAAAGGAGGGATATATATGTGGGAGAGAGAGAGATGATGTGTGGAAGGGAAGTGGATGGGAGGGAGATGATAGAGAGACGGATAGATAAGGAGAGATGTGATGGGAGGGGAATTTATGTGGGAGAGAGACGGAGAGAGAAATATATGAAAAGGGGAGGTATAGGAGGAAGATAATATGTATGGCAGAGAGGAAATAGGAGAGAAAGACGTGAATAGCGGGTTATACAAATATGGGAGAGGGAGATTTGAGAAAGGGAAGGCATAAGAGAGGGAGATGATGATGGGGGTAGATAGGGAGATGGGAAGGAAGGGCTGATGGAGGGAGATGCGAGGGAGAAAGGGAGATGAAACCGCGATAAAAGGAGGAGACTGGGAGGAGGAGGAGGAGGAGGAGGAGAACGAGAGAGGTAAATATGTGAATGAAGGAATGGAGAGAGAGAGAGAGAGAGAGAGAGAGAGAGAGAGAGAGAGAGAGAGAGAGAGAGAGAGAGAGAGAGAGAATCACGACGTAGAGGAAGAAAAATTGAGTAGCAAGATAAGGGTGGATATGGACCAACTAACAAAGGAGGAGGAGGAGGAGGAGGAGGAGGAGGAGGAGGAGGAGGAGGAGGAAGCAATCACATACCTTCTTCCTCCACTTCCTCGACCTTACCTCAATCTCTTCTACACTTCCTCCTCCTCCTCCTCCTCCTCCTCCTCTTCCTGTCACATTTCACGGGCGCCGGCTCTCACCTACACTTCCATCTCTGCTTCACCCTCCTTTCTCCAATACTTCCTCTCTCCCTCCCACACCCTTCCTCTTTCCTCCCTTTCTCCCTCAATCCGTCAGACATTCATCCCCCCTCTTCTCTTCCGCTCCCCTTGTCTTCCTTCCTTTCCTCCCTCCCTCTCTTCCTTGCTTCCTGTATTACTTCAACTTTCCCATTCTTCTTCATTCTCTACATCTTTTTTTTCGTTTTTTTTTAATCTATCGTCTCTCCATGGCTCTCTATTTTCTTTCGTTTCTTCCTTCCTGTATTACTTAAACTTTCTCCTTCTCTTTGATTCTCTCTGTATCTTCTTTCTTCTCATGTCTTTTTTATTTTTCACATTCGTTCATCTTATTATTACTGTCTTTCTGCATTTCTCTTATTTTCCTTCCTTCCTTCCACTTTCGTTATCTAAAAATCACTGTCTCTCTGCGTTTCTCTTATTTTCCTCATTCCTTCCTTTCTTTCTGCATAATTTTAACTTTACCCTTCTCCCTCATTCTCTTCCACTCTTCTTTTATTTCGCATATCTTTTAACTTTTCACTTTCGCCCTTATTAAAATCATTGTTCTTTTACTTTTTTATCTTCCTTTCTTTCAATATTACTCGACTTTCAGCATCTCCCTCATTTCCTTCCTCTTTTCTTACGTACCCCGCATTTCATTGAACTTTTCACTTACTCGCTTCTTTAAAATCATTCTAATCATGCGTATCTTTTTCCTTCTCCTCTATCTTTTTTTATTATCTCCTTTCACCCTCTTTTAACGTACTCCTTTTTAACTTTTCTACTTACTTTTACTTCTTTAAAAAAAATCATTCTATCATGCATCTTCTTTTTTCCTCCTCTATCTTTTTTTATTATCTCCTATCGTCCCCTTCTTCTCACTCCATATCTCATCTTATTTCACACTTTCTATATTTCCAAAGTTATTACCGTCTCGTATATACTATTTTTTTCCCACTCTACTTACTTTCATATCAACCTTCATACACACACAGTCCTTTCCCTTTCCATGTTTCACACTGCTTACTGGAAAAGACTCCTTCCTAATTTTGCTGATGTGAGAGTCAAAAGGTTGATGTTGTACGTGCGAGTTATACTTTTTACGATGTTGTGTTTGTATCTTTTTTTTTTTTTTTTGGGGGGGGGGGTGTATGGATGAGGCTCATTCTCTCTATCCCCTCTTCTTCTTTCTCTTCTTCTTTTTCTTCTTCCTCTTCTTCTTCTTCGTCTTCTTCTTTCCGTTTTTACCCTAAGCACTATCCCAATATCCCTCTTCATAACCTATTCCGACACATTCCTTTCCTCTTCTTACTCCTTACGTCATTTTGCTTCACATTTTCTACCTTATCAATGTCATTAACACGTTTATTTTTCTTTGTTTTCCTCTCCTCTATTCTCCTCATATATTTACTAACCTCCATACTCATGCATCCCTCTCTCTCTCACTTACTATCCCGTCCCTCCCTCCTCTCCATTTCTTTCCCTTCCTATCCCTTCCTTCCTCCCCTCCACCCCCTCTTCCTCCTCCTCTGATACCTCTCACAAACCTATTTTTCCTTACTATTAATAGCTCAGAGGATGTTGGGCCGTGGATGTAAACAAAGGGGCCGCGGGGACAATCTCAGCCCAGGGACAAAGAGCAGGTGTGTGGACGGCCCAGTGATTCATATCGGACGCGGGACCTCAATTACTCGAGTTAGCGGTCCGAGGGTAAGGACAGGATTGACCCCCCCCCTCCTTCCCACCCCACCGCTACCACCACCATCACCACCACCACCAGGTTTCCGGTTGTATAGGGAGACGGGAGGGAAGGGAAGGAAAGAAAATAAGGCTGAAAAGGAGTGGTGGTGAGGTGGTGATTAGGGAGAAAAGGAAGTGCAGGAGGAAAAGGAAGAGGAGGAGGAGGAGGAAAGGGAGGTGGAAGAGGATGGAAGGGAGGTAAGACGAGAGAGAAAAGAAGAGGGAAAAAAGATTTGTTTGGTAAGATTATGAAAGAGGGAGATGAAGATGGAGGTCAGAAGAAGTAGAAGTAGAAGAAGAAAAAGAAGAAGAAGAAGAAGAAGAAAAAGAAGAAGAAAAAGAGAAGAAAAAGAAAAAAGATGAAAAAAGAAGAAAAAGAAGAAGAAAAAAGAAGAAGAAAAAGAAATAGAAGCAGAAGAAGAAAAAGAAGAAAAAGAAGAAGAAGAAGAAGAAGAAGAAGAAGAAGAAGAAGAAAAAGAAGAAGAGATCTCTCGAAAGATCAAAATTTGGTAAAAGGAAGGAAAAGATCGAGGAACTTGGAAGTGAGAAAAGGAAGGAGAGGAAATTAGAAGAGAAGAAGAGGAAGAAGAGGAATGAGGGTGCTGAGATGAAGGGAGAAAAGATTGACTTGGTAAAAGGAAGGAAAAGGGAGAAGATGGAGGTGAGAGAATGATGAAGAGGAAATTAGGGGAGGAGGAGGAGGAGGAGGAGGAGGAGGAGAAGGAAAGGGAATTGCGAGACGAAAAGTAAGTGACTGATGTTGAAAAACGAAAGGTGGAAAAAAAAGAGGGAGAGGAAAATGAAGATGAAGGAAGGAAGGGGATGAGAAAGATGAAAAGAGGAGGAGGAGGAGGAGGAGGAGGAGGAAAGGGGTTACAAGACCAAAAGAAGATGGGAAAAAGAGGAAGAGGCAAATGGAAACGAAGGAAAGAAGGGAATGAGAAAGATGAAAGGAGGAGGAGGAGGAGGAGGAGGAGGAGGAGGAGGAGGAGCAAGAACTGTGTTACGAGATGAAAGGGAAAAGACTTGGATAAAAAAGAAGGAAGGTGGAAGGAGGAAGAGGAATAAGGAGATGGAGAAGAAATATATGAAGGAGGAGAAGGAGGACAGGGAGGAGGAGGAGGAGGAGGAAGAGGACTAAGGACAACGGACATATTAAAGGGAGGTGAAGCATAGCAGAGAGAGAGAGAGAGAGAGAGAGAGAGAGAGAGAGAGAGAGAGAGAGAAGGATACGGCACGTGCTTCGCCCAAGGTTGTGGTTGAGGAGGATGGTGGCTGGGAAATCTGTCACCCGTAATTCCCCTACCCCCCTCTCTCTCTCTCTCTCCTCCCTAGTCTTCAAATCCCTTTCCTTAAACCTTCCTCAGCCTCTTTTAATCCTCCTTCATTCCCTTTCTTTCAATCTGCGTGGGGATCATCCTTATATCCTCATCCCCTCATCCCCTCATCCTCTTCATCCCCTCATTATCCCCAGGCAGAGTATCGACGTATCTAATCGGAAAATGGCGAGGGATGGGGCAGTGGGGGAGGGGGAGGAGGGGGGGGAGGAGGGGGTAGTATTAAAGGTGGTTTTAATATGGGTTCGCAAAGACAATAGGTAGGTTGGTAAGGTGGTGGGTGGAGGGTAGTGGTAGTGATGATGTTGTGGTGGTGATTGTGGTGGTGATGGTAATGGTGTTTAATGTCTTGTAGTAGTAGTAGTAGTAGTAGTAGTAGTAGTAGTAGTAGTAGTTGTCGTAGTAATCATTCTTCTTTCGACAGCTAAACCATTGAGAGAGAGAGAGAGAGAGAGAGAGAGAGAGAGAGAGAGAGAGAGAGAGAGAGAGAGAGAGAGAGAGACACACGCGTCTGTCAACTATAAATAACCCATCAATTAACCTTTAGTAATACTCAACGTCAAGGGCCAGAGAGGATGGGAAGGGCCGTAAAGGAAAAGAAGAAGACGAAAGGGAGCTTCTCGTTACAGCCCACATTCTCAAACCCTTCGACGCTCACAAGTATTTTCTAAGGCCACAAAACAGATTAGTCGGGTTCTCTATCGCGCTTTTCACATTCACGGTGCAGAAGCCTTGTCAAACTATCACCAGCCTCATAAAGCTAACCATGGAAATACCCACAACCTCTACGAAACCCCTTTAAAATGTAGGTGTGTAAGCCCCGACTGTTTGAGCATGTAGAACCACGCAACAAAACAAGGTAGAGAGGCGATTATTCGAGCATGTAAGATAAGTAAGGTTAAGATTAGTTACCTATGATGAAATACAGGGATGAGGTATTGGCGTGATGAAGCAGTATTATTAGTCGGGTTCTCTATCGCGCTTTTCACATTCACGGTGCAGAAGCCTTGTCAAACTATCACCAGCCTCATAAAGCTACTCATGGAAATACCCACAACCTCTACGAAACCCCTTTAAAATGTGAGTGTGTAAGCCCCGACTGTTTGAGCATGTCGAACCACGCAACAAAACAAGGTAGAGAGGCGATTATTCCAGTGAATAAGTGATTAGTTACCTATGATGAAATACATGGATGAGGTATCGGCGTAATGAATAAGTATTATCAGTATTATTAGGGGTTCAATTTCCTCTCTTCCTCAAGATAAGTATGTAATATGTAATAAGTATATTATTATCGGGTTCTCTATATGGTGCTTTCTCTATGGTGGCAGAAGCGTTCATGGTGCATCACTAGGCTCATATAAACTACCCATGGAAATACTCCTCTTTATCTTCCTTCTCTCCTTTGTTCTCCCTTTTTGCATTTATATTAGAGGTAACAAAAGGGATATTCGGGAGGTATTAAATTATGGGGTTTAAAATTTGTTACCTACGATGAAATACAGGGGTGAGGTATTAGCGTCACGAATCAGTATTACGGACAAGCTCATTCACCGTGCAAACAACAAGGTCATTATCACTATCATTACTGTTGAAGCTAATGCTGAGGGAAGCCGATGAGGACAAAAAAGGGGAGGTAGCAATTAGGGAGGTGATATATTATGGGGGTTCAATTTCCTCCTCTTCCTCCTCCTCTTTATCTTCTCTCTCTCCCTTTTCTTCCTCCTCTTTTCCCATTTATATTAGAGGGGAAAAAAAGGGGATATTCGGGAGGTGTTAAATTATGGGGGTTTTAATTTCCTCCTCTTTATCTTCCTTCTACATCCTTTTTTCCTCCCCTTTTTCCATTTATATAAGAGGGGAAAAAAAGGGGATATTTGGGAGGTGTTAAATTATGGGGTTTTTAATTTCCTCCTCTTCCTCCTCCTCTCTCTTCCTCTATTTTCTTTCCTCCTATTCCACATCTTCCACCTCTTTCTCTTTATCCTCCTCTTCCCAATAACATTTACAGCTCCTCGTTTTCTAATTGTATTTCTCCTACTCCTCTTCCTCTACTTTTTCTTCTTCCTTTTCCTCTTTTCTTTCTTTTTCGTTCTCCTTCTCTTCAATCTTTTCCTTTTCTTCTTTTTCGTTATGCTCTTTTTCCACCACTTTCCTTCTCTCTACTTCTTTTTCTTTTCTTCTTCATCTTCTGCTTCTTCTCCTTTTTCTTCTTCTAGCTTCATTATCGACCTCCTCTTTCACCACCAATATCACCACCACCACAACCACCACCACATCCTTCTCCTCCTCCTCCACCTCCTCCTCCTCCTCCTCCTCCTTCTGTGTAGCACGAGTTCGTACATATTTCTTCCTTGGACAGGTCACGGCGTGCTGCGGTGGGTGAAGGGAAAGAGGAGGGGAAGAGGAGGGAAGGAGGGGGGAGGAGGAGAGGAGGGAAGGAGGGGGGGAGGAGAAGAGGAGGGAAGGAGGGGGGGAGGGAAAGAGGAGGCGTGTGTGAGGGAGGGAGGGAGGAAGGTAAAGCGAGAAGAGAGAGAGAGAGAGAGAGAGAGAGAGAGAGAGAGAGAGAGAGAGAGAGAGAGAGAGAGAGAGAGAGAGGAATGATAAGTAACCAATATTAAGAAACGTCTATCAACGCAACTGATAAAAGGGAATGACTCAGACGACCACGTGTGTGTGTGTGTGTGTGTGTGTGTGTGTGTGTGTGTGTGTGTGTGTGTGTGTGCGTGCCACCGGAAGACATCTGCTGGGCGGCCCTCCATCGGGTGCCACTGATGCCGGGTGCCACGTGTCCCTCCCCCTTCTCCTCTTTCCAAGCGAAGGAGGAGGAGGAGGAGGAGGAGGAGGAGGAGGAAGGGGAGGATAAGAAGATGAAGAAGAAGAAGAAAAAGAAGATGATGATGATGATGAACAAAACAAGAACAAAAAAAGAAGAGGAAGAAGAAGAAGAAGAAGTAGAAAGAGGAGGAAAAGATGATGACTGAAGAGAAAACGACACAACAACAACAACAATAACTACTACTACTACTACTACTACTACTACTACTACTGAAACAAAAACAAACAGAGAGAGAGAGAGAGAGAGAGAGAGAGAGAGAGAGAGAGCGCACCCGCCACCACACGCCTGGCTGGGTCACGTGACATGACCTCATTAACGGGAACGCTCATAACTTTTCCTAAACACCCATCAAACTTACTACACACACACACACACACACACACACACACACACACACACACACACACACACATTTCCATCTCATCCATTTTTATCTGATTAATATTAAATTCTCTCTCTCTCTCTCTCTCTCTCTCTCTCTCTCTCTCTCTCTCTGAAAAGCGTAGTGAGAGAGGTCCGAAATGGAGAAGGAGGAGGAGGAGGAGGAGGAGGAGGAGGGAGATGAAAAACCAGACCACCTTTCTTCGCAAATCCTTCCCTCCTCCTCCTCCTCCTCCTCCTCCTTCTCTTCCTCCTCCTCCTCCTCCTCCACATCCTCTCCCTCCGTAGTCTGGCAGAACGCTCCTCCCTCCCTTCCTCCTTCCCTTCCTTCCTTCCTCTCGCTTCCTCCTTCCTTCCCTTCTATGAGCTTTTTTTTAACATCCTTCCTGTCTGTCTGTTTTCAGGTTCTCCCTCTACAAGTTTCGGGGCATTGTTTTCCTTATACTTTTTTTTCTTTATTTTTTTCTCTCTCCCTCCTTCCTTTTCTTTATTTGCTTATCTTCGTATTTATCTTTCCTATCGATTTTTGTCTCCTTCCGATTCCTCTTTCGTTACTGTTTTTTTTCTTATTTATCTTTCTTAGTTGTTTTGTCTCTTTTTCTACTTCTCTTTCGTTACTTGGTTTCCTACTTTGTTATTTCTTGCATTTTGTACATTTTACGTTATCATTTATCTCCATTTTATTTCTCTGCCTCTCTTCCGTTTTTTCCTTTTCTCTCTCCTTTCTTTTTTCGTTATGTATTTCTCTCATTCCTTCTTTCGTTTTTTCCTTCTTTCTTTTATCATTTTCATTTTTTTTTCATTCTAAATTTCTGTTCATTCCTTTTTTTCCTTCCTTCCCTTCTTCCTTTCTCTCCCTCCTTCCTTCTTTTCTTCTTTTTTTTCCTTCCCTATTTCCTTTATTTCCTTCCTCCCCTCCTTCCTTCTTTCATCCGTATTTTTCTATTCATTCTTTCTGTCCTTCCTCCCGCCCGGCTTTCTTTCTTCCTTTTTATCTTACTTCCTTTCCTCCTTCCATTCCTTTTTTATATTTTATCTATTTTTCACTGTAGATATTTTTTTCTTCCGTCACTGTACACCATTTCTTCTTCTTCCTCCTCAACCTATTTTCCTTTTTCCTATTCTTTATTCCCCATGTCTTCCTGTAACTTCCTTCCTCCATATCAAATTTTCTTCGTTAGTTCCTTCCTCCTCCATTTCCATTTCCTTATAGTCTCCCATTTTCGCTTCCTTCTTTCCCTTATTTCTTCACCCTCCTCTGCTGCCCCCCTTCCTCCTCCTCCTCCTCCTCCTGCTGCTCTACATACGCCAAACATGGAGGGGTTGGTCGACCACATGTCTTCTGGGGTGCCTAAGCCTCCTCCTCCTCCTCCTCCTCCTCCTTGGCTGTGGTGGTTTCCTCAAGAGGCTCTCAAGAGGAACCTTATAACAACACCTTGAAAACATCCCTCTTGAGTTAATCCTCCGAGCCAACAGGAAAGAAATAGATAAGAAGAAGAATAAATACAACGAAAATTTCAATCCAAATATCCACTTCGACCTGGAACGCCTGATAAAAAAAAATAATAATAGATAAATAAATGAATGAATAGTCT
>NC_066547.1:13864559-14139559 GCF_024679095.1 Eriocheir sinensis
CTCATTAACTGTCTGTGTTCTGCTGTCTTTGTGTACGTATGTATTTATATATGTATGTATGTATTTACTTATGTATGTATGTATGTATGTATGTATGTATGTATGTAGGTAGGTAGGACTTAGTTGTGTGTGTGTGTGTGTGTGTGTGTGTGTGTGTGTGTGTGTGTGTGTGTGTGTGTGTGTGTGTGTGTGTGTGTGTGTGTGCATAAGAAGAGAGAAGGGTGGAAAGTAGAAAGAAAGAAAGAAAGAAAGAGAAAAAGAAAGACATAAAAGACAGAAATGAAGGAATAAATAAACAATAACAAAGAAAAAAAGAAGGCAACAGACACATAAATACTTTCCTTCACTAGTCTCTTTCTCAGATTCTTTCTTCCATTTTCATATATTCTATTTTCTCTCACTTCCATTCCTGCACTTCCTATCCTTATCGTTCTCTTATTCACTTTCATCTGTATCCCTTTCTTAATCATCCTTTTCCTCATCCTTCTAATCAGCCCTCAACAGGATTTAGCTTATCTTCACGTCTTTTTTTTATTCCTTTTTTTAATTCAACGTACACTGTGATTCTATTCCTAACTTTCCTTTTGTCGTGGAGATAAGAAAACACAACATCGAATTTAGTAACCTTTCCATGTTTGTTTTTTCATTTCTCCAACATGAACTATAATTTTATTCCTTCCTTTCCTGTTGCCGCGTAGATAAGAAGAGAACAAATCATCCTGTAGGTTTGATACAGTAAGGTACGATAGTAAGGCGGCGATTACGTGAAGGGCGACGGTATTGTGCCTCACCGCTGCAAGGTTGAGGAGAGGTGACGTATGGGAGGCTGTACGTACTAGGTTTATTCTGAAGGGAGGGAAGGGAAGGAAAGGAGGAGGGTAGAAGGTGAGGTATGGACGGCTGTATGTAACTGATGAAGGTTGAGGAAGGGTGACGTGTGGGAGGCCGTGCATTAGGTTTACTGTATTCCATGAAGGGAGAAAAGGGAAGGGAAGGAAGAGGGTTAAGGTGAGGTTTGGATGCCTGTATGTAAAGAAGGAAGGGAGGGAAGCCCAGGAAAGGGGGTAGAAGGTGAGGTATGGGGATGGCTGTATGTACCAAGTTTATAGTATTTCACGAAGGGAGGGAGGGAAGTAGGGGAGTAGGTCACGTACTATAGGTGGTTGTATGTGTATTTCACGAAGGAAGGGGAAGGAGGGAGGGGAGGGAAGGGAGCTTTGTTGTATTTCACCCAGGAAACAGAAGGGAAGGGAAGGGGAGGAAGAGGGTGAGAGGAGAGATGGAGGAGGACGAAAGGTTTAGATGAAAGAGTAACTGATTGTGGGGAAAATATGTGTTCTACGTTTGCTGTATTTCACGGAGGAAGAAAAGGAGAGAGGGAGGGAGGAAAGGGAGGTGAGAGAAGAGATGGAAGAGAATGAGGGAAGGTCAGGGAGAAAGAAGAAATGATTGATGGTAGAGGGGAAGAGATGTGCGTGTGTGTGTGTGTGTGTGTGTTTGAGAGAGAGAGAGAGAGAGAGAGAGAGAGAGAGAGAGAGAGAGAGAGAGAGAGAGAGAGAGAGAGAGAGAGAGAGAGAGA
Organism: Eriocheir sinensis; assembly: GCF_024679095.1. Taxonomy (NCBI): domain Eukaryota; kingdom Metazoa; phylum Arthropoda; class Malacostraca; order Decapoda; family Varunidae; genus Eriocheir; species Eriocheir sinensis. Next base: position 13,866,139 of record NC_066547.1, read on the forward strand.
GAGAGAGAGAGAGAGAGAAAGGAGGAGGAGGAGGAAGAGGAGGAGGAGTTAAGAGGTACTGATGTAGGAAGAGAAAGAAAATGAGGGAGATAAGAATTAGAAAAACAGAGAAGTAAGAAAGAAAAAAGAAAGAGAATGACAGAAAATAAAGAAAGAAAGAAAGACAGAAAGAAAAGGAATAAAAACAAAAACGGAATATGAAAGCAGAATAAAAATGAACAAAAGAGGAAAAAAATAAGTGTAGGAAGATGGAAGAGAACTGAGACGGAGGATGAAGATTATAAAAGGTAAGAAAACAAGTAGGCAGACAAGCAGACAGGCAGGTGAGCAGGCAGACAGGTAAGCAGACAGTCCAATACACAAACAAATAGACACACAGGCTACAGACAGGTATGGCCCTCCCCTCCCCCCCGCCTCACCTGTAATCACCGTGACGCGCCTAATCAGGTTAACGGAGATCGAAGCTCCTCCGCGCTATCACTCAGGTAACGCGGCGACGCACCTGTCCACGCCGATCAATTACCTGCTCTAATCACGGCCAGGAACCCAATATGTTACCTGGCCGGACCCACTGCCTCCCCTACCCCCTACCCCGTGTGTCCCCTAATTAACTTCATCCCCTGCTGTCCTCCTCCTCCTCCTCCTCCTGCTCGTAGGTGACCTCTTCCTCTCTCTCCCTATACTATTTACTCATCTCCTCCAGCCTCCTCCTCCTTCCTTCCTTCAGATGTAGTAAGCGCGGAAATCATCAACCCCTTGCATCGGCCGCTGTTGTTTTGTTTTTTTGCGTCAGGAGTTACCGAAGTGCTTTGATCTACTCTGGAATGGTCGAGCAAATTAGGGCCGTATTACTAGATATTTCGTGGCCCAAGAACACCTATTTGACATGGCTTTCGTAGGAGCTTGGGGCATTTCCAGGAGTGGTTTTATGACCCTGGTGGTAGTTTGACCCTTCTTGTTTACCATGAACCTGAAGAAACACTCATTAGAACCCTACTGACCCCCTCTTTGACCTTTAGAAATAGCTGATGTGAGAAACGAAGGTGTCTTATATTACCAACCCACTAGAGCGGGTACCCTTGTCTTGAGTCAACGGAGGCTACATGTTACTCGTCTTTCCAGGTTTCCTCCTCCTCTTCCTCTCCATCCTCCTCCTCCTCCTCCTCCTCTAGTGACTTCTTTCATGTTATATCTCCCTTTCTCTCCCTTATCTTTTTTTTTTTACAGCAGAGGAGAAAGTGCAAGGGCGTTAAAAAAAGAAGAAAACAATAATGAAAAAACAAAAGCCCGCTACTTACTCCTCCTCAACCTCTCTTCCTCCCCTTCTTCCCTTCCTCCCCACACCAACCTCTTCCATTTCCATTTTTCTTCCTTCCCATGACCTGTCTTCCTCGTTATTTTTTTTTCTCTCTCTCTCTGTTCCTCTCCCTCCCTCCTCCTCCCCTTATCGTCTAATGGGCTGCCTCCCTTCATCTCTTCTACTAATCTTCCTGTCTCCCCATCTCCCCTTCCCTCACCATGACCTCTTCCTCACCATCTTATCTATATATTATTTTTTTACAGTATCGGATGCAGGTAAAACAAAGGGGGGGGGGGGGGGGTACAAAAGAGCCTGCTTCCCTTCTTTCCTCTTCCCCTTTTCGTCACCTTCCCTTCCTCCTTTTATTATCCAGTAACCTCCCCTAACCGTGACCCCTTCCCCTGTCTGTCATCTAAACTTCCCCACCTCCTCCTCCTCCTCCTCCTCCTCTTCCTTCTCCCCAATCCTCATGACCTCAAAGAAAGTTCTACCCTTCATCTTTCCGCTCTGACTTCCCTCCATGACTCAATCTCCTCCCCTTCCCATGTGACCTCCCCTTCCTCCTCCTCCTCCTCCTCCTCCTCTTCCCCTCTCCTCCCCCTGTTCCCTTATCGTCTCCTTCCTCAAGTGAACTCATCTCCCACATATCTTCCCTCCTCCTCCTCCTCCTCCTCCTTTAATGACCTCCAAAGCATCATCTCACCCTTTTCTGCTTTCATTTTCGTTTATTTTGTTTATCTTCCTCTCCAACTGATCTCTCCACCCCCTTCTTCCTCCTCCTCCTCCTCCTCCTCCTCCTCCTCCTAAACTTATCCAATCCTCCATCTTTCCTTTCCTATGCAGACCATTTCACCGCCTCAAGTCACCTCACACCTCCTAAAGACATGTCCAGCTTCCCCTCACTCCTCCCCTTTTCATCTCTACCCTCCCCATGCTTTCCTTTTCGTCTTTACCCCTCCCTTATCCTCCCCTTTCTTCTTTACCCCTTCCCCATCCTTCCCTTTCCTTACTTTCCCTTCCCATCTCCCCCTTTCCCTCTTTTTCCCATCGCCAACCTCCCCTTTTCCTTTCAGCCACTTTTTCATCTTCCTCTTTCCCTCTTTTTCCCTTTCCCATCCATCTTTTTTCCATGTTTTCAATCCCCAACCTCTCATTACCCTTCCCCAACATTCACGCTCCGTTTTCACTCCTCCCACTCTTTCCATTTCCTCATTTTCCCTTTCCAAACCTTCCCCTTCCTTCTGACCCCTCCCCCAATTCTTTCCTTTTCCTCCTGTTTCCTCTCCAAGCTTACCCTATCTGTCTTTCCTTATCCCCCAATCCTTCTCTTTCCCTTTTCTCCCTCCTCATCCTTCCCTTTCCTACCTCTCTGTCCTCAATCTTTCCCTTCCTTCTGATTCCTCCCCCATCCTCTCCTGTCCCACTTTTCCCTCTCCCAACATCCCCTTCCTCCCTCTTCCCTTTCACCCCTTTCCATCGTACACAGACAACTTGCCTCTTCCTTTTCTTCCCATCTCTGTCGCTCCCTTGCATCCCCATACCTCCATTCCTTTCAACTTGGGACACACCCCTAGTCGTGTGTACTGCCGGGGGGGGGGGGAACCGAAATGTTTAAGAATATGACCCCAAAAGTCAACAGTTGTATGGTGTTGGTTCTAATTCGAAATGTTTAAAAATGTGGCCCTTTAGGAGTGTACAGCTGTCGAGTGTAGGTTCTAATTCGAAATGTTCAAGGGTATGGCCCCAAGACAGGGTTGGGTCCAAGTACCTGGATATTTTTCAATTACAAGTACAAGTATAAGTACAGTCACTTTGCTATGTACTTAGGTCCAAGTCCAAGTACATGTCAGCGTACTTAAGTATAAGTACTTTGTGATAAAAAAGTTCCAGTCACAGATTCGTAAAGCAAGAAAGTTTTCGTATATACACATTAATGAGACATAATAATATTACACTACCATATCATAACACTCAATGTACGTATTTACCCAATAGTATCACCACAAAGTTCACTGAATCTATATACAGTATAAAGCTTTTGATTGAATACAATGTACTTGTTTGTACTTGAATGTACTTGGTATTTTCAAGAACTTTGGGTCTAAGTACAAAGACAAGCACAATGGAATTTTTAAACTCCAAGTACAAGTACATGCACATGAAAATCTGTACTTAAGTCCAAGTACGAGTACATGTAATTGGACCCAACCCTGCCCCAAGACTGTACAACTGTATGATGTAGGTTCTCCTTAAACGACCCCCTCCCCCCCCCCCCTAGTCTACGGTTGTATGGTGCAGTTTCTATTTTTTATATTTTTTATCAAGGGTACAGTAAGAAGAGGAAGTGGGTCAGTGGTGAAGGTGATGATGGGGGAGAAGGAAAAAAGACTGTAGGAGTGTACTGCTGCATGGTGTAGGTTCAGCTTCTAATTCTCCTCAAATGACCCCCACCAGAGTCGTTCCGTAAACTCATGTCCTCCGCGGCCGTGACCTCATTCGGGCGGGGTCACGGTGGGCGGAGCCAAATTTAGACCGCGGAAAAGCTGACAACACGCTCCCACGATCTTTATGCCAAGTTCTATTTTGATTGGAATACTTGTCCGCTTAAGTGATGATGCCAAGTTGTCTGAAGTTCAGTAAGGTCAAGTGAAATAGTGCTAAGTTTGGGTTAATGTTATGATGGGTCAGCTTAATTGATCCCATATTGAATTAGGTCAGCTTAGTGAGTCCCTGCTAAATTAGGTAAGCTTGAGTTATTACATGCTATATTAGGCAAGTTTAAGTTCTTCCTTGTTAAATTTGATCACCTTATAAGTGATTCAATGTTAAATTAGGTAAGGTTATGAGAGCGTGTGATTTGCGGGGGTGGTTTTTCATTATTGTTCTTTTTTTTTTTTTGCCCTTGAGCTGTTTCCTTTCCTGTAAAAGAAAAAGTAAAGGTAAAGGTAAAGTTGGGGACATGGTAAGGCTGCGCGTGGCCTCGGTGCTCATCTCCGTGGCATTTGCTGCTTTATACTATTCCATGCTAGATTATGCCAGCTTAAAAGTTAGTCCGCGTTTAATTAGTTCAGCTTCACTATCGACTTTCGTATTTTTGTATGTGAATGATGATGCTTCAATAATATTTCAACAATGCTCAGGAATAAAAATATACTACCGTGTTCATGAAAAAAATATATATAAATCAACTAAACTGCTCTATTGATCCTATTCTTTTTTTTTCAAGTTCCATAAATAAGTGTGATGTGTTTCTCAGGTTCCCCTCTTCTCTCATCCCCAACCTCCCCTTTCCCTTTCAACCACTTTTTCATCTTCCCCTTTCCCTTTCAGCCACTTTCTCATCTTTCCCTTTCCCTTTCAACCACTTTCTCATCTTTCCCTTTCCCTTTCAATCACTTTCTCATCTTTCCCTTTCCCTTTCACTCACTTTCCCATCTTCCCCTTACCCTCTTTTCCCTACCCCACAGATCATTTTCCCAATTTCCCTCGCCAACCCCTCATTTCCCTTTCCCCAACTTTCACGCTCCGTTTTTACTCCTCCCAATCCTCCCATTTTCCCTTCCCCCAACCTCATTCTTTCTTCTGACCCCTTCCCTATTCTTTCCTTTTCCTCCTTTTCCCTCTCCAAGCCTCCCCGCTCCGTCTTTCCTCCTCCGCTTATATGCTTCTCCATGCACTGTGGGGATGACGAGAGGAAAGTGGGAGTGCTCAAGTACTGTCACGGGGGGAGAGGGAAAGAGGGGGGCGGAAACGACGTCACGGATGGAGGAGAGGAGGAACGGAGAGAGGAAGGGAGAGGTGAGAGGAAGGGCAAGAGGAAGCAGGAGAGGGACGAGGGAGAGAGGCAGGGAGGAAGGAAGAGAAGAGCAAGGGATGGGTGGAAATGAGGGGAGGCACTGTTAACACACACACACACACACACACACACACACACACACACACGAAAAGACATAACAATGTTTTATTAATTTGAGTGAAATATGTGAAGTGCATTAAGCGCTATGTTTTGAGAGAGAGAGAGAGAGAGAGAGAATTAGCGTGAGTCATTTGTATGCCTTTGCTGCACACGCTGACTCCTGTTAAATTCTCTCTCTCTCTCTCTCTCAGTTCATTTACACACCAACACATCCCCGTCTTTCTGTGTACTATATATATACGTATGTGTGTGTGTATGTATGTATGTATGAATGTATGTATGCAGGTGGATAAGTAGGTAACCATGTATACATAATCCCGTTTTGCCAGTGGAAGAGACGACATTTGACTGTTTGTCGGTCTGTCTGTCTATATGTATGTATGTATGTATGTATGTATGGGAGCATGTGTACGTTATCCCGTGGTGCCAGTGGAGAGGGCGTCATGTGGCTGTTTGTATGCATATATGTATGTATGTAGGCTATATGTGTATGTATGGATGTATGGATGGATGGATGAAAGAATGTGTATGTAATCCCGCGGTGCCAGTAAAGGGGGCGACATGTGGCTGTTTGTATGTATGTATGTATGTATGTATGTATGTATGTAAGCTCGTGTACGTAATCCCGACATGTGGCCGTTTAATGCGACATGGCGAGGTGTGTGTGCGTGTTCCTCTTTTTGGTGCACACGGATCGGAAGGGCGGAGGCCAGGGACGGTAATGGCGGCGGACACTCACCACACCCTCCCAGCACCACTACATCACCACCACCACCACTGCTACACTCACCCACCACCACCACCACCGCTGCTACACTCACCCACCACCACCACCGTTGCTACTCTCACCCACCACCACCACTGCTACACTCACCCACCACCACCACCACCACTGCTACACTCACCCACCACCACCACCACCACTGCTACACTCACCCACCACCACCACCACCACTGCTACACTCACCCACCACAACACTACTACTCATGCTGATACTAACATGGCTACTACTGACACTACTACTACTACTACTACTACTACTACTACTAACACTATTACCATTGCTGCTATCACTGTTTATACTACTACTACTACTACTACTACTACTACTACTACTACTACTACTATTACCATTGCTGCTGTCACTGTTTATACTACTACTACTACTACTACTACTACTACTACTACTTTGTCTCTCTCTCTCTCTCTCTCTCTCTCTCGTCAATTTCTCACAATCAAATAAAACCAGTTCACATCAAATCACAATTCTCTCTCTCTCTCTCTCTCTCTCTCTCTCTCTCTCTCTCTCTCTCTCTCTCTCTCCTACACAATGGTCCGTAATGCCGTTCTTTATCTCCTTTTCTTCCCATACATCGACAACACCACACTAGTAAACAGATCCTATATATACCTCTCTCTCTCTCTCTCTCTCTCTCTCTCTCTCTCTCTCTCTGTCAAGGCTACTCTAAGCATGTCCACAGGAAACGGTAGGTAGCCACACACACACACACACACACACACACACACACACACACACACACACACACACACACACACCTGTCATCCCTGAACCAGCCAGGTGTCCTACATAGTCCCTTTAAACTAAGAAAACATCGAGAGGAAAGACGAAAAAAAAAAATGTTCATTAAAAGGAAACCATATCAGAAAAAAACAAAATACATTACAAGAATACATTACAAGGATACATTACATTTTCAAGAAGAGTGTATCAAGACACCTCTCCACTCGAAATTGACCTCTCTTCTGGCTACTCTTTACTTTTAACTTTTGTGGGAGCGGCGAGTGGCGGACTTTTTTTTTTGTACTCTTTTTGTTGCCCTTGAGCCGCATCCTTTCACGTAAAAAAAGAAAAAAGTGAAAAGGTTACAAATTAATCCGATGGGGGAAATAAAGGAATAAAAAGGAACTAATGAAAATCTATTGGCTCGAAAAGGAAAGTGTGTGTGATCCCCAGGTAAAAGAAGATTAATGACCTAGGAAGTAGAAGGCAAGTTTATGTCCTCTCTACTTTTGTTCTCCCTGGCCACGTGTGAACAGTGCTGGGGTGTCGGTCTGAAGGGATTTATCGTTTGGTTAATTGACGGAATTTTTTTTTTCTTTTCTTTTGAATCTTTACTGCGCTACTTTTAAGAGTGCTTCTGTTCCTGTCTCGACCACCCAAGAGCAGCGTATTCGTGTAAATGGGAAGAGGAGGAGGAGGAGGAGGACTGGGAGAAATGAAGGAAAAAGAAGAGGACGACAAATGCTTGTCTTCATGTCTTTCTTCTAATATTTATTTGCATAATAGAGGAGAATTAAAGCTATCCTCCATTCCGTTTCCCTCCATCCATCCATCCTTCGCTTCCTTTTCCCCGCACACACGCAAATATAATTTCAAGACCCCCCTCCCCCCCTTTCTCTCTCTCTCTCTCTCTCTCTCTCTCTCTCTCTCTCTCTCTCTCTCTCTCTCTCTCTCTCTCTCTCTCTCTCTCTCTCTCTCTCACACACACACACACACACACACACACTTAAAACTACCATTCCTTATATTGAGCATTATTAAGACCTCATCTCGATTTTGCAGTGCAGTTCTGGTTTACTTGCTATGGAATGAACAGCATTACATTAGAATCGGTGCAGAGGAGAATGTCGAAAGTGATTCACAGGTTAAGAAACTTGCGATATAAGAATTGACTTAAACATTTAAATATGCATTCTCTAGAATGACGAAGGATGCGAAAATAATTTATCGAAGTTTGTAAATGGATGAAGGACTTTGAAAGTTGATATCAATATGATTCAATTTTTATGAATTCAAATTCAACAAAGACAAGCAAAAATTAGTTTAGTAGCAATGGTGAATGAGCGGAGAAGGCTTGGCAGTCATGGGATGGGATGTGGATACCAATATGATAGATACCATCAAGAAAAGGCTGGATAAATCCAAGGGCAGTGTGGAGAGCTAATGTTAGGTTTACAGGTTCTATCCTGTGCAGGACTTCCGGTCTCTAGCAGACTCTTCATGTTCCCCTCGTTCCCTGCCTCCCCGTTCACAGACGGACACCTTCATAACCAGCTGCTCCCCGCCCCCTTCCCCGCCTCCTCCTCTCCCCCCTCGTCTCCACACAGTCGCTGCGTTCTCCATCCCTTGTATGAATACCAGCCCCCCTGCCCTCATCTTTCTCGCTCAGCCTCAACACACACACACACACACACACACACACACACACACACACACACGTGCGCGCTCGCGCAGAAAAAGGAGGAAAAGCATGAGATGGAGGAAGGAACAAAGAACGAGAACAAGAGAATTTTAATGGTAACAACAACCACGGCATTTACATCAGCAGCATCAACAACAACAACAACAATAGTAGTAGTAGAAATAATAATAATAATAATAATAATAATAATAATAATAATAATAATAATAATAATAATAATAATAATAATGACAATATCAGTAAGAATAAAAGGCTACATCGAAAATTACTTCTGCAGTTCAAGATTTTTTTTTCTTTACATTTACATTTTATTTCTTCGTGTTTCCTATTCGTCCATTTCTCCATTTAAAGAGAGACACAAAGCAGTAGATCCCTCCCAGATTCCGCCTGTCCGTTTACCAGACGCCCACTCCTTAAAGAACAACAGCTTGCCCATCAGGACACCACCATTACCCAAAAATTATTCATTAGTAGGCGTGTTACTTTGAAAGACAAGGATGACTAAGACAGACAAGGCTTCCAGTTAGGCCACGCCCTTATGATGAGGCTCTCGTGTGCGTGTGCGTGTGTGTGTGTGTATGTGTAGGAGGGGAGGCTGAGAGGTACTGTTACGAGAGGAGGAAAGAGGAAAAGGTAGAGAGGAAATAGAAGGGGAATACGGTATAGATAAGGCCTCCAGGTGTAAGGAAACAGTATAAACATGAACAAGGTTAGGATGGAGAGAAGTAGGTGTGGGAGGTACTACTATTACGAGGGAAGGAATGAGGAGATAGAGAGGAAAAAGAAGGGAAATACGGTATAGATAAGGCCTCCAGGTGTAAGGAAACAGTATAAACATGAACAAGGTTAGGATGGAGAGAAGTAGGTGTGGGAGGTACTACTATTACGAGGGAAGGAAAGAGCAGGAGGTAGAGAGGAAAGAGAAGGGGGATAGGTGATTGATGAAGACTTCAGGTGTAAGAAAGAAGTACCGTACAAAAGCAAACGCAGGAGAGAGAGGGATAGGTGTTTGTGAGGTACTGTTAGGAGAGAGGAAGAGGAAAAAGGGGACGGAGGGAGAGATAAAGCCTTAAGGTGTAGGAAATAACAGAATATACACACGCAGAGGCAGAGGAGAGAAGGGAAGGTGTGGGAGGAAAGGTTAAGGAAGGAGAAGAGCTTTGGAGGGGAAAGATAAGGGTTTAAAAATAGGACGGAGAAGAAAGAGGAAGTTCGAGAGTGAGGAGAGGACAGAGTGAGCCCAAGATGAAAGGAAGAAAGGAGAGCAAAAAGTTAGAGGAAAGAGACATGGAGAGGATAAAAACGTCCAAGAGGTGACTAAATAAAGAGAGGAATTACCAGCTGTTAATTAAGGAAAAGGGAAAAAAGGGAAATACGAGGAGGGAGAGTATAAACAAGAGAGGGAAAAGAACGAAAAAAAATGCTGAGCTGAAATGGACACAGACAGGAAAGGGAGAACCGAGAGGAAGAAGAATAAACGAAAAATGATAAAAAAAAAACAGGAAGGAGGGAGAAGAGGAGAAAAGAGCGAAAATCGAAGAATGGAAGCAGGATGACAAAAACAGAGAGAGAGAGAGAGAGAGAGAGAGAGAGAGAGAGAGAGAGAGAGAGAGAGAGAGAGAGAAACACAGAATAAGGTAAAAAAAGAATGTGAGAAAACAGAGGTTATAGAAATGAAAGAAAGATATGCTAAGTATGAAGAACAGCGAAGAATGGAAGGAAAGAGGGAGACACAGAAAAAGGGAAATACCAATGTGAGAAAAAGAGAGGTTATAAAAATGAGAGAAACCTATAATGAGTATAATTAACAGAAGAAGTAAACACCTGGATGAATGATGATGCAGACGCGTTAGAAAACAAACTAAAAGAAGACAGGAAGAAAGTAAGGAAGGGTGGAAGGGATAAAGACCAAAAGAAAGAAAATGAAAGAAGGCGGAGGGAGGAAGAGAAAAGGAAGTAAGACAAGATTAAATAAGGAAGGGAAAAGAGAGAGAAAGGTAGAAGAAAAGTTATGAAGAGAAGAATAATGGAAAAATGACATTGAAAGAAGGAAGAAAGGAAGGAACGGAGGGAGTGAAGAATAAGGGAGACAGGAAGGAAGGAAAAATGAATGTTCCAAGGATTTTTAAATCTACACATAGGAGGAATGGAAAAGAGGAAACAAATGCACTTCAAATAAAAAAAAGTGGAATAAGAATGTAGTAGAAAAGGAGGAGGAGGAACAGGAGGAGGAGGAGGTGGAGGAGGGCGTCACCTAGATGGAGGAAACCACTCGTGACCAGAGCAGCATCTGGAGAGAGGAAGGGAGGGAGGAAAGGGAAAAGAGAAGAAAAGAAAGAAAGAAAAGAAAAGGAAGGGAAAGAAGGAAAGAAGGAAAGAAAGAAAGGAGAGAGAGAGAGAGAGAGAGAGAGAGAGAGAGAGAGAGAGAGAGAGAGAGAGAGAGAGAGAGAGAGAACTGGTAAAGAACAAGAAAAAGAGAAGAAGAAAAATATGAAGTAAAATAATAATAATGATAATAATAATAATAATAATAATAATAATAATAATAATAATAATAATAATAATAGTAATAATAATAATAATAATAAAAAGAAGAAGAAGAAGAAGAAGAAATAAGAAAAAGACGAAGAAGGAAAAGAAGAAGAGGAAGACAACAACAACAACAACAACAACAACAACAACAACAGCATAGTAGGAAATGAAAATAAAATGATGATAAAGAAACTGAAATTGGAAAACAAAACGGAACAAAACAAAAAACTATACCAGACAATAAATGCATTAACTATTATACTAAAAAAAAAAAAAAAAAAAAAAAAAAAAAAATTACGAACCAGGAAGACACGCAGACAGCAAAGAAACAACAGAAGTAAATAAGAAGAACAAAGTAACAACAGGAAGAAAAGTAAGAGAGGAGAGTGGCTGCCAAGCACACGTCAACGCCGGATTAGTCACACACACACACACACACACACACACACACACACACACACAGACACGTCATCACCCACACCCTCGTGACCTCACACACACGCCCTCACATCACTATCGCTATCTGGTGTACGTCGGAAGGCTGCATTAGGATCATTGTCTGTATTTTAAGACTGTTTACGACTTGATGACTCGTACAGGTGATTGGAAGAGAAAGTGAGTTACGTAGACGAAGGATTATTTATGTCTAATTCACACTTTGCGTTTACTGGAAAAAAAATGATCCGCATAATTCAGGTGAGGCCTTACCAGTGACAAATGCAGTTAATTAAGGATAACTTCTGAGCTCGCGTTGCTTCCTCTTCTCGATTAATATTAGAGCATCTCATTTTGGTGCTTATCTATATTTGAATATCTTTTTTTTCGTATGCGCACATAGACGAATACATCAGAAATCATAACAAACCATTAAATGACTAACTAACTAACTAACTAACCGGCCAATTAAGTGACTGACTAACTAACTAATTAACTATAAATAACTAAGTACCTGACTGATTAATTAAATGACGCAAGACATAACCGTACTGTGTCTTCCTCTAAAAAACATGGGGATCAGAACTATAACAACCATAACAACACACACTTTATGTAACAACTGTAACAACACACACCCTCTTTAACAACTCTAACAGCACACCATCTGAAAACTACTCCATTACTTTTCCCGCCGTGAGAGATAACTTTAATGACGTCACCTTTCAGCTACAGGTTTTACTTCCTGATGTCACCACATGACGTAAGTGGCGCCTGTCGGTATGCCTAGCGATGTCATGACGAGGAGGAGGAGGAGGAAAAGGAGAACCCAATCGGATACAAAAAATATATTGCGCTACCTAACACTTATTTAGACGGTGATGACGATTATAATGATTGTGATGATGATGATTATTATAATGTTGATGACGATGATGATATTGATGGGAATGAGGAAGAGGAGGAAAAGGAACACAAGCACACTGGAGCAGCAAGTTAAAGACCTGTTAGCTTATGATAAGTCGTCATTTTTCTGCACTCAGCTTAATTAATAGGTTAGTGTGTGAAGGGGGAAAATTGGGAGAGGAGGAGGAGGAGGAGGAAGAGGAGGAGGGGAAGAAGAAGAAGAAGATGATGATTAGGAGGAGGAATAAGAGGAAAAGGATAACCAAGTAGGAAAAGAAGAAGGAGAACCAGAAGCAGAAGAACAAGAAGAACACCACCACCACCACCAACAACAACAACAAAGATGAGGAGGAGGAGGATGGGAGAAATAAGGAGGAGCAGGAGCAGGAACGAGGAGGCAAAGGTAGAATGTAGATATCAAACCAAACCTCACCACATCCGCAAGACTTAACCTGCCTATTTACTTCACCTATAAATGATCGAGTCAAAACAAGGTGAACAAACGTTAGAACAAGCTGTAATAATCCTCAACCTTATTACTTATTCTCTTCCCCATCTTATTTCTCCTTCAGTATATACTCTTGAGACCGGAAATGACTCAAGCTAAAATAAGACTTCTATTCTAATATATTTTTTTTTCTTTCTTTCCTTCCCTCAGTAAATTCAGCAACACTAAAAATGGTCTCTCTCTCTCTCTCTCTCTCTCTCTCTCTCTCTCTCTCTCTACTAGGAAGATGGAAAGATATGGAGAAGAGGAAAGATTGGAAGGGAATAGAAAACAGAGAGAGAGAGAGAGAGAGAGAGAGAGAGAGAGAGAGATATGGGGACAAAAAGCAAGGGAAAGGTGAGGAAAAGAGAGAGTAAGGGTGGCAGTTACTGAATAATAAACTCCGTGACTACTCTTTGATCTTCAGACACTTCTTTTTCCTCCTCCTCCTCATCCTCCTTTTCCTCCTCTTCCTTACTTTATCCATTTCTATTTTCCTTGCTTTTTCATCCATCCTTTGGCGTATCGTCCTTCTCTTACATCCTTCTCCCTAATCACAGCCTACTCCTCCTCCTCCTCCTCCTCTTCCTTACTTTACCTAGTGTATCGTCCTTCTCTTACATCCTTCTCCCCAATCACAGCCTACTCCTCCTCCTCCTCCTCCTCCTCTTCCTTACTTTACCTATCTCTATTTTCTTAGCTTTCCTTTCTCATCCATCTTTTAGTTTATCGTCCTCCTCTTCCACCCATTTCCCCAATCACAGCCTCCTCCTCCTCCTCCTCTTCCTCCTCCTAACCTCCTCCAACACAACTATTTCCGGTTCTACTGATGGTGAAGAAGGAGGAAGGGACGGAGAGGGAGGAAAAGGCCACGGAGGAGAGAAAGAAGTAGACACGGTTTAGGAAAAAGTGCTAAGAGAGAGAGAGAGAGAGAGAGAGAGAGAGAGAGAGAGAGAGAGAGGAAGGGATTGGGAAATGAAGGATGAGGAAGCCAACAAAGACAAATGCACAAATTTACACTGCAACGCCAACGTCTGCTTATAAATATATCACAAGCTGCTTTATTCTCTCTCTCTCTCTCTCTCTCTCTCTCTCTCTCTCTCTCTCTCTCTCTCTCACACACACACACACACACACACATACAAAATTCTTTGGTGCAGTGATTAGCGAGCTTGGTTTACAAATGAAAGGTCCCGGGGTTCGATTATCTGGCGGTGTGGAGACGGATGGGCAGTTTCATTTCACTCATGCCCATTTCCACCCTATCAAGAGTGAACGAGCGCCGGTGTAGCGTTCCAGGGGTTCCGAGGTTCCAGATAATCATTCCTCATGATATCTGTGCATGCTCGGCCCAGCTCGTCCCGACTTCCCTAGGGCCTATCACTAACAAGACACATTACGAGGGTATGCAGTGCTTGACGTACTTCCTAATCCATTCAGCGCCACTGTGGGCACGCAAATTGACAACAATAACAACACTCACCATCTGCAACCACTATAACAACACACACCTCATGTAACAACTATAACACACACCATCACTAACATGCGTATCAGCTGGCTGGACACAATGACCCAACATTTAATTTTATTGCAGTGTCATTAATAACAACGCGCTATAGGTTGAGCTGTGCCGAGCATGTGCAGTTGTTGTTTTGGAAACCTCGGGGACAGCCAGAGCCATGGAGTTTAAAGGTTGAAAGAGACGATGTGTATCTTAACCCTGATTGGTAAAATTGGAGGTGTTACAAGTCTCCCTGTGTTACAACTCTACCCTCCCTCCCCTAGTTACTAGTCTTCCTTTCCATCTTGTATTTTTTTTTACTTTTAATTTTCTTCCGCTTGTAAAGTCTTTTGACTAAATCGCTGTGAATATGTAACAATAAAATGCAACTATTCCATACAGCTATCTAGCGTGAAGGCTGCTGCGTACAGAGGGGCGTGGCTCCAGCGGGTTACCCACACTTCGGGGATTTCCTATGTAATCATCTTCCATTACAGTTATGCTATCACCAAGGAAAAGATGAGTGAGAGAAAAAAATTGACAACAATACTACATTCACCTCATACAGTTCTGCTTTAACCAGTGATTGACACAGTCGTGATAATGGCAAATTTACACAATACACTGCCCGGAGATTTGCGTCTTTACACACTGCATATTTACACGTTTTGATACTATAAGTATCAAAACAAAGGAATCAGGTACGTGTTATGGCTGTTTAAATCTTCCTCAAGGTCCCTTCCGTCTCCTCCAGCCATCCCTGTTCTCCACACAGAAGCGGACTAATAAAATTTTCACTTGATTGCTTTTGCAACACCGCCTTGATGCACATCAAGGGCGGGAAGACAGGCAGCATGCACAGGCCTTCACCGGTACTTCACACGGCGGAAACCGTAATGCCGTGTAGCCCGCGATAGATTTATGCTGCATAGCGTCGATCATAACGTACGTTGCCGGTGCCTCTATTGATAATATACTTAATTGTTGAGTACGTTGCCGGTGCCTCTATTGATAATATACTTAATTGTTGAGAACGTTGCCGGTGCCTCTATTGATAATATACTTAATTGTTGAGTAAGTTGGAAAATACGGAATGAATTATGTGGTCAGTGAGGATGGCGGTGAATGATTGTGGTAATAATAATAATAATAATAATAATAATAATAATAATAATAATACAATGAACATGATACGTACAATACATATAATGAACTGGGATACGTGAATGGCAAAAAATATATATAAATGCTAAAAATGTTGTAGGCAATGAGTAATAGAGGGAAAGATGAATTACATGCTCGTGTTTCTAAATGCAGACGAAAAATGTTCCGGTCTGTACACAGTAGAAACAGCAAGCAATGTATGATTGACTGCCTACGAGTGAATGGCAAACTGTAAAATACCTTTCAAAACGTGACTTTAATGGAAACAGGAACTATGACTTAGCAGATCTCCTACATCCCAAATTCACGATAGCAAAGGCCGGGAAACATAGCAAAAATGTAAAGCTAAAACCGAGAAAAAATATAACACGGACAAACACTCCCAACAGACATTCGTATAAAGAAAATAAAACTCAAGAAGGTGAACGATGTTGCTGAAATGAAAAGAGTAATGGAATAAGCGGCGATGCAACACCCAAAAGGCAATGAAGGGTAATTATTATTATTATTATTTTTTTTAATGTCTTGGCCTATTGCGCCGGTAGGCTTCTTCCCGGTATATGCTGATGGTCGGTACAAGGCTTCTTCCCGGTGGGGCCTGATGGTCGGCCCAGCCCGTTCTGGCGCAGGCGAGTGTTTATAGTGGCGCCTTCTTGCATCTTGGCATGACCACCGATGAAATATCCAAAGGGATTTACAAGATTTACAATGGATGATTGATAAGTTATGGTGCCAATATCGTGCTTCCTACCTTATGAATTACTCTTTTGTTAACATTTTTTTCTAGGGTAGGAAAGAGCGTACGATCAAACCAAGTGTGGAAATAGCGATGAAATATGCAAACACGAGGGGGTCGAGGGGAGAGGTGCTCCCATCGGGGTGTTAGATATAATATTGTATTCCCTGTCATTTAATGATCCTAAGCGGGGTGGGGAAGGACCAAGGGAACGAAACCGCCCTCGTAGGAAAGAACGTAAAAACACTCCATTTGGGTTGTAATGGTGGTGAGCCCGCAGCACGGGTTGGGGCACTCTGCCTACCGCAGCCGCGCGATGCTGCACATTGTATTGCTATTTTCACAACTGATTTGATCTCTGCGTTTTTCACTACACACTGTACAAGGAATACCACTATACAAGAATATTTCAAAGTCTTTGGCATTGGTTTGGGAGCTTACTAGCCCACTGTGTCGAACTGTGAAAGTGGCCCCAAGAGTGTGGACGAAACCGTAGCCAAACACACGTAGCAGCAACGACTAAAACAAAGAGTCCACGAAGACAACATAAATAAAACGTTACCCAGGGAGGAGGAAATGCATAAATGAACCCCCACATGTGATCACAGACCAGAAGAGCACACGCAACAGCAAGAGAACAGAGGAGAACACGTAACAGAAGAACACACGTGGCAGCAACGACTAAAACGAAATCCCACGAACACAATATTAATAAAACATTCCCCAGGGAGGAGGAAATGCATAAATGAACCCCCACATGTGATCACGTAAACCCTCGACACCTGCCTCACAACATACATAAGACACGCAAGCCTGACAACAAGTGGAATAAAGAACGCCATGATGCTATATAAAGGCCTGGCAGACTCCACTAACCTTCTCGGAGCAGGATCGCCAGCAGGACAAGCCAGCCGCAGGTCAGCCTTCTCCACTGCCTGCCTCCCGCCATCCTCACGTGAAGGAGGAGGGGGAGGGGGTGGTAGGGGCGCGTCTGGGTCCTTCCTTCCTTCCTGCCTGCCTCCTGAAGCACTCCGCGGCTCCTTCACTCCCGCCGCCACATTCCCCCCTCACTCGTCTTCTTTTTCCTTTTCTCTCAGCTCGGTCCAATTAACTATCTTATGAGTGGTTTTCCAGGTAGTAATTAAGTCCGGAGAGAAAGTCCAGTCAGACACAGCGTCGCGTCCGGAGCGACTTTCCTCCTCGGCCAGGCAGCGGGCGGCGAGTGATGGGACTCAGCGGCAGGGGCAGCACACTCCTCTCCTCGGTAGTTGGCGAGGGACTGAATGAGCGAGGAGGTGCCAGGGAGGGAGTTGCCGCTCTCCGCTTGGCGCTCAAGATGCCACATTGACCCATTCCTCAAACTTTTTATATTTCCTTTACCAAGCAAGGACAATAATCAACATTACTCTCCCGGGTGAGAACGCTCCGTGTGCAACAGGTAATCGATGTGTGCGAAGCTCGATACGCGGAGCCCGAGTTAAAAATTAAAGGGTCAAAACATGTACCTAATGCCGCTCTGCCGTGCCATGCCGCCGCTGCCTGCATGGCTAAACCAAAATCTAATTAGATTTTGGGCTAAACAATGCCGTGATTTAATGTTCGGATTTTCCAAAGTTAAGTCGACAGGTTATTTCAGCGGTGCGTCGCTCCGGTATTATTTGACTTCTTTATCATCTTGGTTGACGAACGGCTTCGAACATTTACTTTCTAACAACGGTTAGCTGCTCCATTATTGGTGGATATAGTAGTAGTAGTAGTAGTAGTAGTAGTATCTTTGCTGTTGTTGTTGTTTATCCGCTTGATTAATATATTCCCCGTAATCAGCATCTCCACTTCAGGAGGAACATACTTCGTTTAACTGCCCCTGTTTAACCGTCTGCAAATAAAGTATTCGTCGTGGTTAGAGAGAGAGAGAGAGAGAGAGAGAGAGAGAGAGAGAGAGAGAGAGAGAGAGAGAGAGAGAGATCATAATAAATACTGCCAATCTATTCTTCCTTCCCTTGACCCATCCACCATCTGTATGTTGTGTGCGTCTCGTAGACTCCAAGGTGAGTAACGAAAGAGAGTCGCGCACCACCTGCAGTGTTGCGCCATCACAAGTATATTAGTAAATTGGAAAATAGCGTAGTACTTACGTATTATTATTTATTAGTGTGTGTGTGTGTGTGTGTGTGTATATATATATATATATATATATATATATATATATATATATATATATATATATATATATATATATATATATATATATATATATAGGCCACATGTAAAAAAATGAATATATATCTATATATATATCTATATATATATATATATATATATATATATATATATATATATATATATATATGTGTGTGTGTGTGTGTGTGTGTGTGTGTGTCATTCACCACGGCCTGATCACGAGTTGGACTCGCTTTCGCCAGCAGACCCCTCACGACGTGAGCAAGTGCTCATTATTGTCGATCTCTGGGTACTGCCAGGACCTCACACACCACACACCCCATCCCCCTTGCTCAAGGGGGAACAGCAACCACTCCTAGTCAACGGTAAGGATCCGGCCTGAGCGGGACTCGAACCACCGCCTATTTGGCCGTGAAGCCTAGCAGCGCGGCGCTCTAACCGATTGAGCTACAGGAGCGGTGTGTGTGTGTGTGTGTGTGTGTGTGTGTGTGTTGAGAATACAGTTCTGCACCGCCTAGAGGCCTACCTGAACACCTTGGACGATCAGTTCAGTTACAAGAAAGGGCACGGCACTGAGATGTGTGTGTGGACGTTGAAGAATATCATTGAGTACTGCACTTCCAGGGGCTCACCTGTCTATAACTTTGCTTCCTTGACGCCAACAGGGCCTTTGACAGAGTGAATTACTGGAAGCTGTTTAATTAATTGCTAGTAAGGGGAACTCCTGGGTACATTGTCAAGCTCCTAATGTATACTTGTACACTACCCAGGAATTTGATGTGGAAAGGGGGGCTTCCGCTTCGCTGCCATTTAAGACAGCCAATGGTTCTCGCCAGGGAGGGATCCTGTCTCCCTTCCTGTACAACCTCTAAACAGATGGCCTCACTGCCGCTCTGCGTGACACAGGCACAGGCTGCCACTTACATGATAGGTGCATCAACTCGCTGAGTTATGCTGATGACATGGTACTGATGGCGCCCACAGTGGAGGTTCTGCAGGACCTTATTGGCTTGTGTCAGGCGTATGCTGCCACGCACGATATTGTCTACAACACCACCAAGACAGAGTGCATGGTAGTGCCGCCGCCACACTCCAGGGTGGCCTATCAGACATCAGCGTGGCTCAGTGGAAGTGCACTTATTTGTGGATAGATTCACATACCTGGGCCATGTCATCAACAGGGAAAGGACCGATGATGATGACATCAAGAAGCAGACCACCAAGCTCACAGTCATCGGCAACACGCTGCTGAGGAAATTCTCCTTCTGCAGCACGGAGGTGAAGTTGCAGTTGCATGGTATAGGGCTATAGGCCAACCGGCCTCTTGCAGACTCCTTACGTTTTTATGTTCTTATGTTCTTATTCAGGAGCCACTTCTACTCTCTCTACTGCAACTCGCTGTGGTCGCGGTTTAGGGCTGCCTCCATGAACCGTCTTGGGGTCTGTCATAACGACATCCTCAAGCGGCTTTTGGGGCTTCCTAGATGAACTAGCTCATCCTGGCCTTCACCGGGCACGGGATGAACTGTCTGGCTGTGCTGCGTCGCCACGCCGCGTACAGTATGTAGAGTGGAACAATCTGGGAACTCCATCATCACCTCCGTCAGACAGAGCTCGGCCTATGTATGTGGATCTATGCGGCGGGAGTGGCTGGGCCTTCTGTTCGTGTAGATTGTGCATAAGTGTGCCGTGCACACGCATATATAAGTTGTCAATTATTTAAGCATTATGTATCTCGTTCGTTTTTCTTGTCCTATTTTTTTTTATGTATGCCGCTGGGTGTCATAAAACTAGTATATATATATATATATATATATATATATATATATATATATATATTATATATATATATATATATATATATATATATATATATATATATATATATATATATATATATATATATATATATATATATATATATATATATATATATATATATATTATATGATGATGATAATAATAATAACAATAATAATAATAATAATAATAATAATAATAATAATAATAATAATAATAATAATAATAATAATAATAATAATAATAATAATAATGTCGACCAAGGCTACAAGTTACCTCGATATCACAAAACAGCCACGCCACAACACTTCCCACACGCCTGCACATCAACACTGCTGGGAAGAGACAACGATAAGCGAGCGTGTGCTGCCCAGCGTATATAAGAGAGAGCACAGGAAAGGGGAGCCTCACCGAAACGCACAGGCGACGGAAGGGAAGAGGATGAGGGTCGCCCGCTTCACCTTCCCCTTGCTGCTGCTGTTGTTGGGCTTCGCCCACTCAGGCAAGTTATCACCACCTGTTGTGCACATCTTTGCTGAGGCTGTGATCCTCCCTTGAAGGAGTAGGCTGCACCATGGGGCTATTACTCCTTCATGGTCTAAAGTTTGTGTTTATAATGGTGGTCTTTTAAGGCACTTATGAAATATTTTGAATGAATATATTTCAAGTATCTTGATTTCATCAAATTGTTGCAGCAAGGTTGGGGGTAAAGATTTTACACTTATGTAATTCCATCAATATTTAACTGAATTTTTTTAGAAAAAAAATATACACCAGTGCATCACTCATTAATTTCATTGAAGTTAGTCCACGTCTAGTTAATATTGATATTTCCTCGCCAGGCAGTGGTGCTAACATTGCACAGTTTGCCCGTGACTACGCCCCATATCTGCGTTTTGACTCAGAGGTAAGGCAACTATGAATAGGTTATGAGACTACAAAACAAAATTTAAGAAACGGGTAGTTATAAACAAGTTCTGATGTTGGCAAGAAAGGCATATGGATATTGAAAAGAGATAATGCAAGGCATCACAGATTGAAGAGAGACGCATAGATACACAGTTCGAATCCGCGGTGAGAAGTCTCTGGGAAGGTTGTGTGGGGATGCGGGTGGCGTGCCTGGGAACGCCTCACCTGACGCGCGGAGAGATAAGAGGAGGAAACATGGAAACATGGACTAGCAGGCAGCAGAAAGCCTGTTGGCTCATTACTAGGCTGCCTGCGTTCAGTGATTTAATCAATCCGTTTGCCATAGGAATGGCTTGCAGGGAAGGATTAAAGCACTTGTGCACCTACTCTTGGATACGTTCAGTTCACTCCCGTTGCAGCAAAGTGGCGATCAATGCGTTTCTTGAATGAGTTGATGCTCTCTGCGCTAACCACTTCTGCAGGGAGGCTGTTCCAGTGGCGAACAACTCTATTCGAGAAATAACTCCTGCCGATATCGGTATTGCATCGCTGTGCTTGAATTGTTTTTCCGTTGTTTTTTGTTCTCGGGTTAATGTGTAGCGTGAAGAGTTTGGAGAGATCAACGTTGCTGAGCTTGTTCAGGTCCTTAAAGACTTGTATCATGTCTCCCCGCAGTAGCATCTTTTCCAACGTGAAAAGGAGGAGGAGGGGAATTAAGGCTGTGCGAGGTTTGTGGACCTAACTATTTCCGAGTCAACTCGGTCGACCTTGAAGAAGAAAACATTTCAAGAGAGTGAGCCTTTCGTCTTTTCGGCTGGCATGAGTGCAACACGACCTCGTCTTTTTGCCTACATGCCACTAGTTGGGCAAATGATGGCAAGTGCATCAACAAATGACACTACAGTGGTGAAGGCAGAACTTGAAACGTACCTAGAAGGTGTTTTGCCTTTTGATGTCAATCAACTGAGGTACTGGCGTGATGCAAAAAGCTTCAAAATTTTGAAGCACTTTGCCAAGAACATTCTAGGATGCTGTGCAACGTCAGCACCATCTGAGAGGGTGTTTAGTAAGGCCGGCAATTTTTACACTCCTGAGCGAGCAAAAACTCGGCCCGGAAACCTTCCGGGCATTAATGATGATAAAATGCAATTGTGATATGTGGTGTAAACTTGTGAAAAAAGTATCTTTATATGTTTTTGCATAATTTCAGGAGTATTTTTATTTGTATCTTTGAAATCTGGAATAGGAGTATTTGTATTTGCATTTGTACTTTTAGCTTCAGGAATAGATGTATTTGTATTTGTATTTGTATTTTTAGATTCAGGAATAAAAGTATTTGTATTTGTATTTTTGGAATCCCGAACAAAAGCATTTGTATTTGTATTTTTGGAATCCCGAGCAAAAGTATTTGTATTTGTATTTGACTTATAAAAAATCAGTATTTGATCCAACCCTGGCATTGCAGCACCTCTGATGGACTTGCTGCTACATTATAACATACCTCACAAGCTGCCTTCCTAATCTAGTGTTTTCACAATTTTTTTAACAGGCAGGAAATTCAGACAAATGTTTCCCTCACAATGCCCAAGACTTCTACAGCACACGCCAGGCAGGGGACTGGTCGAGGCAATGCAACACTGACTACAACTCTGTTGTGACCGGGACGATCCCCACATACTGGCACGCCATGACCTGTGGATACCATCTCCACATAGGTCAGTTAGCTAGGCACACTCCCTCTCTTTTGGAGAAAAATCAGATGAGTGAAAAGGGAAAAAAGTCATTATTGAGAGTAATCAATGTTATGTACACCTCTATCCATTCTGCTTCAAGTGATTATCAGAGATGAAGTTTAATGATAACTTACTCATACTGACTCACTAGTTATACTGATCTGCTATATTCATATATAATCAGGATGTATGAGTAGAAGATTTTGTCAAGATTTTCAAAGTAACAAGTGCAAATTTATGGGTTTTACACATGTCATCACAAAATACATACTTACCTCTGACAGCTTACTGGCACTTCTATGGTTACAATGATGACTGTGACTGCTGCTCAGGGGAGAGGGATGCCTGGTGGGAATTCATTGTCGTTAAGGTGAGCAGCTACTTTGAAAAATGTCTGAGACTTTGAGAAACACCTTAGTGTCCACAGTGTTTAACGGCAGCTGGTTTGAGTTTCTTCCTAATGTATTAAGTACTTCTCGGGAAAGGTGTGATGCAAAACTTCATCAAGATATGCAGAGTTATTGTATACTAATGAATTCTTTCATACTAATTTCATACTTTAGTTTTTGTAAATGCAACAAAAAATCAGCATCATTGAAGTAATCAATGCATACTAAACTGTTATCTCAATATTGTTGACATCAGCCAGCCATCTTAGCAATAAGGAAGATTCCAGCTTGTTCTTGCCACCCACTGGTACAATCTCTTAAAAAAGATTCGTGACTGGGACCTAAGCCCTCGCCTGCATGAGGTGATGTTTGGGCAGAAGAAAGGGTGGTACACACGCATCCCTGGCCACTATGAGACTTTCAATGTGACTCATCCAGTGGCTTATGTTGGCAAGAGTCACCATGGTACCTTCCATGATGATGGTGGTACTGGCACCTGCTGTTACTATGAGGACTTCAGGAAGCCAGGTGAGGGAACATACTAATGCTAAATACAAAGATGAGAACATTTAACTTTTTAATGCATTGATGGCTGTTCAGTGATTAGTTCTAAGTGATATTCTCTAAAGAGAGAAAATGAGTGAGGCTGTGGAAGAATTGCCACTGTAAGCTAATCCAAGGAGGAGCAGATAATGTTCACAAACACTGTTGTGCAGGAAGTTCAGACCAGTACATGAAGACGTGGGAGAACTTGATGGAGATGAAGGAAACAGGCGGAGAGGAATGGATGTCAGACCCTGGCACAGATTTCTGGCATGGGCTACATTCTCCCGTCTATAGGAGTGACTGGGACCTCTGTAGCCTTGTGGGATGTACCGGCTCCAACCTCCAGGTGAGTGTGGAAGCATTAAAGGGATATACAACTAAGAATTTTTCAATGCATACTATTGATTTCCATTTTCTACTTTATATTTTACATTCTTATTGTTTCATTTATATATATATATATATATATATATATATATATATATATATATATATATATATATATATATATATATATATATATATACATACAGTCGTCCCTCAAATAGTATGGGGGACCCAGGATCCCCGTACTATTCAAAAATCCGTATAAAATTAGTGCCCCCCTTAGAAACACTCCTGGGCTGCGTTTGAGAGGGGGAATCGGGACTCTCGGAACATCCCAAGTGATCTCAGATGCATGACGCGGCGGCACAAGTTGCCAACTCGGAATGTCTGCGCCTTCATGCTGTGATGACGTTATCAGCAAATATAGCGGCCCAAACAAACACATATAAGTGTTTCCATTGCATTTCACCTCTCTGTGCCACCATAACCACTGCAGCTTCCTTTTCATCTTCTGTTGTAAGTTCATCAGTCAGGACAGCTAGTAATGCATGTTAAACGTCGCCAGGAAGATCAGAGTACGTCATTTTGCTATGAGTGAGACGCCATTACAATAACAACGACGAGGCTTAGTAAAAGGGCAGCCTTTATCTCCACTCTTGCAGCACTCTTGGAGCACTGGCAGTTACTGCGGCAAGAATTTCTTTTTCACTATGATTTTCAGGGTGTTGGCCCTGAGGGAGTAAGCCGTTTCAAAGGCTGTAGTTGGGACCGAAAGGGACAACTACCTCCCAAACTAAGATCAAGACCCAAGATGATAGATGCAGCGAACACTGCTCTCATTCACGTGGTATGCTCTCCCTACGGCAACGTAACTTATCCCAAAACGTAACTTTTCCTAAATCTGAATTCTTCTTCAAGGTGAACACCTTTCTATGTATTGGGGTGCTTTCAGCAGGTGTTTTGGAAGAACAGTGTTGCCACTCATGCCATGGCTACTTGGTGCGACGAGCGGGAAATTTAAAAATCCAAAAAAAAAAATCTTCCATGACCATCTGTATAAAACCGAATCCGTACTATTTGAGGGACGACTGTATATATATATATATATATATATATATATATATATATATATATATATATATATATATATATATATATATATATATATATATATATATATATATATATATATATATATATATATATATATATATATATATATATATATATATATATATATATATATATATATATATATATATATATATATATATATATATATATACACACACTTGGTTCATGGACCCGATAGGCTTTTGTAATAAGCCCTGGTGTTGGCCCCTGCCCATGGTGGTGCGAACAAGTATTCTTACTTGGCAGATATTTCTAAGATAAGTTTTCTTGCTTGGCATGTTTCTAAGGCAAATCTCTCTCACTACAGGTCTGTGGAACTTGTGGCTGCCACAAGAGTGACATTGATGAAGATCCCTTCTAACTTAATCCAGCAGCTTTACTCTCGAGAAAAAAAAGAAAAAAAAAAAGTCCTTCTTCATAAAATTCAGCACAATCCTTACAAGAACTTATTGGCATATCATTTTTCATTATTAGTTCTCTTAAAAAAATCAAAATGATCATATAAAAAGACTAAATGGGCAACAATGTGGAAACTTTATTCTGTATAAAATATTTACATATACAGTTAATAAGTTCCTTTTTATATTAAATGACTATATGGTTTCTGCCAAAGAGGAAACAACCAAATAAATAAATGTTCACCTGAAGACCAACTACTCTCACTACTCCTGCAGCAAAAATGATGAATAAAAATTAGAATTGTTCATTTCCAAGCCAGACAGAAACATACTGAGCTAAATTAGCAAACAAATGCTTAATGCCCCTATTTTTCATGATTACATTACCCTCTAGATACACTTTCACATTACGGAAGAAACTGGAAGATTTACAGTGCTTAAGCTTTTGAGCATTTCCAAATACCTCAAAAATATACTTTCTCCGTGAAAATATTTATGCACTGTTATTTTCAAATTTTCAATATAACTCGCACAAAAAAATGCATGCCTATTTTAGAGTTGACATGACTACAGAAACACTTAACTTAAAAAAAAATCAACACAAGAGCTAAACTAACCTTAATCCAAATCAACCATGACAATGTCACAACTAAAACTACTTTCTTTGTTCAGATTGTACAAGGTATCACCACATGCCTGACTAGTATGCTTAGATATCTTCAAAAGAATTACTCTGTCCCATTCTAATGTTCATGATTCAGCAAATAAACAACGCATGACATATGTACTGATCAATCCCTGTCCCTACCCCACTTCTTATATAACATGGGATGGAGAGATCCAGGACAGTGATACGAAAAAAATTAAATATACACACAATTAAACTCCTAATTAAGTAATGATATGAAAGGATGGCTCTGAGTTGCCTGCATTATTGTGTCTTTGCAGAACCTCTACACTTAATTGCAGTACACCTTAAGTGTTTGATCAAGAAATAATCTTCTGTAGCTGAATTACCTCAGTACAGAAAAGGTTATGTACAAAGATTGTAAAAAAAACAATAATTTAAGGAAAAATAAGTAATGCGTAACTGCCACAGAAGTACCTTCTTTAGATATATCTTTTTACCATGCAATATTTAGGCAAAAATATATAAATAGACTTGGACTGTGCTCATAAAAGTATAAAATAAATAAAAAAATCATCCGAGTTTCTTGGTGTAATCTGTTTTGGGCACAGCTTTCATGCACAATATCAAATCCTTATTATAAAATGTAGATTTACTGTGATGTAATTAGGTGGCTAGTTATTCTGAGAAGGAATAGCTTCATGTATTACAGTAATCACTTACAATAGGAAATACTTCAAAATATATATAAAATTTTGCAGTAAAATTAATAAAAAAGCAAATGTTATAATGTAACATTTCAGCACTGACAAAATAAATCCATAGGTGAATAAAGAATAGCCCTAATATATGTCGGATTCAACAACGATGACACTCAAAGCTTTGCCTCATTTTGTTCCCCTTATATCAATACCTGCTGAGCTATGCAACTGGTTATCAAGGTATACATGACAGCTTAACAGAATCTCTCAAAACAGCAGCAACACACTCAAAATTGCTGGCCTGACTACATATCTCACTAAGAAACAAAATGTTTATATAAGTTTCCTAAACTTAAAAGACTTGATTTAATTATACTTTGGTTCATAATGTAACCCTAGTTTCATCTACTATATTAGCATTCAAATTCTGTCTCATTTTGTAATGTAAGTTTTAAAACTATTTCCATGACTTCAGCATTACATTTTAGAGAAATGTGACCCCGCCCACAAAATATAATGGAAAAAAAATGTATATATATATATATATATATATATATATATATATATATATATATATATATATATATATATATATATATATATATATATATCAATTAGTGATTGATAAATCAATCTCTCAATCACCAAAACAAATTGGATGAGCTTTTGATAAATCCTTGCGTGGCACTATTTACTGGCCCATCCACTGACATAAAATATAACCAAACTAAGGCAGCAGCCCTGCTATTTACTTTTGACTATTTCTTTTTCAATAAAATCAAGAATGTGAGCAAAGGTGAAGGAAAAGGGTTGGAACGAGGAAGGGTACACCTTTGCAGTGAGGGGTGAATAGGGAAAGTGTTAAACAGAAACATGGGCAGGTATTGTGAGGTGCAGGCCATTTTCATACTCTACAAGCTACAGATACTGGTAAACGACTTTGAAAGTTGACAGTTTTATGACATATACCAGTGTCAATATTATAGTGAGACAATGTAAATTTCCATTTTTAAAAGTTATGACAAATAGTGCACTTTCCTGTTAATAATAAACTTGTTTGTACAGGGTTAATGCACATCTTCAAATAGACTATTAATTATTTTCTGTGGTACTTCAAACATGTTTCATAGTCATGAACAGTGAGTTAACAATAGTCATGATCTCAAAACTTGACTCCTGAAAGTCAGAAAAAAATTGAGCTAGATTGGATCGTGGATTTTCAAAATCTGAACTTGCTCAAAAATGGCATAATATACAGTAAACCCTCCCTTCAATGAACCAATAGGGGGGTAGGGGGTGACATTATATCCAAAAATCTGTTATAACCGAGAAATCCAACTTTCCGCACATAACAAACTCTGTTCATTATATAATGAACTTTGTTATATAAGCTTAAAGTTCACTATTTCCAACCATTTCTAAATATAAAGAAGTTCGTTTGTTACATTAGATGAAAAGCAAGTCACAGAAGGGCAAGAGCAGTGGTGTTTACAGTTGGGCGGACAAAGCTACTGACTAAATATGAACCGCCCGATCAGCTTCATTTCCACCGCTGCCGACAGACATGCATGTACATGTTCAAATGGCCCAACACTGAATTGAATCTCATATTTACCAAACTTGTTTGGTAAATCTCTATATATTCCAGACTGGCCCATAAAGTTTGTTAAAGTAAAAATTTGTTATATCAAGGTCCATAATAGCAAGGGTTTACTGTACAATTTTTTATTGAGTTTTGGCTCTAAATAAACTGATAAAGCTCAACTGAGTAATGCTGCACTTTATCCATTCTTGTATCTACCATTTACAACACTCATTTTCATGTCAGTGCGGTGCAAACAGGTAAAACATTTTGCCTCAACATCTTCCATTATTTCATGTGAGTAAAAAGCCATGTTCAGGAATTCACTGTTCTATGCTGGGCCCACAACTTTAATCCCAAGAAAAGTAATAGTGGTGTTATCTAGGATATGACAGTATGACATTCCATTTATCACATCCCACTGATGAATATCATATTTTCCACATTTAGCAAAAAAATGTATGTAGCTCTATGTTAACATAAAATATCATGATTAAAATTCTTCCATTATTTGTTGAATGGTTTTAAGAAAATGGTATCAAAGAATTAAAAGAATAACTGTGATTACTTAAGCAGTGATAGTTTTAGTAATTAAGAATTGGTACTGGTGTTCTGGAAGATGCCTTTTTCTTTAACAGCATGTGATGATTAAATGCAATGCTTATGAAGAAACCATGAGAAGATATTTTGTAGCACAACACTGGGCCTGGAGAGCAATTCCTTATTCCTTTAATTGCCTCCCAGAACAGGGTGAAAGGAAATACCAATAGTGGTTGTCTCTTACTTCTTACTTGCTACGAGATTTTGCCATCAATGCCATTTTTTACTGCATTATAACAGGTCACAGCAGAAGCTGAAAGAAATTATTCATGACCTATAATGCCATCAAAACATTGCAATATCATATGAGAATGTGAATTGTAGAGGTTAATCTAAAAATACATCACTTTTGCTCAACACGAGGAAAAAAATAGAAAAATTTAAAACCTGATACCATTATATAGGATTTTCTATCATTATGAATATTTCCATCAAAGGGATGGTTTAAGGGAACTTTATTGTCATACATGGCATTACCTAGGATGGGATGTTGTTCATATGGAAAAGTGAAGGGGAGAAACCCTGTATGCACCCCTCCTGTACCCTTCTTCCTGTCTAAACTGCAGAACTAATTTCTATCACTAAAATTACATTACAGAAAACATTCATTTCAGTGCTTACTATATAAATAAGGCAGTAGAGTGTAGCTATTGTGTTTAGGCAGCTTGAGAGTACAGGAGTAAATGTACATGCACACAGCAGTAGCACCTTCAGTGTAGTTTAGGTTTCACACCAAAAATGCTATAGCAGATCAACTTATCATGAAGATTAGATATTTGAGCTTGATTAGATGGTGTGTGTGTGTGTGTGTGTGTGTGTGTGTGTGTGTGTGTGTGTGTGTAATTCACTCAGTCTTATCATGTGCTGAACTCGCAACTGCAATCTGTACCCTCCTCACTTTGAGTTACATATTCACGGATCTATGGGTGTAGTTGAGACCTCATACATCCCACCCCACATCCCCTTTGCTCAAAGTGGGACATTAACCTCTCCTCTCAATGGATTATTATCATCATCATTATTATTATTATTTTTTTTTTTTTTTCAGTCTGAGCAAGGCGTGAAACTCAGCCTACCAGGTGACCAGGTGGCAGTAGTGCTTAATCTACTACACCACAGAGTTATGTCTGTGTGTGTGTGTGTGTGTGTATGTGTGTGTCCTATTTCTGCCCTGCCCTTATTTTCTAGGCAACAATATGCCCCACATGGCATTACATCCTATAGTGTATATGCAATGCACATTTTCTTCTCAGCATTAGCGTTCCAAAATTTCATGGCTACTTTACCACTTGCCAACAATATCTCAAAATTAAACTTTTTCCTTTCTTTGTAAGTAAAGAGCAACAATGTTCCTTTTAATTTTCAGTCATGTGTTCCAGTGCTAGTACTGGACTCATTAGTGGGGCACCCAATGCTCCTCACAGGCCACCATATGGATGACTAGAAAATTAAAAGATGTTTACATTAGATATATTTACAATGATATTTACATAGTACATAGCCTCATTAGCATTCACTGTTATTATTAGAAAATGTGAAAACCCATTAAAATCAAAATATGAACAAAAACTGCTGTATCATAGAAGATGGCAAGTTGATATTTAAAGTAACCTCTCCACATAGTTCTTGAGAGAGCCTTGTTCTGCACTACCTACATACCTACAACAAACCTGGCCACTCTACTCTGCCAGATCATGAAATCATCCCTGTGAAGCAAAGTAACACATAATCTTGTATGATTTTTCAAAACTGCATTTTCATTTCACTGGACATTTACGAAAACAAAGAGGGATATTTACTGATATGCATGAACCAAATTACCAAAACAATGAATGAGCAATGACAAATTTATATAATTAGGTGAGACCTAACTCAAGCTACAGTAATATCACACACTGCAAGGGACATCTTTTCACACCAAGGTTTGTACAACTGGCTCGCAGCATATTAATGGTTGTGAAACACAATCCACAATATTATGGCCCAATTTTTTTTCTATAACAATGGAAAATTCAATAGCCACAAAAATGGATGTTGGAGTGAAATTACGAGACCAGATAAAATTTTGTTAGTCAGTATTAATTATTTGTCCAGTAAATTTTGTAAGCATTAGAATTATAATAAAATAATTTAAATTTCATTTAGATATGCATGATGCATTATTGTGGGAATACTAACCAAAATTAGAGGGAAATAATCTTGTCATACATATGGAACAAAAATTTTATCTTCATAAATGATGCAAACATTCTACGAGTTTCAAAATCGAGGTGTCACAAAGATAAGAGTCCTAATAGTTTAGACACATTCATAAAGCAATATACTTTTTGAGACAGAAAAGGAAGCCAACTTCTGGTCCTTTTCCACCACATGAAACAAGGTGTTAATGGCAGGAGGATACAGCTTGGGATTCAGGAGGCTTGGGCAGGCTAATGATGACCCAAAACCAAAAAATAATCACTTGATAGAAGACCTCTTGGTTGTCTTGGTTCAATTCAGTTACCTCATTTTTCTGTTTATCTCAATAAACTTTGACTTTGGCAGAGTTCAGGTCCATTTACATATCACAAACCAACTTTAATAGCAGAGTCAAATTCCAGCCTTACATCATCTGCTAAATGCCTTTGCTCTATTGGTTATACTTAATTACACCTCAATCTTCCTAAACTCACATGATTACATGAATCACAACCTTATTTATGGATAAAGTATAATAAATATGCAAACTTACTGCAGTCATTAATGCAACAAAAACAATGCTGAGCTTCATAAGATCCAACAAAGAGGAATTGAGTGACATTATTGCTTTGAGATGGAAGAAAACAGCTACATTTTATTTGTCAATGTAACATAAATTATGAGCCACCTCACCTACCATAATATTTCAATGTGGAGGTAGTTTGTTCTAATCAAGCTTTGAGGTGACTCAGCTCACCCACCAGCCACCAGGGATGTGCATCACACCTGCAGGTGTTGGGTGGTCTCAACAAGATTTGGGAATAACATTTCAGGGACACGATATGCACTATAGGTTTTCAACATTAACAACAGTTTCAAAATTTGTGTACATAATACAAATCCAACAGAGTATGATTCACAGCAAACCTTGCCTCAATGATGACTGACACTCACTCAGAAGGAACTTATGTTATTCAACCACTTTTCATTTATCACATTATATGAAGAAAAAACTCACGGAAAGGACACGCATTCAAATGCTCACAAGATATTGATTATGATAAACCCACTGTTCAAGTCTCCACACCATCCTTGGGTCCCAAAAGTACTTGTGTGTCTGTACACTTACATTACTTAACTCATGTAACCAGAAGTAAAATTTCCTTTGAAATTTCAAGAATAAAAAAAATCTATAAACAAATTTACAGATTTAAAGCCATTTTACTTTTTGTTTCTGTACAAATTTGTGGGAAATCATGAATATAAAAGACTGCTAAGTATGGTCCATGAGCAGAGCATAAAACTATACAGAAAATTTAAACCTGAACTTTGCAGAATAATTAGCTTTTAAAATCCTGTCATAAAAGTCAATGCTAATTTATCCACTGATGCACTAGAAGATACTTATTAGTTCTATTTGACAAATGTAGAACACTTTGTTCAGTAATCAATCCAAATGGTCACTCATAAATCCAACACACTTAAGACACAACAACTACTGACACACATCATGGTTGTCAAAACCAACATTTCAATCATTCCAATCAAAGCATCAAAACAAACAATAAGTAAACATTAAAAAATATTCAAATTGAGTTTTAGTTCACCATGGAAAAAAAGGATCAAGATTATTATATTTGGATCTCCCACTTTCATGTCTAATCTTTCTGTGAATTGAGAATACATGTCTGACTTGAGAAATACAGGATTCTGGTGCAAGTTGCTTAAATATTTCTATTGCTAAGGAAGCAATACAGCCTACATAGTGCTATGAATGAGCAAATTCTAGTTTTGGGAAGGACTAGTGCCATGCAGTTACCTGTGATTTTCAATATTAGAAAAAAAATCATAAAGCTGATGGATTCCCCTGAGTTAATCATACACCTATACATAAATATATTGGTCAATCTCAATTTCCAACCAAAGTATTACCCACACATATTACAGAGAATTTCCTCCATAAAACTCAGTTTTAGACTTTTTTTATAACAACTCCTTATTCTTTAATGATTAGACATCATCAACATTATGCACAAAACCTCAACTAGTTAAGCAGCAATTTGTGTGCTTATTGTAAATGCACTTCTTAGCAATATTTGAAAATTAGCAAACACTGTTGATCAGTTTTGGATTGCAATAGTAATCAGACCATAATAAAAATGAAAAAAATCCAATAAAAACTAGAACAAAACGAATTGCACTATAAAAGCATTGCAATACAACTCCAGTACTTAATATGAAAGTAGGAGTCTACTTGTATGCAAACCATGTCAATGTTCCACAAGAAACATCTTCATATTCTAGTGCAAAAAATCAAATATTATAGATTCCTTCAAGTCCATCAGTCACCAACTTTTCTAAGACCACTGCTTACAAAATCATGTGGAAAATCCCTAAAGGTTCAGAGATGAAATGGCTTACCTTACATGGATACAGTTAACCATGAAACAGGTACTTTATTCTTCCTTCTTGGCATCTGTACTTCCATATTCTGATCCCTTTTCGATTTTTGTTAATGCTATCATCTTGTAGAGTCCAATATATGCTGTAATAGGTAGAATATATAAGTTACACTGTTCTAATAACTATGAAGCTGGCATAGAAATATCAAGGGGAGGGTAAATGGCAGAGTGAATGAATTAGAACTGCATCCTCTTTTAAGATGAATACCGCTAGGTAACATTCACTGTTGACGACCTCTGGGACACAAGCTGGCAATATGACTTTATGTGGACACTGTCTTTATGATAAAAAGGTGTGCCATTGAATTATCATCATACAATAATGCCTTACATAATACTAACAAACTGAGAGGCACAATGGATTGTACAGTTCAAATACTTACCAAACATGACAATACCAACAGCGAAGGAGAGAGACAACAGAGACCCACTAACAATGAGATTGTAATAAAAGCGGAGTATCTGGGAGAGGACAAAGGAAGCCCATAACAACATGTTGATGAGTGAGTATGGTCTCCTTGGCATGGGACGGCTTGGATAATCTGGCAGATCATTCTCTTTAGTGAAGCTTCCAGTTTTCATGTAACTATCAAGCAACTGGTCCTGTAAAAAAAGACAATGAAGATGAGGAGCTTCTGATGTAAACTTCCCAAACCCAACTTAAGTTTAACCAAACAATGGATAAAATACAACAGGAGTTCCCTTCAACAAACTCATTAATTATACAGGTAACCCAATTTTCAACAGGGCAGTGTCTCATAAAAAGTGGTCATGCAAAGTTGTTGCAAACCTATTTTTCCCATAGGATTACATAAGAGTGTTGGGGGAAGGGGGGGGGGAATCCTAACTACCTACTTAACCTAAGAAAAATAATAATAAATCAATAAATCTGCAAATCTTTAAGGGACTCTAATATCCTGACTAACTGGTTTCTTTAATGCTTCTGGGAAGCTCTCGACAGTTGCCTTGTAAGGGTCAGTTGCTTCGCCTTGTAAATGAATGCTGCGCAGAGGGCCACTTTCCCATAACAATCAAATCAGACTTTACTCGCTTAAAATGTTTCTTATGTCACCGTTGAGGTAGAAGCTACATGCCAGAGGATCTCCCAGTGATGCTCCCTTCTTGTGGAAGAGGACAATATTTAGCCCATGGATTGCAAGACATAGCTCAGCCTGTTGACTGTGTTGAGTGTCGGCTTGTGAGCAACAGCTTTATCAGGCAGTGCAAAGTTCAAACACCCCTTGCTAAAGTTACCACCACAGCAGGAATAAACTTAATTTTATTGATGTTTGGGAAAACCTCTCATCTCCTTATTCCACTTTGCCACACAACTTTAGTACAATTCTAAGCAGTATGGGTGACAAGTGAATCATTGACTATAAAGACCAGCGTCTTGGTAAAATAAATGTTCCTTTCAAGTTATCTTTAATGTTTGTAACCCTGGTCATGTGCATCAGAGGAGCAGCAGTTATATTTTATACCTAGTCTGGGGAAGCTGCACAACCACACAAAATGTTGTACTGCACTATGTAAAAAAACAGAAAACAAATAGCCTAAAAAAACGTATAAATAATAAATGTATGACGACTCATATGGCAACACTACACACTCAGCCATGTGGGAGCGGTGGGCTTTAACGCCGCTGGGGCCTTTAAAATTTTAAATTCTCGTACACCAGGCACGCCATTTAACTGTCCGTGGGCAGGCGTGCGTGAAACTGTAGTAACCTAAAAATGAGAAATTTGAGCCCACACCACAATTTGAATTGAGGAAACCCCTATAAGGGGAGCGTCCGAAATGTCTTTAATTATTAACGTATGATCCTGATTATATTCATGTGAAATGTATGCTTATGGTGAAGTAATATACGCTTACTTTCAGATCTGTAAACCGATACATAATAGCAGGAAAAAATAAAAAGTAATTTTTTAACAAAACTTGACTCTTAATATCTGTCATCTAATGACATTCACTGCTGAAAAAATTACCAAAGAAACTTAAAAGCAGAATCCAAAAGATCCACCCAAGCAAATATTTCAATTTTGCTTTTGTTAAATGATGAGAATTTTTAAAAATTTTGTTGGTGTATTTAACGATATTCATTTTTTTCCGACAATTGTCCCTTAATTTAAAAGAAAACTTTGGATGAAAACCTTGCACTTTAGCTCCTCTTTCTAATGATGTAATTTTTTATTAACACCGGTCAAATAGCAGTGAAATTATTGCAGAAAAACTGTAACTAATCCCGTTTTCTAAAAAGGAAAGTTAAAGTCTGCGGATTCATAGAGTTCGCCTTCCCGGTTGGTATTCTTTACTGAATTCAAATTTTTGTTTATTTTGAAAGATTCCGTGTGTCAGATGGTGTCCTCTTCTTGGAAATCGAGCCGACATGCGAAACTTATCTCTGGCTCCTCCGGGGTGACTGACGTATGTGTCAGTTCTGCTGCCTCCAAGGCCACCGCAGATGCTAGTTTGCCTCAAGATGCCATACGAATATTCTTTTAAGCTATTTTCAACACTGAAACATAACGATGTATGCACCTGTGTATGAATATAGCTTTTTTTTTTTTTTTTACGTGCCAGCCTACAGCGCCGGTAGTCTTTCCTGAGGGGCCTTGATGGTAGTCAGCCCCCAGCCTGTCATGGCGCAGGCAATTGTTTTATAGTGACGTAAGTGACGGGAGGAAGAAGGCTGGGGGGGGGGGGGGGAATTCAGCCATAACTCTCATTTTTGCTTATTTTGCCACAAGCTAGCCGAGGCGTGTACAAAGACGTGTGAAGGTTTTCAATTTTTCTGATTTTTTTTAAATACTAATGGCGGACACTCCCCATAACATCAACGTTGACCAGATTCACAAAACTTTTGTTTCGTCGTAGTTGAAGGCTGCCTTCAGCTGCGGCTTAAAAACGACCCATCCTCTCTTCACATTTTCTTCCTTTTTCCAAGGTATGCATTTTGAGATGACAAGGGAGTAAGCTGGAGGAAAAAAAGTCAGCTTCTCCACGGGCCAGAACCAATAAGTGCTTTTTCAGAAAGTAGCAAGAGTGAAACTCAGGAGGGTACTGTATATGATTTCCTTGACAACTGCACCTTATATGGATACAGTGATAAAAATATAAATCATAGTCTCCATGCAGAAAGGAACATGTTGTGCATGATGTTGATGCAGATAATGAGCTTTTACTGT
Source organism: Eriocheir sinensis (assembly GCF_024679095.1). NCBI lineage: Eukaryota > Metazoa > Arthropoda > Malacostraca > Decapoda > Varunidae > Eriocheir > Eriocheir sinensis. The sequence goes on from NC_066547.1 coordinate 13,903,100, forward strand.
ATAGTAACTCACATCTTTTCTGGACCTAATTACTCTTAATCAGTAAAACAAAAATCATTCTTTGATGGTTAATTTCATTAAATACAAATAGAGTACATCTATTCTCTGCAAGCAGTGGACTACTTCATTGTTCCTTCTTTGAGTAAAGTATCAACACAAAAAATAAACAAACCTAAAAATAATCACATTTGATCCTCCCTACTCCTAAATACTGTGGACTGCTTCCCTTGCATTCATATTTGTTCTATCACAAGACATTTACTCTATAATAAAATCTTAAAGGAACATAATTCAGTTTCATTTCCCACACGGAGCAGTGGTCAGTGTGCCTGGCTATGACTATGCGGGCCCAGGTTTGAATCCTGGCAGGGCAGTCGGTGTGCAGCTCACCCAGCTGTTCAGCCTCCATTTCGGGCTAGTCAATAAATGGGTACCTGGGGAAGGTAAATTGTGGAAATCCGGAATTTCACACTGGCCCCTGTACCAGGATAACTGGTTCTCACCTAACAAAGGCTCAAAGGACTAACAGTTCGGATATGAGCACCGTAGCCACGTGCAGTTATGACGTATGCACCCACCTTGACCTTTCCATGTTTTACAACAATCTGCAAATCTTTAGGGGCTCTAATACCCTGACTAACTGGTTACCTTGTGTAATATTGATGTGTACCCCTAAATGGTCATGGAATTAGAGGGTGCACTGCCTACCATACAGACAGAGATCTTTTCCGTGGAGGGTAGAACAGTACCTGGAGGAATCACTACTCTGAATTCTGGTTATTCAGGTTTCTTCAGGCCCAGTTAGTCCACCTTATATGGAGTTGTGCTGTATGCAATATGAGTTTTTAATGCCTACTTGTACATGTACAAAATATATACTTAGCATGGAAATTTACCTTTGACCTGTAGAGCTCATGGAGATAAGCAGATGAACCCTCATCATCATCAGGAACTTCATCAAGTGGGATTCGACGCACATAGATTTCACTCATAACCTTCCTTCCACGTAACATGTTTTGCAGGGTTGGTGCAACACCCTCTTTGCTGCAAGAAAATCAGATACTCAACCACCTGATGAGTTTTGGGCAACATCCACATATTGAAATTGTTAGTTTTTCCCCATCCAAATCATTCTAATCTACAACTCACCTTACCTGAGACGATAGTGACTGAAATGCAGAAAGGTCGCCAGCCCATTTCAACATCCTTATACTTTGTGAGAATATTGGAGACATATACCGTTTACTGTGGATGAGGTTTGAGGCCCTGCTCCACTGCTAGTGCAGCGCTCTGCGAGGGCCATCAACAATTACGGTGTTAGCCTCGATACACTTATTCAAAACATAGTAGTGAGTGAGTGAGTCTTGATTGCTTTCATGAATAGCCTACTGATGTCCTTTTAATAAAACTTGGCATCATCATAGTCACTTGGCAGTGTTTGGGCACTAAAGTATTTCCAACTCACTGAACCCAGGCCCTCCTGCACCTTCTCAGCCCTTGATTCAACTTCATTTTTAACCACAGATATTTCTTTAGATAATTCTTGCTTGAATTCATCCAATTTTTCCACAATTTTGGTAGCCAGAGATGCATTATGAAGGCAAGGGGTGCAAATCCAATTAATTTTAGGTATATTCTGCTTAAATCCAGACAAATGAGCACGCTTCACATGACACCATTTAGGGCACAAACAGCATCAAATTCATTTCTCGCTTGTGAAATCCTCACAAACATAACACAAATCCCTCATGTCCTTGGCCCAGACAGCCATGTCGACAGAGAACTTTCCGCGTGGAGCAAGACGCAACACACATCCAATCATGACCACGACCACTCACTCATTTGCCTTGCAAATTACAAAATTATAAAGTTCTACTGTAAAACATCTAGAGGGAGGTCTCCTCACCTATTTTGCACAATTTATCCTTATTTTTCCTAACCCTCGCGATACATTTTACAGTAACAAATCCACACATTCACACTTATATAAATGTGTGTGTGCATCAATTTGTTAAGAATGCAGGGCTTGCCTAAGAAGTGGAGGATGATGAGCAGCGGCCAGCAGAACCACCCATGTCAAGCTGTGACTCAACCTCTGACTTTGACCTTATTACACGTAATTTCAGCAAGTTTTTGATGAATGAGTAGAAATCAAAGAAATCATGTGAAGAATAAAGAATGAGGTAACTTAGGTGCGAGTGATGGAGAAAATAATCAACCCAATCAGGAAAGGTCTTAAAAATGCAGCCTAGAATCCATGTTTGATTGAACAGACTAGAGGTATCATAAACTGCAAATTCATTAAGTACCAGAGGATAGTATGATATAAAAGATTTATGTGTGAGGTAGTGTGAAAGTGAATTACATAAATAAATGGATAAAAGGAGTATGACATAATGGAGCAGAGGCATCTACAAGGTTGAAAACTAATTGTAGATACAAGGTCTTCTGGCCTTGCTAATGTATGCATGTAGAAGGATGAGCTGTACTTTAAAACAGAGAAGCTTTGTTCAGCTTTACATCTTACATTATTCAAAGATATGACCAGTGCTTCTACATCAATTCTGTAAAGGATCACTTACGTGTTGAATCCTACAGTGACATCATATATGACTGGGAAGTTCCCCTTAAGAGACTGGACACACTGGACAAATCCACGAGTGCGAGGAATCAAATGTCTCTTCAGCTCTGGCAGACCTCTCTTGCGAGCGAACTCCATGCTGGCTTTGTGCTTGGCTGGTGTGAATCTTGTACCCTCAGCAAATAGCAGCATCTGTTTAAATTAAGGAAACAGGTTTGGTTTAACAGCACCAAGCAAATATTGAAGCCTTTAATGTACATTTTAGGCCATTACTGTAGCTCTTGAGTGAATTTTCCAGATAGGTTATCAAACAATAATCAAAGTCACTTATTGTAATTATGTCTATGAAATGGGAAGGAGTTTTGAATGAGAATCTGAGAATTTTTTTCTCAATCCCTGTGTGATGCAAGCTGCTTTGACTTCTCTTAAAATTTTGTGATTCCCTGAGAAAAGAAGACATGAGCTAGAAAAAAAATTCACTCATCTTCCCAAAACAGAGTAAGAGAATCTGTATACTAAGTTCCACACCCACCAACAGAAAGAGAAAACTGAAAACTCTACAGATATTTATTATTTTGCAGATTGTAAGATTAGAGTATTTTTGAAGCTGAGCATTCTACTGTCCCAAATGTTTCAGGTGAGTTACAATGTTCTGTAATGCATCCTTTTATTGATTAGAAGGCACTGTTACCTATTAAAATCTGTTGTTGGTCCAGGGCTGTAACTAGAAGTGACACAATGACCGGGCCTGTTAGTTTTGTAACAGTGGTCTCAGGGTACCTTAAAGTTCCTCTACATAGATCTTATACTCTAACAGCTCATGAAAATGTTAACTCTTTCCATTTGTGACGCAGACGTCGGCGTCACAGTATGGAAAGGGTCAAGAGGAAATGGAAGAGGATTAATCCTCTTCTAAACCTCTCAATCCTTCTCTAAATTCCCCTTAATCCTCTTCCATTTCCTCTTAAGAGGTTTAGAAGAGGATTAAGAGGAAATGGAAGAGGATTAACCCCTTAGGGACGCCTGTCCCGCCTGCTGCCAAACGGTGGTTTACCGTTGCAGGACGCACATCCTGCCTGCGGACGGCCCATTTTCTTTAAATTTCCCTCGCTTTCTCAGTGTCCTTGACTGCTTCCCTACTCAGATAAACACTCTCTGGCAACCCCTATGCAGCAGACATACAAACATATGCCTAGCCACACAGTCACACATACATGATGGAGGGTGGAAGCAAGACTCCACCCTCTCCCCGGCCATCCACTTCCACCGGCGCTCATCCACGTTGTGTTGTTAGAAAGAGAAAATAAACATTAAACACTAGTGGTGATGTTAGGTGAGCCCTTGAGTCATGTGGCCGGCCGGGAAACAAGGAGTGGCTGAGGGGCGGGCAGCCTGAAATTTTCCAGTGAGCCTTCTCCCTGGTATGCGCTCCGCCCCCCTCCCTTCCCCTCATCCCTACCACCACACCTGACATGACCTGTGTCTTCTGAAAATTACGTCTCCTGTCGTCTACCTTATGACAAAGGAAGCCGAGCGCGTGTACACGTGACCGCCAGAAATTTGCTCCAACTTCCGATTTCTAGACCTTCTGTAGGCAAGCTTTTTTTTTTTTTAATTACTATACATTTCTGTGTTTGGCTTGCTCATATCTACAACTTTTATTCAGTTATTTTTTTTCATCAGACGAAAAAAAATTGGAAATTTTTTCAGTTTTCCTTGATTTCTAGGCGAAGTATGGAAATAATCGAAATTCCGAATATACCATCAGAAAGCACTTGAAAAACTCTAAAACTTTTGTTAAATGATTTTTTTTAAATACACACATGAAAATCAGCCTATTTTTTGCATTCTGGTCAACATAGGCGATTATTTTTTGCATCTCTAAGGGGTTAAGAGGTTTAGAAGAGGACTAACCCTCTCCATACGGTGACGCCGTCGGACGCCGACATCAGCGTCGCCGGAGTGAAGGGGTTAATAATATACAAAACTATGAAAATTACTCACCCACACTGGATATGGATAATCAAAGAATTCCCTGATCTGCACCTCCATGACTGTTTTATCTTCTTCCCATTTGCGATTCAAGAAAATTGCATCAGAAAATCGCCAGGCCCACCCAATTGTTGGGACATACTGCATCATTTTCTTGACAAACACTTTTGCAGACTGTAAAATAATTCTTTTGTTATAATTCTTGCATGAAAGAAAAGAAGGTGACATTATTCCAACATAATTAGCTACATTAAATATCTCTTCACACTGGCAAACCTAATGGCAATATTCATCAAAGTGTTACAGCTAAATGAGGCTTTACCCCCAGAGTTTGACTCCGATCAGCGACAATCCACCCCATGAGCCAGTCCACCTCATAAGTGTGGTTCATGATGATGAGTGCATGCTCCTTTCCCCAGTGCTGGTAAGACTCATCCGATGCAAAGACCCTCACATCAGAGCCAGACCACCACTCAGCAAGAAACAAAACTTCTGTGAAAGTAGAAAATGCAGAACCTAATGTTAACAATACTTCCTTTGCTAATGCAGAGGAACTATAAGATAAACCAATCCTGAGTACTTCCCCAAGTGATAATGGTATGGACTTCAAGGTCACTTTTACCCACCTTTTAGTACCCCCAAATGTCAATTTTTACACTGATCAATCATTCAACGTTGTCTTTTTCTTTGTCAAGTAGTCCTTTTCTTTTGTTTTCATTTCACTTTCATCTTACTGTATCCTAACACTTTTCCATAGTTATTCTCTTTTACTTTGCACTCCATTCTCATTATTCATCTTGCAGAAATTCTTAACAAAATATAGAACCATCATTCTCTTGTCACACACCATACACTTTTTATACAGAATCTATTTGTACAGGAAGATCCTTCGGTAAAAAATTGCCTAGACATTCTATATTTGTTTGAGTCATTCTCAATTTCATGTTGTTTTCTTTACCCAACTTTATATTTTCATCCCTACCAGTGGTTCCAAAGACTTATGTAAGAATTTTCTTTTCTCAAACTTCCAAATGCTTTTTTAACACTTCTTCCAGACTTTATTTCAAGTTCAGATCATCAGTTAGTTTATTCTCAATCTTTCATCATATTTCAGTATCTCTTCTGTTACAATTTCATTATTAATTTGCTTCTTTACTTCGAACCTATTAAAAACTCAATACTCTTAGTACTGTATAGTGATTTGATAAATTAACATCTCTTGCCACTGCTGCTAGACATTTCCCTCATATGTTTCCTCAAGATCTTCTCTCTTCAACATCAAATACATTACCCTATTTAGAATTCACATCTGTTTAAATCCACTTCCAGTCTGCACATTTCTTTGACTAAATCTGAATCTCCCACAAAACTCAGTTTGAAGTTTAGGTTAGTGATGGTAATAATGATACTTTATAGAGTGGTAGCATCATAATGATACTTTATAGAGTGGTAGCATCATCATCAAATGGGAGTGTACTATACAACTTCACTCCCAGGAATCAAGCCAAGCAAGTCCCTATGCAGGCCCCATTCACATCTTGAGTAATTCATGGTAGGATCCACAGACTTACCCAAGGCATTACAGATACATGAGCAGGATTATCTTCTGGGACACATGCCACAAGTCCATGAATTCATGGCTGACATTCATGGATGTGAGATCATGCTCTCACAAGGCACACCTCCTGAACCTAGCAGAAAGTGATGTTACTATGAACAATACCACCCCTACAAAAAAAAATTACCTCACAAACTATACTCATACTTACGGGACATGAGAGAGTACATGAGGTAGTAGTTAATGCTGCAGTAGAGGCGTTTGTTGAATGGTCTGAGTGTAATGTATAGGAGGAATTGAGCGGCATTTATTATCACGCCGGATATGAAGAAGGTGACGCAGAGCAGAAGGTGCAGGGCATACCACCTGCGAATTTTGGTGAAATCCTCCAATTCCCACATGGTGTCTGCAACTGTACATAAGTTTTATTACAAAGGGCCATCAGATGCAGAACATACAACAGTGGGGAAAAAAAAATATAGGAATGTAAAGGTAGAAAATCATTAACAAACAGCTGGAAAATATATCTTCCACCACAAATATTGGGTGGTAAAGTGTTTGTGAAAAGAATGTCTTATATAACTACAAATTAGACAAGAATACGTATATTATCAAACAAAAAAGCTACAAAATAAATACATACGAAAAAGCTAATCCCTTGCCTCACAAGTTCTATCAGATTCTACCTCAACAGCATATGCATGAATTATGCACAAGCATCAACAGTTAACACCAGAATGATGAATATCAAGACCTAGAAACACAATGGATTACAAAGCTTAACACAGCTACATATTTTTCAAAGTTTTGTTAATATTGTTACCAAACCTCCCTGACATATTTCTGATAGCGATGCTGGTAGACTCTTAATTGCACATGTGAAGGAACTGGCTTCTGTTTCCCCCCGGAGATCACTTTTTTCCTCCTTTACTCCTTTGTCATCTCAAAATACGAACTTGGAAAAAGGAAGAAAACAGGAAGAGAAAACGGGTCGGTCCTCCCCACATCCTTCTCATTTCACCTTCTGTGTGTGTGTGACAGGTATGGACATGACCTGACCTAGTCAGGTAATGTCCTGACCAATGCCCTGAGCTGACTCTCCTTTCTGACCCTCCCTCCTCACACCCTTCTCCTTTCTCCTTGTTTTCATCCTGTCTATATCACCTTTCACGAGAGGGACTCATAAGCAGAGTGCAGCTACACACCTCCTCCCGAGTCGTGGCTTCGCGTGGTATTGAGGCGGCACCGAGTTGAACCAAACACAACAGGGAGGAGGCGGCGGGAAGTTCACACACGGTTAACGTGTTAATAAGTCTCTCTCTCTCTCTCTCTCTCTCTCTCTCTCTCTCTCTCTCTCTCTCTCTCTCTCTCTCTTTGCCATAACCACAATGTTTGGAGGAAAATGTTCAGTGTGATAGTACCTTTTAAGGTAGCGTGCGTGACGCCGATGGTAAGTAGGCGTGACCCGTACATGTCAAAGCAGCGCAAAACTCGGGGTGATAATGCGCGAAAGTCGGGATGGTAAGAATTGAGGACTAACCGCGAAACTCGAGAGGGTACTGTAGTGTTAGAATCTTCTCTGAGGAGGATAACAAAATCTAAACCTAAGATTTTGTTCAGAGGATGTGGGTATAAAAAACTGCAACAAAATCTGAACAAGAATATGAGATTTAAAACCCTTGACTTGTTTTCAATTAAACAACTGACTAAACGTCTTACGTGGATTGCCAGTCTTTCATCATAATGAGATATTTCTCTTTATATCTACAGCTGGTATGCTCAGGGAGGGGCATTAATACAAAAATTATCACATTTTCCTTCACCTGAATAAGCTTCCTTTACTTAACTAAGGTGTGTTACTTCTTGGTTTCAATGTAGCCGAGTCTTTTAATGAACGTACATAGTACTTAAAACATGCCTTGAATGATACACTAGATGTTAAACTCGAGTATGAAAATAAATTTCAACTTTCAATTTCAAATTCAGATTTTTTAAAATTAACTTAAAAATAATGAATGTATGAAGCTCTGGTTACTGTGCATGAACCTTGATCGCTGTGTAGCATTTCAATCTGGCAAGTGTCTTGGTTTGGCACCAACACTTGTGTGCTTCCCTGCTCTGTCCTTGGCTACCATAATGACAGATGATACAGTGTGAATCAAAGAGCCAACCATATGAGTCAACTATAAATAAGTTATTCTAGTCTCATTTTCTTAACCTTTACGATTTTATTCAACCATTTTTTTTTTTTTCTATGTGGGGAAACTATTACAGGTAAATATATATCTAAAACATGTTTGATACCATTTTTGGCTAAAGCTCAGCTGAGGACCTATATTCATAATGGCCTTTTGATACTTCCAGCAAGTCATTAGGCTTTAACTCTTAATGACTCAAAAGCCTTATGATTGGGATAACCCCATGCTCTGCAAATATTTAAGAGCCTCCTCATCACTCTTGTAGCAGAGATGAATAAGGTCCAAATTTTTTTTAACAAAACACCCTGTTAAGTCTATGTTAGAAGTGAAACTAATCAAAATCATGCTCTTCAGTCACATCACAAAAAGCTTATTGGCCTTTTATTGGCTATATAATACTCCATGACTTCAGTGGTGCACACGTAAGCCCTGTAATATAGTTTCTGCTCATATCTTAGCATCCTATGAACATTCTCATACTGTCCTTTGATTGAATAACAATGAGATATAACAGTAGCCAGCCTAGATTGATCAGTTTTAGATAATTTGTGGTCATTTCTGGAAAATAAATTGAGCAAATAATGATGGTATAACAAAATGTTGTCAAGCGACTCAAATTTTTTGACACTCAAAGAAGTCTCCAGTGAGCTAACGGGGCAGGAAGGGAAAGGGGTTTGGGTCTAGTAACTGGTCATTTTGCCCTGTGTTATTCCTTTCACCCAAAGGTCAATTTGTCCACAGTGGAGGATGTTTACCCACAATGCATCACATTCATCATACTTCAGGTATAATGAAAAGCAAACAAAATTACACTGTCAAGATAATTACATAGTAACCTGAGAGGCAGAGTGAAACCTCAGTGGTCCTGTCACCTACTGATAACTTGTGTCAGTATATACATGACAATTTTAATTCTATGAAATTAAATTTATTAGATATATTTCTGAATATTTTACTTTTATTCTTCAGATATAGCTTATAGGTTTTGGCATCAGTATGCTATGATACTTTGTGTAATAGTGTTGAGTGGGGCGTATTGAGACAATTTTTTGGAGGGGTGAATTGAGAGTCAATATTGCTAAGTTGTTTGATGCAACATTCTTTTCCTTTTGTGCTCATTAGATATGCCTAGGGCATAACTACAAACTTTGTATTTACAACTTTTCAATAAGAAGTTGTTAAAAGCAGGTAAAATCTATTCTCCCTAAGGGTAAGATTTCTTACCCCCGCAAAATTTTGTGTTGCAAAACCATTAGTTTTGGTAAATTTACTCTCCTGAAGTTATTTGAAATTTTAGATGCATTATTTTATGCATGTTGATTGTTAAATAGTTCAGGTTTAATATGAATTGAACATAAATAAAATGACTGATATTTTTGTTGTTATAGACTGAATAATTTTGTCTCAATTCACCCCAACAAAAAAAAAAAAAGAGTTGTGGGGTGAATTGACACACATTTTAGCAAATGCCGGCAAACATTTGGCTGGTGCTGCACCCTGGTGGTGGATCCCATCACTGACGGCATATGAAAACTATGATAGAATTTGAGCTAGACACTTATGTGAGCTTTGTTCCTAGGAAATTTGGGAAGATTTACCGTGAGGAAGAGAAATACTACGTACGTAGTAACCTATGATAGGAGGGCATACATAGGAAGAGTTCTAAAAGTTTTGAAAACCAGTGTAACAATTAAATTCTTAGAAAGAAGAATGAACAATCAGTACAACTGGCCCAAACATGATGATATTGATGAGGTTAATATGATACACTTGATCAGTGGTATTGTCAGGCACACCTCCTTATACAATTAGGGGGATTGATAAAGCTTTTGTTGACTTTAAAATGCATGTAAAACACAGTTTGATGTAACCACTTCCCTAGTACTTACAGAAAGTATCAGTACATAGGTTATTTATTTATTTATTTATTTATTTTTTTTACTAGCTACCTGGTATACAAATTCATACTGGTACCTATTTTCCAAAGGGGGAAAAAAAAATGTAATTAAATGTCTATAAGGCGTGTATTTTTGTTTGAACTGATCTTAATTCATTCAAATATCATGTAAATTCAACAAGAAGATGTTCATTTATTTACCATATAAAACAGTTTTTACACCTGTCTCAATGCACCCCAAGAAGTCTCAATTTACCCCATTTTCCTTGACTGAATCAAAGTGACTTTTATTTTTGTAAAAAATATATAAATAAATAAAGTCTTGTACACTTGCACACGAATTAGTCACTTACCCCTCTATACTCACCTTGAATATAAACTGCTTCACTCTTATGGTTTAGAGTACAGAACCAAATAAGAAAAAAATGTCTCAATTCACCCCACTCGACACTATACATTAGATAGTTTTCAGCACTACATAATTTTATAGGTATAACATTTCTCGTAAGAAACGTGTGAGTGAATAAACTCTGATGGGCTTGTGAGCTAAATGACCAGTAACCATGTGCCCTTGGTGCATTTTGTGTAATTTATACTTTCACTTCACATGCACTTTTTATTCTGGTTAATCTGAAAGGATATTAGCAGACATGGCACCACACACCAAGCCAATATTTTTAGGAATACTTAAAGTAATAACTGTGTGGGGAAACACTTGGTTCGACTGAATATTATCCATAATGACAAATTCATGGATGATACTAGCCTTGGTGTAATTTCTATTTTGCATAATCTTTTACAGTAATGTGATAAAGTAACACAATCAATAGTGAAATTGATTACAAAAACACCACACGAATAACCCATGTATCTTTCCAATCAACAAATAAGTAAATGTCAGCACCTTCAAAATCAAGTCAACACACCTAACCAAACATCAAACCCTCGCCTGTATAGCAACTTAACCCCCTCATACGGTAACCCAGCCCCACTAACCCATATTTATGCACTAGGGAGCAAAATTATTATAGGCTCCCAGGACCTGCTGCAAATAATGATAAATTCGCGGTGAGAAACCCACACATATACACATACTTACCTAAATATCCAGTAATACGCCACAACACAGCCGACCTACCAGCCACGGGAATAAATCATGAATATCACACAGACACACAAACACACTAGAGCCCACCACATCCCCGGTTCTTCCCACACGGCTCTTCCCCGCCACACATTGACCTCACGCACGCCCCAGCACACACGCCATGCCAGGTGCACACACACGCACACGGCCCCTGGGACACGCACACCCCCTGCCCGCCACTTGCCTGAGAGGGGGCTAGCATAGGTCAGCGTGTGAGCAGCGTCTACAAGAATCAGCTGATGCCGCACTGCGCACCTTCACCAGCGCAGCCTAGACACGGAGAGGCTTGACCCAGTTTATTTGACCTTTTTATCTATTGACATTCTTCTTATTAATCTTTCCTACCTTCTGTTGCTTTTTGTTGTGTTTTTTTGTATTTGTTCATAAGGTGTATCTGTGTATATTTTTCTTTGAATCCATATTTACATTCTCGTTGGTGTTGTATCTGGGTTTTTTTCCAGCCGATCAACTTGAAACACTTTTTATCACTCACCAGATTCTCGTGTTGGCATACAGTTATTCATTTATTTATGTTCTGTATTACTGGTAACCTTGGTAGTTTCCTTTTTAACATACAGCAATTCGCTACCATGCATTGTATTATAATATATGGGAGGCGATGCTAGTACATACCGGTATGTAGTAGTAACATAAATACTAACGGGCACCAACTATGATACACTGCGCACGACAAATATTGCTTTCTTTTCATGTTGTTCATCGAGTCAGTTTTTTTTTTTTTTTTTTTTCATTCTCTCTCTCTCTCTCTCTGGGTTCAACGCTATTTAGTCATGATTATGCGCATGTGTGAGACACGTGTACGGGTCACGAGGGTGACTCATAATATTAGGTGTCGTAGAGCATGGAAAGGTACTATACGGACATCAACCATAGATACGTACCCACCCTTGACTGATAAGACCGACCTACCGCCGCTACTCTACATAGATGAAATCTAACTAGGCTACGAGAGAGAGAGAGAGAGAGAGAGAGAGAGAGAGAGAGAGAGAGAGAGAGAGAGAGAGAGAGAAACTCACCTGGTAGGATATATCACTCAAGGTCTCGGTGCCACTGGTGCACCTTGAGTAGCCCAATCCGAATGGCACCTCGGCCAAGAAGACTTTCTAATGCACAGATCCTCCTTGATTGTTCGTCACAACCTTCTTACAGAGACAAATAATTTGGATACTGTATATAAACACAACTACCCTTGTAAATAATGATGCACTAAATAATTTACAGACCCGTCGGTTATCTTGTATGGAGTTCGCCATAAATAGTGAAGCGCACCACGAGTTCGATTTCCGTTATGTCTTTATATTTAATGCCTCATCGAAGGTCTGACACTTATCCTGGAACTTCAATCAAAGTCTTACAAATACAGAACACTTGTATTCTCGTTGGTCTGGCCATAATTCAAGTCACTGCATGAGTATACCACATTTCAGACGTACAGTTCCTGAAGTGTTTAATTCCTGGCCCCACTGAGACTTATGCTGAACTCTTTCTTGTGCACCGCTACTGACACTTCTGTGCTCAGGTTACACCCGATAGCTTGGGAAGCCCCACATTGTATTGATCATGTTGAGCCTTCGTGCACATTTCACCAGGTGGCCCCCTCCGCGCCGGGCACTGACACGCACGGGCCGGGGCAGCGCCTGGCCGCACGCAGTGTCTACGGACGGCGGTTGCCCAAGTTACATAGCTCTTTGCAGTCTATAGCTGAGGGAATGTCAGTAAAAAATCCACCCAGAGGACAGTAATATTTCGTAATGAATATAATTACTAGGTATAGTGACGAGGCGGAGATGTTGCAAGAGTGTGGCGTATCGATTAAAAATATATAGATAAAAAAAAACTACAAAAGCACAAGCATATGGGAACGTGATGTGATTTCGTTAATGATCACTCAGAAGATGCGAGTATCCGAGCCTTACTATGCTTATTAACCACTCTCCTATGACGTCTATAGCATACATAAAAGACAGGTGGTGGTGGCGCGTCGTGCGGGACACTACTACAAGCCGCTATGGTTGGCGATGTTATTTATTTATGTGCTCATGTCCAGGTTAGGCTAGGTTATAGAAGGTATAATATTATTCTTTTCAGGATTTTTTTTGTATCGAGGTAAGGTTATGGTTAATTCACTCTGCCTTCAAAACTGCGATCAGTACGCGCAGGGGCGGTTTTGGGGCGGAACAGTGAGATGACGTCACTTGAATCCAAATACCCACCAGTTCACGGGTGACTAAAGTTGCGGAGAGAGAGAGAGAGAGAGAGAGAGAGAGAGAGAGAGAGAGAGAGAGAGAGAGAGAGAGAGAGAGAGAGAGAGAGATCTTTATCTTCTGAGGGATTAGAGTTGATCGTGTCGCAGCGGAATGTATCTCCGGGCAAGCGCTTATGTGTTAGAGACTAGAGAGGCGAAATTAATGTGTCATCAAAGTAACTGTCAGTCTTCCATCGTGCCCAGACGCGAGAACGCCTGTCGCATCGCATGCATACAGGACTTGACAAGTCTCCTCCTGGGAGGGGCTTATGCAGTCGTCCAATGAAACAGTGTATTGTACGTCATTTGCCGCCACCTCTCCCAGGAATGGCAGTCGACACTATTGCCCCCCTGCCACATAAATAGCTGCAACCTTGGTGGCGACGACCCAAACCTCCGTGCTCCTGAAGTTTAATTGTGGCTGAAGCACCACCAACATTCATTATAACTATTTCCACCAGGTGCACCTACAAGGCTCTCAAAATAGCCCAGCCAGTCAATTACGAACATTGCAGAAGACTTGCTGGTTCTTTGTATGCTCTGACTTCTACAATTCCTTGGTCGCCACTCTAGCTGTTACTCTGGTTGTCTATATTGTCTCTCTTAATTATTAACTTTCACTAAAAATTCCATCTTTGTTTCTTAATCCGTGCCGCTCGCTGTATGTATCTTCATGTTATACACAGCATTTTCCGCCCCATTCTTCCTGCCGCTCTTTTGTGAGGCGCTTAGCATGTTGGGCCTGGTAGGACACAATGATTGCTATATCTTCCTCTTCAGGGAGGGTGACAGGTTGCTATTCATGAGATTACTATGTTTACCAAAAGCATTCCATCCCGTTTTATTTCATTTCAGATTTATTGTTGAGTTTGCACTAAATTTTTGTCCTAGGAATGTGTACTCCTATTTTCTTTTTAGCGTTTATTTTCCGATCATTATTTGTTGTCTGTCAACTGCTTATTGAACATTACCTTTTTATATTCGCATTCATCTGCAGACCTACTTTGAGACTCTCTCTCTCTCTCTCTCTCTCACACACACACACACACGCACACACAGAACGGTGGCAGCAGAAGCGCACGTCATACACGAACCTCTTCATATTGTTATCGTTGTCAATAAATACTTAGTAGATAGTCAGAATGCATTATGTAAACAGTACCAGTGTAATGGCTCCATCTTATCATAAGGATTGTCAAGTGCCTCGACTGTCACTGGTCTACTGAAGAGGAATGAACCCAAGATTCACTTCATCATGGCTCCTCTCTGTGTTGAAATACATCTTAATTAATATACCCAACCGAATGTCTTATAAAACTTGACATAACTGATGAAAAATGCGCCCCTCTTGTTGACTTTACGTATTATTAAAATGTTATTAAGAGCAGTGTACATGATTGAGGCCGCTGTGTTGCTGAGGGACGGGCACCTATATGGTATTCGTATGACAGTCCTATAGCGCTGATTATCATATCCAAGCCTCGTAGGTTGACGATAGATTCACCTATAGGAAAAACAAAATCAGGAGTCCTGCAACGTTTTCTTCGTGGTAACAGCGCTGTGGGCTGGGTTTCAAGTACTAGCTTCTGTAAGGCCGACGGGGCTGCTACTCTCCTTTGCGCCGGACACCGGGGTCAAAGGGTCACACTCTTGGGCACAGTGACTATACTGCAGTGATTTCTGTGGAGTTTAGGTTCTTAATTTTAATTTTTAGTAGCTATGCTAAGCTTAATTGGTTATCACAGTGGACATCATGTTGTCGGAAATTGTATTTTTCAGTTTTCCTTTAATATCTATGTAATGCGTCTGGCAGTAATTTGGTTGGCTGGATTCAAGTGGAGAGAGAGAGAGAGAGAGAGAGAGAGAGAGAGAGAGAGAGAGAGAGAGAGAGAGAGAGAGAGAGAGAGAGAGAGAGAGAGAGAGAGAGATTGATTGAAAGTTTATTGTTGCAGGTAAACGAGAGAGAGAGAGAGAGAGAGAGAGAGAGAGAGAGAGAGAGAGAGAGAGAGAGAGAGAGAGAGAGAGATTGATTGAAAGTTTATTGTTGCAGGTAAACAAGAGAGAGAGAGAGAGAGAGAGAGAGAGAGAGAGAGAGAGAGAGAGAGAGAGAGAGAGAGAGAGAGAGAGAGAGAGAGAGAGAGATTGACAGTTTATTGTTGCAGGTAAACAAGAGAGAGTTTTCTTTACAGGAAATTTCATCAGAAGTCATTAAGATAAAAAAAAAATACTCCTTCGGGTACCGGTACCCGAGTTTTCGGTACCGGTACTACCGGTACTCAAATTAACGGTACTTGCCCATCCATAGTGAATATCTCTTTCTGCTGTGATTGCTGTTTCCAGTGAATGGTCTCCTACAGGTGCTGCAGGAGTACTATATGCGATCAGCTAATCAACTTCCGGTTTGCCTCACCCCCCCCCTTCCCTACCTACTGCGGGAGGTTGTGCAAGAATCGAACACAGCTGAGACTAGTAAATAGTGGAGATAACTGGATATATTCACTCCACCCTTGCTCCGATCACGAGCTTGTCTGTTGTCTGATAGAACTTGCATTATGTTTGTATAGCAGACTGTAGGCCAATAAACTGGGAGAGTAATAACCACCAACTGCATGCGCAGTGTGAGAAGTACTTTCAGCTTGAGTTCCAAGGGGAACTGAGGGGGAAGCATGGGAGGGCAGGTTCACCCCACCCACCCTTCCCCCTCCTGCCAGAGCATAAGGACTGAGGATGGCGGCAGGATTCGGGTGGGAGTGGTTTGAGAGCACTGTGTAAATAAAGAGCTCCTCTACCAGCGGCAGGCTACTTGATATGACAACTCATTACTGTACAAGTATTACTATTACTGTTGCCTCGGTCGTAAATCACAAACGTAACTCGAGGACTATCTACTTATCTGAGATGTGGATTTGGAGTGGAGTTTTTTAAAGAGATTGTAATGCAGGTCAAAGGTCATTTGCATTTAGATTACCCGTATTATCCTCAGTGAGACCTGACACATACCTCTCCTTATCCCTCCTCAGAAGGGTTCTGGCCTTTGTGACAGAGTCCTGTATCACTCCAAATCCTTCGCCAACCTGGCGGCACGACTCTCCTCTATATTTCCAGTGTCTCCCTCAAGGCAACTCCACTCTTAGATCTTGGTAGCTCTCCAATGCAGTCCTCAGCAGCCTTAAGAGTTTCATGCTCAAAGGTAATCCCACAACCCTCCAGGGTCCTCCAAATTACCAAGCACTCCATACCAATTTGAGACTGCCACCAAATCCTACTGAGCACACCCCTGGTCACTCAGTGCCTCAATATGGAACCCTAAAGTGATGCATCTTGAGATTTTCTTAGACCTGATGCATATCCTCAGTTTTGTAGCAACATATGTGGTCGGTCACAAAGAACTTAGTACTCTGGAAAACCCTATACTTCTGGAGGATCCTTCAACGATTACTAACAAGGATGTGATCAATCTCCTTTGCCACACTATCAGTATTATTATACCAAGTCCTGCGTCAAGGCTAGCGTCTCTGAACCCCGGAACCAGCAAGCCTCAGCTTTCTGGATTTTACAAAGTTCAAAAGGAAAAAATATTTACATTACCAGTGCCAGAGCATGGGGACCAACACAACTTGTAGCCATCTCTTTCTGTGCAGGTAGATGCACTGAAGATGCTCAATACAATGAGGGTCATAAAAAAGCTGGAAGAAATTTGAAATTAGCATTGCAAAAGAAAAAAATCTCAATGAAAATTTCAACTTTTATGAAACTCTATTTTCACTCTTCCTTGATGTACATTGATTTTGTGCCACGCATCATTCTGAAAAGTTCTTGGTGTCATACAATCAAGGTACAGTTTCCCATCTAGGTGGTCCATCTCATGCTGTATCATTCTTGCCAACCAGCCTTTTCCCTCTAGTGTCACAGCTTCACCTTTGAGGTTCAAACCTGAAAGAAATGGAAAAAAGAATTAATGCAATATATAAAAATTTAAGAAAATTAACAACATATATTATCTGCCACTTCAAGCACTTTCTTAATGAGGTAGGAATAGAAGTGAAAAAAATTATCTATATCTCGACACCATTTTCCCTCCTGGGGACTTCTTTCAAGGGAGTGGCAATAACAATTGTCCTAAATTTTCAGTTCTGGTACTCCTACTTACCAAATACAATCCCTGGCATGCCAACACACACACACTGACTGTTAAAAACTGAATGCAATGCTTTTCATAATGTGCACAATATACAATGATCAAAAGTGATATCCCTGACAACCCAAAGGGGTTTATAATTTGTAAATTTCCAGCCTAAAGACTGCCAAAACTCTCTCTCTCTCTCTCCATCAAGAAATAGTGAAAAACTACTTCCGAGTGCATCTCCCCATCCTGTCCATGTAAATGGGTGTCATGCAGTCATCCCGATGAATAATCATAAAACCACAAGTGGCACTACTTCCATAACTAGAATAAAATTGGAAGATTAGCTAAAAGTACTAAGTTTCAATGCTGATAGCTTAAGAATAAGATTAAAAAACTGAGATACCTTGTTACAACAGAAAATTTTGATGTAATTGAATAACTGCAACTTTCACTGACACATCAAATATTGATTTAATTTCAGAATACAATATACTAGACAGCTACAGACTCTTCAACAAATATCAAATCAACCATAGAAGTGGAGGTGTCGCCCTTTATGTCAAGAATTATTTGCAACCGATTGACAGAACACCTAAAGTCCATAATGTGGAACATCTGTGCATGAGTAAAAACAGACAATATTCAAATCAACAAATTCATCACCTACAGACCTCCAAGAAAATCAAATGACCCGTCATCTGTTCGTTGATGTTTATCAGATGAGCAGTTGCTTGTAATTATAATAAAGTTTTAGTTACTTGTATCATGTATTATATACTAGTTTGACTTAAATAAATTAAGAATTTAGAATAGACACTTCACAGCTCTTACCCAAGGTGAGTGGCAGAACAGTTTACCAAAAACAAAGACTATATATCAAGGAGGGATTTACTGAAAATGCTAATTTATTCTTTGCTATATCAATTGTTTATATATGTATGAAAATAATTCACTCCTAAGGAAGAGGTAATTATCAGTAATTCCTATGTTCCATATATTGGTACAATGGCAAGACATTTTTGTACTCATTCTAGACATATAAAAATATAATTTCAAAGAAGCAACCTATGATCTAATTCTTCTGAAATACAGCAATAACTTCTGTAGCACAATGTGAAGTTACTGAGGTATTTTTTGTCTCCTTACCTGATAACCTGACAGCTTTATATCTTGGTACCAGAGCACTGAAGCCCCGAACACTCTCACATGACTCAGGAAACTCCACTTTGTTGTAATCCAGAACATCCATTTTGGGGTTAACTATGACCTGTGGAAGATTATTTTTACTTTCTACAAAATATGTTACTTTATGAAAAAGAAGACTACCACAATAACAAACCATTAAAATGTAAACATATTCATTGTATTATGTTGCCAAGCAAGATGTAAGGCCAAAATCAAGGAAGTTCTCAAGAAATGCTACAATTAGTAAGTTTGATATACATATATATATATATATATATATATATATATATATATATATATATATATATATATATATATATATATATTGATATATATATATATATATATATATATATATATATATATATATATATATATATATATAATAGCCAGTACCAAGTTATTATTTCCCCCATCCCATACTTTTCCACCACGCGCCATTGCCTCTCTTTCTATCTTCTATCGTTATTTTCACGCATAAATCATTAAATCACTAATATCATTATTGACTTTTCAATGCCTATTGAAAGAGAGGTTCAACTTGCTTACTGTTTCTATATTTCCCTCACCACTCACAAAGATCACAAGTGGACAAACTAGAACAAATATATATATATATATATATATATATATATATATATATATATATATATATATATATATATATATATATATATATATATATATATATATATATATATATATATATATATATATATATCTATATATATATATATAGATATATATCTATATATATATATATATATATATATATATATATATATATACACAGCATTAAAGTATTAATTTGCCTGGTTTTGTTCTAGTTTGTCCACTTGTGATCTTTGTGAGTGGTGAGGGAAATATAGAAACAGTAAGCAAGTTGAACCTCTCTGCGAGCTATTTTGCAGCGGCGGCAGCGGTTTACGTTCAATAGGCATTGAAAAGTCAATAATGATATTAGTGATTTAATGATTTATAACAGAAAGAGTTAGCATATTATTTCATAATATGCTAACATAGAAAGTTGTGTGCAGCTTGGCCACGGGAGGGGTGGAAGCATGCAGTTAGCAAGTTCAGAGGAGCAGTCAGCGTGAAAATAACGATAGAAGATAGAAAGAGAGGCAACATGGCGGTGGAATTTAAGAAGTATGGGGAAAATACAATTTGGTACTGGCAAGCCGCTATTTTATCCCCACCTGCACCTACACTCACGTATGGGGAAAATATACACTTTTTTTTGCCCATCACGATTTTACCCCTTCCACAGAGATCCGCGTGACCTGAAAATACGGTTCTGAAACCATACCGCGTCATAGGAAACAGCGCCTTACCAATCCGTGTCATACGCGACTTGACTGTACATATGAATATTAACACAAAGGGGAGAGATGAGAATTCACTAATACTTGATGGCTGGGTGGAAGACGGTAAACACACTGATGCCGCGCAGTGTTGCCAAACTTCATACTCATCGCATTGCATTTTTTCGTAGTTTCCGACCGATAACTACTGCAAAAACACCACTCGCCCGCCAACCACCGCCACCTACGCACTCACACGTACCACAACCAACCACGTAGTGTTAAATTATTACAGTCCATATTTAATTTGTGATTTATGTGTATGTAAAACTATATAACAATGCCTTAGAAATATTTTTTCTTATTCAATTGAGAAGGTAGAACAAAACCCTATTTTTCCCTATTTGATTATAGTCCCGTCGATTGCGGATTCGCGGATCACGGGAATCTTGCAGAACCAAATACCCGTGAACAGAGGGGGGCTTCTGTATACCATAACTACAAAAATCATGATCCTAAACATTGATATGTACCATAACTACAAAAATCATGAACTTCACTTACTGTAAGAGGGAGAGTGGACATTTCTCGTGCAGCGTAAACCTCTGATCCAAACTGTTCTTTTCTTTTTGGAGAAAATTCTAACAAAAGTATCCTGGAAAAAAAAATCATTAATTCTAACAAAAGTATCCTGGAAAAAAAATCATTGACTTGTTGAGGCATATCATCACTGGCAATCCTGTTCACTGTGAAGCAGACTGGGGATTATAAAAGGCTATGTGATCATTCTGACAATCTGAAGGATTTTCCAGCTTCATCATACTCAGACATAAGATCTACCGTATTTTGCGGCGTATAACGTGTACTTTTTTCAGTTAAAAAATGCCAAAATGTTACCCCTGCGTGGTATATGCCGAAGGTACAAATTTTGATTGATTTAAATAATGAATAGTGTGATGCAATAGATAAGGAAAGTGTGAATGAGCAGAAGAGTTCAGTTCAGTTCAGATGAAGGTTGGGGAGATAGCCTTTGTTGCAATGGCCTCCCCTTTGTTTCCTCTTGCTTATTCTTGGGTGGTTGTGGTCCACTTCTTTTCATGTGAAGCGATAAAACCATTCAGGTCACAAGAAGAAGAAGATGCACCACACGTGTGAGCCGAGGCGCAGCGTGAACACAAAACACACCACCATTGTCACTTATAATTTTCTCCACTCTGTGTCCCGTTTTCTTTTGACATTTTTTGAAATTTTATAGCGGGCAAAAATTGTCCATTAGTTGTAGTTTCAAATGATACCTAACAAAAGTCGGTCAGACATTTTACCAATTCTGTGAAATTTTTTGAAGTGTAAAAACCTACTTTTCAAGATATTGGCTCCTGAAGATTTTTTTCCATTTCATCCCTGTCCTACCATTTGTATTTATTTGATTGGGATGAAATTTCCACATGATTGTATATACCCTGTTAACTTACCTCAGAATAATAAGGCATCTGGTCCCCCTTTCTAACAAAGTATTACTCACTCGCAGGTGAGGGTGTCAGAGGGCGCCACCTTCCTCATTGTAGCCAGATTTTATCTAGAATCCTCCAGGCTGGTATGTCTCATCCTTCTTCTCTTTTCTTTTCTTCTTTGTCTTGGGTGCTGCATGCCTTGATCTTTCCCAGTCGAATGATACCGCATGTGTTCGTGTGCGAGTCATGCTATGACGCAACCGCACGGGACATTTAAAAATGACATCCAGGGGGGAGGGGATTTAATTTTATGAAAACAAATTTGACCACATGGCAGTTTAAGATATCCTGGACATGCTGAGCGAAAAAAACGCATTTGTCAAATTTCAAATACATTCGTCAAAAAATACCCCGTATCCGCCTGCCCTAAGTGTCTCTTAACAGATATTTCAGGAAACTGTACATTATCAGTCTTGCTTAACTGTATATATTTCTGAGCATCTTAAGCAATGAATATTTTTTCCCAAATTGTGTCTTAAAGCTTAGGGTGCACACTATACCCAGGAGTGCGTTATATGCCGCATAATACGGTAGAGGTTTCTTGTGAAAACAGAGGAATACAGAAAACTTAAGCTGAATATCCAGATTTCAGGAAATATATCAACACCACATCAAACTCATATGCCTAATATCAATCCGGCAGACATACCTAAGCGGCATGCCTATTTGAGGAGCAGCCAGGCCAACACTGTCATATCTCTTCATCACTTGCTTCATCTGCAAAATTACCTGAAACATACAAAATATTTTTGTATATCCTGTGAATGAAATAAAGAAACACCTTGCTAAGGGTAGTCAGTCATAATGAAAATGGAATTTTTAAAGAAAAAAAAAGATGAAAAAGTTAGTCAGGGAGGGTGACAGTCAATATTACACACTGCTGGCTTATGGCGTTGTGGTTGGAGGAACACACTTTGTCAGGGTACTCTTGTCGGCCTTTATAGTACAGTTCAACCTGTATCATGACCCTACTAGATCAGTGCTGCATGCAAACCTGCTCACCACATTACAGTGTTGCTGCATTGATCAGGCTCCTAGTTTTTACATGCAATACTTTGAATCCTCTTGCCTCAGGGGCCAAATTTTTGAAAAAGGGAAATGATACCAATGAATAGATATGAATTTGAGATTAAGTTCTTTCACTACTCAGAATATTGAACTGAAAAGGTTATGCAGGGTTATTATTTACATATAATAATTACAGTACAAGGTTATATGGAAATACATATTCATTTATTTTATGAGCATACAAACTAAAAGTCCTTGTTTCAGGCTAACAACTATTCATCTTAGCATGAGAGAAAAATAAGTATTAGCATATCTTACCTGTTTTATTTCTGGGTTGTTAAGATGTTCCACTTCCACTGGCTTGGCTTCTGATCGCAACACTGGGTCACCAACTTGGCACACATGGAGGAATGGTGGCCTCACCGGCTTTGGATTGAAGATACTTTTGTAGGCTGTTATAAAACGCTGTCCTGCCATTGCTACTGAAAAGATGATAAATTTTGATGTATTCAAAAGAATCAGAGGGAAATATATTTAAAATCATTCTAAGGGATACAGGAAAGGGCAGAGGAAAACCTCCAGTGATAGAAAATACTTGAGAAAACTTATGAGAATGAGCACTGATGTAATACCTACATACAGTCATACCTCGGTTTATGAGTTTAATTCGTTCTAGAATTTCGCTCGCAAACCAAAACGAATTTCCCCATTTAAATTAATGTGAATCCCATTAATGCGTCCCATATCCCAAAAACGTTTAACAAAAATCACTTTACAAACAGAATAAAAGTAATTTTACCAACAAATAGCAATGATAAATAATGTAGTATAATAATATAAATATAAATAGTATAAATGATACAGTAAAATATATAAATAATATTGTAATAATATAGTGCTGAAAACACAAAGATTGCACACTAAAGCACAAACGTAGGAGTAGACAAGTGTGGGTGCTGCCAGCCTCTGCGAGTGTACAACGTGGACTGAAGGCAGTGTCCAGTTGTTGGAGATAGGAGAAACCATGGCTCCCTGTATGACCAACTGGAAGCGAGTTGTTGGTTTGGGTAAACACTCCTGTCCTCCTGTCTTTTAAGCCATGATTGTACCCACAACCGCATCTTCCTTCCATTTAACTGTAGCAACAAGTCCATAATCGAGTTAGAAAAAACAAATTACTCCTCCTGGTCATTCGTATGGAGGTAATGGTGGTAAGAAAGCTTGTTAGTGACATCTGCGAGTGTGAGGGAGGAGGAACGAAAGATCGAGGTGACCACATCGCTTACATCACGACTTACGTGTGAAGTAAGACGGCGTAGCTTAAATATTTATGTAAAAATGCGTTATGAAAAATAAAAGAATTCTATTGGTATAAGAATGAGTACGAAAAAGTAGGAAGAAAGTAGATATGTAAAGAATGCAGTGCGTGATATCTTGAAGTGTGTGTCTACATACGAATATTTTTTGTGTGATTGAAAAGAAATACTGTTACCCTTATTTTGTGCATGTGTTTTAAAAATTAAAGAAAAGAAAACCCTATCTTATGTTATCATCATTCTTGCTATCAGTGCCATCAGTGTCAGGTAAACAAATGCATTCATGGTTTCTAGACAGTATCAGCAAACTAGCACACCGACGAATTGTCCTGCTGGACGTTTCGCCGGTGAATGAAATACGACGGTTCGCTGGTATCGGCGAACTGGCACACCGGCGAAACGTCCTGCTTCCCCCCAAGATCGTTAAGGGAAGGGGATTAGGCCTTTTTCTTTACATTCAAGTACTTGCGCCTTCATATTATGGTTGAGGGACATGTATTTCGTCCCTTAACTGTAGTGTGGAGGCGTAATATCGTATTTTGGAGGCGCGGAGTGACTACAATTACCATATTTATACTCTATGTATGGTAGACTCTTACGCCACGACATAATAAGGTACGTATAGGCTTATTTTTCATGGTAAATATGCTATTTCCCCTGATGAAGTGTTTGTCTCTGCCTTTGGCTACCACCAGGGGACATCAATTTAAAACTGTCCATCTAAGAACGGAGTTGGACATCCGCAAGAGATTCTTTAGTGTCAGAGGCATCACTCTCTGGAATGCAATACCATGCCTTTAGAGTTAATTACATTTTGTATAAGCCGGCGCATCAGTAGTGTGCGGCTTCCTGTACTCGTCAGGGAGCCCCACCAGGTAAGAAAACCGTCAAACAGCGGGGAGCAGGGAGCAGCAGCACCGTTCTCTCTCTTCACGTGCCGAGTTTTCTGGTGTCCGATTCTTGTTCTTGAGCAGCACCGTGTTGCCGCCCCGCCTCCCTCGCCCCGCCGCCGCCGCCGTGCACGTCGTCTGCTGCCCACCACAACAACAACAACAGCGTTCCCGCGGCAACGATAACTACTACATTCTACGATAACCAAAGCCCCTCAAGGCAACGTTGATTTACCCATTCTACTCGCATAAAACATACCAGTTGTTAAGTTTACAACAATTCGTTCGATTGAATATAATTATCCATGTGGGTACAATATTGTTTTTGGTCATAAACTTCTAAATACTGGTGAGAGGAGTACAACAATCAGGTGGCCCAAACCAACAACACCCCGGCCCGTTCCTGCAATGCCCTCGCCGCCACACCACGCGATAAATATTTCCTCCACCCAGAAAACTGTGCCACTGTGAATGAAATAACCATCAGATTATTCGCCATTTCTCTAAAACAACATCTACCTTCAAGTTTTCTCCGCGTTCAGGGTTTCTTACCGCCTTGCATATATTTTCAATTATCACATAAACTGGGTTCCAATGAATTAAATAACCTTTCATTTACATTTTAATGATTACTGTTGAGTTCTTTATCAGGTTTCTGTGAGTGTTGGAGGAGTGAGCTGGGTGTGATTAGTTTTCTGAAGGGCGTGGTGGTCGGCGGTGCGGTGAGCGGCGGGCCAATGGGCGGCGCGGGGCTGTAGGGGAGAAGATGGCTGCCTCGGAGGAGGAGGCAGGTCAAAGTGATAGCAAAAATGATGATTCTGCCTCACATGAGACGAGCAAGCAATTTTCCACCATTCACCAAGTAAGTTGAGGATCCGAGGATTATTAGAAAAATTATTTGGGAGGCCTATAGCGCGTGGCTGGAAGACAAATAATGAGTATAAACGTTGTTGACAGCCAGAAAATGTCCTTGTTTTCGGTACAAATTTAGAGGAATCAAGACGTGTTGAGGTTTTATTATCAGCGCCAAGGTGTCCGCTTCACGAGCGTAAGGGCGGGAGATTATTTTGGCGATCGTTCCTTGCCCTGTGAAGCTCCACCCGAAGCTTGTGTGTCGAGGAGGAAATGAATGTAAACTCTGGAGGCAGCCTCGGCCAGTGTCTGACGGCGGTCACGTAGACGCTGGGATCGGAGTGGCGGCAAATATTTGGGTCACAGGCCGTGCCCGACTCTTCCAGTGGTGTCGATGTTGAAGGCAATGCACTCAAACTGGACTGAAGAGCCAAAAGGTATAAAACGGCAGCATCTTTGTGGTGCGTCTGCCCAGTTTGTTCCTATGTAAACACGGCTGCCCTCACTCACCCCGAGGACGGGCTGGATATTGTTTGGTGTTGTTGAAGGCAGCTTATCTATGTAATAAGCGCAAGGTGAATGCGGTTTGAAGCAAAATGCATAGTGGTGTAAAGAGTGTCAGTCCTGTTTTACATCACAATAAGGGGTCACAACCTCCAGGTCAAGTAGAGGAGTTAAGAACAGTGATGCATGTATTTAATTAAAATCCTCATGCAATTAATACTGGTAAGTACTAAATCATCAGTACTTTATCCTACTCAAATGTAATATGTCAAACCAACAAAGTTTTATACTCACAGTGCATTTAGTAGGGTTTTTGAAAACTCATTGCAGTTGACATTTTCTTCAAATGATGGCTATACTATTTCCGTCATCAGTAGATACCAATTAGGCTATAATATGGACAACATTACCGCACCTTAATGCGTCGCCATGTATTAAGAGTAATTTTTTCAACAATTTTTTGGGATAACATTAAAATTATGCCATTATTATTCCCTATAAATTCAATGCATGCACACACACACACACACACACGTGTGTGTGTATTTACCTAGTTTTGTTATACGGGGAAGGAGCTATGCTCGAGTTGTTCCCCCTCTATATCTACTATAATTCATCTTGGCTTTGAATCCGTGTGGACCACATCTTTGTCCAGTCAATTCCAAGCCTCCATCACTGTGGAAAGCTGTTCTTCTTTGTCTCTTCTGTAGGCTTCCTTTTTCATCTTCCTTCCATGTGTATGCTCGGACAACTCCACAAATGACTCGGACGATGTAAGAGCTATCAGGGGTATTTTAGCCAGTATATAAGCTGAGTGCCTTAAAATTACTCAATCAAAGGGTAAAAAATGCCTACCAGTGCACCCAGGATAGAACGTATAAAGAAAAAAAAAAAGAGCCTGAAAGTGTCTGACTTATCCGATATCCGGCTGGTTTGTTGTAGTTTAGCTCTCTTTGGTTTGTCTTCTATTTCATTGACTCTTGGCCTTCATTATGTCTCCCAAGAATGAGGCAGACTCTGATGGCAGTGCTTCGAAGAAAAGAAAAAACATCACAATGGGAGTGAAATTGGACATTGTTAAACGATTGGAAAAGGGAGAAATGGCGACGAGCATCAGTCGTGGGAGGGTTTGGGCAGACAGTTCCTTTTAACCCTTTCCTTGCTAAGCGCTCGCAACGAGACTATCCCCCCAGGCGCGCTCGGGCACCCCAGCGGGGGAAGGGAATCTCTTTTAACAGCTGTATCTCAAAAACTATTCATCACAGCTTCAAAACAAAAACACCATTGGAAAGAGGAGGCCAAGATCTACAAGATTCGGTTATGTAAGCCTCTCCTGCGAATGTACAGGCACATTCAAGGGGTGTTTTTTGCTGCGAGTGCAACTGGCACTCGCAGCAAGCTTTTAGCACCACCAGCAAGTGACGCTAATGCTCGCTCTTAACCTCTGTATCTCAAAAACTATTCATCACAGTTAAAAAACAAAAACAACATTAGAAAGAGGAGGCCAAGATCTATAAGATTTGGTAATGCAATCCTCTCCTGCGAATGTACAGGCTCGTTCAGGGGGTGTTGGCTTTGAGGACGTACATTTATACATGCACGACGGTCAGCTGTAAGGCAACTACTGAGTAGATCTCTTGATGATGGGGTTCTGGCAGGGCAGTATTGCCAGCTGCAAAATTTACAACTATGTGGTCAAAATATCAATCATGTGATAGGTGAAGCTATGCAAAAATGCCGCTTTATTGGACAAGAACATCCACCAGTTGCTCATCCGTAGATTTTCCGCATTAGGCT
Organism: Eriocheir sinensis; assembly: GCF_024679095.1. Classification (NCBI taxonomy): domain Eukaryota; kingdom Metazoa; phylum Arthropoda; class Malacostraca; order Decapoda; family Varunidae; genus Eriocheir; species Eriocheir sinensis. The sequence goes on from NC_066547.1 coordinate 13,931,232, forward strand.
GATATGATTTTCCACCAAATTTACTGGAAAACCCACTGAATTGGCAGTGCTGTGGGGTGAGAAATAGTGTTGGAACACTCTCCTATGCGGCAAATTTGAGTGCGACTGGAGCTCGCAGTGAGCGTTTAGCACCACCGGCAAGATACGCTAGTGCTCGCTGTGAGCGTTTAGCAACGAAAGGGTTAATAGAGGGTGTGTTTCGACTTACATACAAAATTGGGTTACAACGTGTCATAGGAATGGAACTCCATTTTAGGCCGAGGACCCACTGTACATATAGAGTACTGCAGACAGTTCTCAAGTTCTGACGTATGGGACTTGTGACTGCTCGCACTTATGACCTAGCCGACAATATTAGTAATACTGGGTTAAGCAATGCTCTTTTTGTAGGAGCAGTGTTTTCTGGGCCTTTGTTTTATTTTGCCCTTGAACTGCCCCATTTTCAGTAAAAATATAAATGCTTTTACTCTGTTATGTGCATATTGACCCCATGGCCCCATCAGAGCACTGTACTGTATGGTATATGTGGAGAGTATGTGTGTCAAGCCACTTTCCTGCCAATAAGAATTTATTGTGTCATGACTTAAGTTGTCAAATTTGGTGAGCTTAGGAACCTTATTGAACCTGTAAATTGACTACTGGTGCACTAGGGTCGGTCATACTAATTATTTTGTTTAAATCAAGAGAAAGGGGTGTTTAAAGCATGTATTTTTGTGTGTAGAACATAAATCTGACAAAGAAAAATCATTCTGATAACCCTAACCTACATCAATTTGCAGTTTATTATTTAATTATTTATTTTTTGAATGTCGTAGTTATCCCCAAATATGTGTGCGGGTAAACATTAAACAAAGTAAAATTAGTGGGGAAAAGGAGTTTAGGCCATGCAAGTGTACTAGTCACACAATCTAGGAAAACCAAAATATATGTTACTCATGTTACTCATGGCTCTGTTGGAGATAGGGCCAGTAAACCACAGCCCCTGGCTCACAACAGCCAATAGACTTCTAAGGCTCTGTGTGTCAAAACATGGACTTAAAGGGAAGAACTTGAAGAATTTGCAGTTCATTGTCGAATTCATCATTGGTGTATATTACCCATGTTGGTTCAGCGTGAAGGTCAAGCACTCCTGGATCGAAGGGCCGAGGCATATCTTATTTCAGATGCACTGCCTCAGGTCCCAGAGGAAGGAGGTGCTAGACACTGTAATGTCAACTGCGAAAAGATCTGCTTGGTATGCCCACAGTAAAGCCATCCTCGAAACACTGCTCTGCTCTGAGGATCATAAGGAGAGGGTTGAGGGGGTGGAGAGAATCCTGGCCTTTAGGGGAGAAGGAGACCCAAAACATTCAGCTAGGCGATGCATCTGTTAGGATCAGAAGGACACCTGACATCAATTGTGATGCTTCCAGGATTGGTGACTGGCTGGTCAGAAGGTGTGTCAGAGCCACCTCTCACCTGCTCTCTAATCACCTCGGAAGTGAAAAACTTCAATGCCCCAATGGGGGTGCTCAACTGGTCTTGCCACACACAAACCATTGAAAGAGTTCTTAAAATGGTGACTGAGGTTTCTGCCAAATACTTCTCACAGGAAAAGAGGGATGGAGGGCTCAGGAGACCAGCAGGAGGCTGATGTCTAAAAATGATTCAGAGCAGGATTTGTGTAACCTGGCAAAGTTCAAGATGTCAGGAAAATGATTTTGTAAATACAGTACCCTCTTTAGTTTTGCGCTCGCTTGGTTCTGAAGGTATAGTGCTAAACTTGAGGATCGCAAAACTCGAGGTATTGAAAACACTGAAAAGGTGCTTATCTATTCCGACCCGTGGGGTTTATTTATTTATTTTTTATATATATATTTGTTTTACATGTGGGCTATGGCGCCAGTAGACATCTGGGCCTGATGGTCGGCCCCGAGCCCGTCATAGCGCAGGCAACTGTTTATAGTGGCGCTGTTATAATTGGCTCATGCTGCCCCACGGAGCTCACTTTTTTCCTCCTTTACTCCCTTGTTATCTCAAAATACATACCTTGGAAAAAGGAATAAAACAGGAAGAGAGAACGGGTCGTATTAAAGCCACAGATGAAGCCTTACGATTGGCTGAGCTCTGAAAACACACTTGTGATTCACTGGGAGTCCAATGATGTCATCGCCAGCACTCACCTGGTCAGCGGCTTCACTGCCTTGGGGCAGTGTCACACTGGCTGTTTTCCTCTAACCGTTGTGGCTACTGGCAACACCCGTGCGCCCATCTGGGAGCGAGTTGTCGGTTGTCCGTAACCTGGTGTCACACCGGGCCTTTTTCTTCCCACCGCGTTGGCGGCAGCTTGGGCAACCGACAAATCCAACTTTTCTGGGTGTGCGTCACACACGGCCAAGGTCAGTTGCCCGTATCCACATCCACAACGTAAACAAAGCACTTGCCCTGTATCGACATGCATCGTCTGCTAAAGTAAGGGCTGCCGCGGCTTGTGCTGCCTTTATCCAAGTTATGGACTTGTTGCATCAGTTAAATGACAGGAAGAAGCTGTTGTGGGTGTGGAGTGTCTGTGGGTCCTCTGTGCCAGTTCTCATTGTTACCATTGTGCGTGAGCGGCCAACCCACCCATCTAGACTCCGACCACGTAAACACATGGATCAAGTAACAACAAAGACACACACACACACCAGACTCATCATGAACCATGGCAGATGTTTTTCACAAACAAAAATGGCTTTGCCATTTTCTAGAGTGTGTTAGAACTTAATTGGTGAGTGGTTCATACAAACCAAACATACCCAATGGCAAGAAGAGAGCAGTGTTAAAGACAACTGCTCTCTTGCCAAGAGCTAGGTTTGGTTCATGTGAGCCACTCACCAAATTCGTTCTAACACACTCAAGAAATGGTGAAGTCATTTCAGTTTGTCAGAAACATCTGCAAAAGTTCCTAATGAGTCTGGTGTGTGCGTGTGTGTGTGTGTGTGTGTGTGTTTGCTGTTATTCGATCCATGTGTTTATATGGTTGAGTCAAGATGGGTGGGTTGGCCGCGCACACGTAGTGGCGACAATGAGAACTGGCATGGAGGAACCACAGGCATGCCACACCCATAACTGTCTCTTCCTTCCATTTAACTGCAGCAACAAGTCCATAACTTGGGTAATGGCAGCACAAGCCGCGACAGCCCTTACTTTAGCAGACGACATCACGTTGACACAGGGCAAGTGCTTTGTTTACGTTGTGGATATGGATACGGGCAACCGACCTTGGCCATGTGTGACGCACACCAGGAAAAGTTGGAGTTGCCGGTTGCCCTAGGTGGCGCCAATGCGGTGGGAAGAAAAAAGCACTGTGTTTCACCAGCTTATGGATAACCGTAAACTCGCTCCTGGTTGGGCGTACAGGCATTGCCCGTAGCCCCAACAGTTGGACGCAAACGGCCATTGTGACACCGCCTTAAGGCAATGAAGCCGCTGATAGGGTGAGCATCGGCGATAACGTCATCGGACTCCTAGCGAATCACAAGCGTGTTTTCAGAACTGTAACGTGCGTGACGCTGATGGTAAGTAGACTTGACCCGTACGTGTCAAAGCAGCGTGAAACTCAGGGTGATAATGCGCGAAAGTCGGGATGATATGAATTTAGGACTAACCACGAAACTCGGATAGCGCGAAACTTGAGAGGGTACTGTATATCCAATGATTATACATGCAGTTCAGCTATGAATAAATATGTAAACTTGATTTGGCTTTGTCAGTATTAAGGATTTACCTTACATCTTTTGTTATGTTAAAAAGCAGTTCAAACCCGTAGAATTAACAATTTATAAGTGCAAAATTATATAGGTTAGAGTTTTTCTATCAAAAAAATAAGCACATATTTGAATTCCCCATGAAAACCCCCCACCATTTAGATACCCCTCATCATAGGATTTCCTTCAGATTCGATTTTGCACATGAGTATGACCCACCCTACTGGTACGCCATGGTGTAGTTCATCCTCTTGAAAAGCCAGGTGCTGTCCAACAATCCTTGAAGGCTTCAAACAACAACTTAAGACCTCTCCTTTTGAGAAGATACAATTATGAGAGGGATGATGTGATGGATGAGAACAGTTTAGTTTGCCAGTATTACTGATTTCATTAACCCGTTCATGCACCATGACGCGATTCGTGTCAAATAACAGCACGAGAGAGTTGCCGATTAGTTTATTTTATAGGTCTAGCTTGGATCTTTGACGGCAAATTTCTGAAAGATACTTTATTTTTTGGCGAATTTTTAATTTTTTTTTTATGCGATTCGAGTCAAAAGCTCTGATGTAGACGATTCTGTTTTGATGTGAATTGAGTCATGGTGCGTGAAAGGGTTAATGTTTGATGTACAATAAAAATTGTAGTAGTATTACAACTGATTTTTTTTCGTTGTCAAGCACTTAAAAATTCTTTGGAAGAATTGAAGAAACTCAGAATTAATAAGTAATGTGATTATTATTAGTGTTATTATTATTGTCATTATTATTATTATTGTTAATAATAATAATAAATTCACTGGTATGACACTCTTCCCATGTCAGCAGGAGATTGAGAACCAGTTGTGTCGGCCTGGTGTGAGCTATGAGAACAGAGTCAGTGCTGTGCTATCAGGCTGGGAGCACCTGGCAGGAACCGTTGAAGGAGATGTTGGCCAGTTACAGCCCCTTGCATCATTTCTGTATAGGTAAGTAATTGCTTACAGTATCTATGTAGAAATAAATTTGCTTGTTGATTTATTAATAAAATTTTAATAACTCGTACTTGTAGTGCAAATATTAAACATGTCTGGTATTGATATAATAATATAGTTGACACAGTTATGATGAATCATATGGATTTTTAATTTTCAGATGGAGTTTACAACTTATCCTTCAAGGGGAGTGGCCTGGTCTAGCCCAGATCGTCAAAACTCGACTGGGTGTAACATTGCAAAGGTGTTCGAGGGTGGCCATACTGCAGCCCCTGTGTCGAACTCTCCTTCCCCTTGTTTCTGACCCTTGGGGCCACACTACGAAGACAATATTTTCAGATTCAGAAATTTCTGATGAAGAAGGTATTTTTTCTTTCATATTGTTGTTCAATGTATTTACATGAAATGACCTTAGAATTGCCTGTCCAAGGTGAGAAACTTTAATAAGTTCCTAAATTTTTTGTTGAAAAGCAAACTCACCTCCATATGACAAAAGGTAAAATTCTCCTGATGGGTAAGGTGTAATTATGCCTTGTAGCTGTATGATAATACCATATAGATTTCATGATTAAATATATGTATTATTTAAAGATCAGATGAAAAAAAGACAAATTTTAAGTTATGCCAATTTTTCAGCCGTTAAATATATATCCAATGAATCTTGGGAAGTTGTCCGTGTGCGTGTAGACACAATGATTGAGTCCAGGTGTGAGGAACTTGCATACAGAGTTCTCAAAGTGTGCATAAGGTATGTATATGTATTTGTAATGACTTGATTGTAACATGACTGTATAGCTCACAAGTAACTCATGTGTAAATTGGATTTAAAATTTTTCTAAGAATTAAGGATAGAAAATTCAACGTAGTGTTTTTTCCATCTATTGTGTAATGTAACTGATGAGCTTATGATATTGAAAACAGCAGACTAAATTGCATACAATCTACTGACTTTATTACTAAAGATACCAGGATTTATCATTGAAAACATCATAACTAGATTGTATTTTCCCATGGTTATTAACACAAGTTATTGTATAGTGGACCTCATCGCCTAGGGGACATATTTAAGTATCTTAACTTTCTTTGATGTTCTTTGCATAGCATTTACTTTCAAAGTTTAAACTTTGTCTCTAGTAAAAAAAAAAATTTTTTTGAACTCTTTTCTCCACCCGTAAATGTATTTATGATTTTGTCATTAAACTTCATCCTTACTGTAGTTCAGTCTAACAAGATCTCTTACATTAGACTGGACGAAAACTCAAACCTAGGAAAACTTTTGTTTGAGGAATCTTTAATACTGAGTGCTGTAAATGAACTTAAACATAACTTTACAAAGACTTTTTTTTTTTTTTCCCCCCAGATGTATACGATTGAGATCAGAGGGCATGGGTGTTCCACTCTACACAGATGAAGACCATAATCACTTTGTTGATTTGTACTTTGTATTGCTGTACAAATTTCAACGGAAAGCCTTTTTAGATGAAGTAAGTACTGCTGAATTTATATTTTTAAGGAACTGAGTGCATAGCTATCAATTATTTCAAAAGTGTGACCCACTCAATATTCACAGTGCATATTTATTTATTAATTTATTTATTTATTTATTTATTTGTTTTTTACGTGTTCACCTATAGCGCCTGTAGGCTTTCTTCAAGGGCCTGGTGGTTGGCCCAAGCCCGTCATGGTGCAGGCAATTTTTATAGTGGCGCCATTTATTCTTGGCTCATGCTGCCCCCCGGAACTCATTCTTGATTCACTTGGACGGTTTCTTCTAGAGTCCGGGTTGATGGGTGGTCTTCAGGATAGCATGTGGGTAGTCTTAGGCCACTCGGTGGTGACTGAAAAATCCCAGGTGGTAGCGTGGGGATTCGAACCCACGTCATCCAGCACGCGGTGAATGCGGGGCCCACACACTAACCACTCAGCCACCGCCTACCGTTATATACACCTGTCCACAAATTCGTGGATTTTCCCTAATTGCACATAGGCAATTGCACAGGGGCAGGTCTATCTAGATGAGGAATATAGCGTTCTCAACCCCCCAGAGTTGTCTTTCCTTCTTTTTCTCCCTCCTGTTCATGCTTCTTTCTTTGGGTAACCAGGGGATTTATCCTCCCAGGGGTCCTGCATCCCTCCCCTATGCTGAGCAGTCAGTCCAGTCCCTGATCTAGGTTGGTTTGGGGAGGTGGTTGCACCCCTTCCCCCAGCAAAAACCATAACCATCGTCAAAACTAAATAAGAAGTGGTCAGGGTCGTGGCGCGAGCCTCGACCCCAATCCAGTTTTACTGGGGGGGTGCCTACCTGCAGAACCAGGCCCGGGCTTAACCTTCAGAGGGCTCTTCATGTGGGCCCCTGGAACATTCAGAGCCTTGGAGGATGACCGACTACCCTGCCTATCAAATGAGCTCAGCTGGCTGAGTGTGGACACAGTGGGACTCTCTGAGATGAGGAGGCCTGGCAGTGGCGAGATTTGTGAGAGGGGGTTCACCTACTACTGGCCCAGCATGAGCAATGGTGCCCATCTCATGGGGTAGCTATAGGCAAATCCAGCCAACTGCAGCCATTTGTGGTTAAGTTTACTCTGGCTGATGAGTGTATAATGTGAATCAGGCTGAAGCACTCACTGAGCTACATCTCCTACCGAGATGTGTGAAACTGAAGAGAAGGTGTTCTATGCCAAACTCAACTCCCTATTAGACCAGTGCCCCCCTCAGGACACACTCATTGTCCTGGGCAGCTTCAATGCAACTACTGGCACTGACAGGGTTGGCTATGAGCTATGTGTTGGTCCCCATGGTTCTGGTACCAGGAACATCAACAGCTCTCACTTCCTGAATTTTCCTAGATCCAAAAGGTTGAGAATTGTGGGTTCTTGGTACCTGAGACCAGAGCTGCACTGCTGTACCTGGTATAACAGTTCTGGAGGGGTAGCTAAGGAGATTGACCACCTCTTCTTAAGTACTCGTTGGATCCTTCAGAACTGCTGGGTTTTCCGGAGTGCAGAGTTCTGTGGAACTGATCATGGGCTTGTTGTTGCAACACTCAAGCTTCATGTCAGGTCAAGAATACTGTATTCCATCTTGAGAGGCTGAAAAGGACCTGGCATTTGCTCAGGAGTATGCAGTGACAGTTTCAAATTGGTTCGACGTGCTCAGCACCCTTAAGAACCCTGTAGAACTGTAGGATACCTTCAAATGTGAGACTCTTTGAGCTGCCAAGGAGTGCATTGGAGAGCGCCTGAGATCTAGGAGTGGATTTGCCTCAGTGGAGACACTGAAGAATGTTGAGGAGAGTTGCGCTGCCAGACTTGCTGGAGTTACAAATAGTAAATGCTGATAGACTCAATGACAAATGCCCATTCTCTCTTGGTGAGGTTAGAGAGGCAGTGGCAAGGTTGAGGGATGGAAAGGCAGCTGGTATTTGTAACATTAGTGTTGAGCTGCTCAGAGCTGCAGGTGTCCCCATAACTCATTGGTTGAATGCGATTTTAAATGTTGTATGACAGTCTGGTACCATTTCATTTGACTGGAAGAGTGGGCTGGTCATCCCCATCTGGAATGGAAAATGGGACTGTCTAGACTGGTGGTTCTTAAACATTTTACTTTCACACCTCCTCTTGGAATGGGTCTTTCCCTCCATGCCCCCCTTGCATATTAGGCCACGCTTTTGTTAAGATAATAAATATTCCAACAACAAAAATTCCAAGCTCCCCCAAGGCTTGGGACCCCCCTTGAAATAACTAATGCCCTCCCAGGGGTGTGTTCCCTCCAGTTTAAGAACCACTGCTCTCGACTGCAACATCTATCAGGGTATTACACTGCTCAGTGTGCCAGGCAAGGTGCTTGGCCATCTATTTCACATGCAGACTCAACCGGTTGCTGAAATTGCAGAGACCTGACAAGTATGTGTTCATTCACATCATAGGAAGTTGACACTGACTGTATCCTAATGTTTGGCATACTGATTGAGCGCCAACGTGAGGGGGGATACTTGCAGCCTATGTCGATCTCAAGAAGGCGTTTAATTCAGTGCATTGTGAGGCACTTTGAGATCTTCAGCAACTCTAGGATTTTTGCAACAATCTTTGATTTATTGGCCATTACTCTGGGATTGAGAATGCTGTGAAGTGTGGGAAAGCTTGTCCAGCTTCTTTTCCTATGAACATGAGTGAGACAGGGTTGCATTCTTACCCCACCACCTTGCAACACTTATTTGGAGTGAGTATTAAGCAGCATTGTTTACCAAAGTCATTGTGGAACATCAATTGACAATACCAGGATCACTGACCTTATTTTTACAGTAATCCTTACAGTCACTGATAGTTACAGAGATGGCTCTCGATGCACTGCACAAGGTGGAGGCTTACCATATGAAACAGTACAGTCAGTTCATGTGTGTGGATAGGATATTGATATTTTTGAACTTGCACATACCTTGGTAGTGTAGTGCAGAACAATGGCAGGTCTCATCAAGAAGTCTAAGGGCAGATTGACTTGGTCAATGGTGTTATGGATTCACTCAGAACGAGTATATAATATTTCCGTTGTTAGTGCATAAGAACCTAAGTTTCAGATTATCATGTTGGTTGTGCTTTGTCTTAATCTATGGCTTGGAGACATAAAGTAAGTGATTTGAAAAGTTGAGTTGATCCTTATGGCAATACATGTCAATGCAGAATCACAGGATATTGCTGGAGTGACTGTGTCAAATCAAAGATTACACTGAGACAGAATCGAGGCTTATTTCTTGCATAGTCCGTCAACGTCAACTTTGGCTATATAGTCATGTGGCACGCTACCTTAAAATTGATGCTGCTTAAGGGGTTGTTTTTAAAGAGACAATCTAGAATGGAGTAAGCCAATGGAATGCCTACAAAGGTTGTAGTTTGTGCAAGTCGATGGACCCTGCCATGAGGTATTTATTTATTTATTTTATTTTTATTTCATTTATTTATTTATTTTTTATTTTTTTATTAATCTATTTATTTTTTAAAGTTTTGGCCTATGGCACTGGTAGACTTTCTTGGTGGGGCCTAGTGGTCTGCCCCAGCCTGTTGTTGCACAGGCAAGTGATAATAGTGACGCCATCTTGCTGAGCTCGTGCTGTCCTCTGGAGCTCATCTTTGATCCTCTTTTTGAGAGAATCTAGAGTCCGGGTTGATAGGTGGTCTTCAGGACAGCATGTGGGTAGTCTTAGGCCACTTGGCTATGGCTGAAAAATTGCCAGCTTGTTTGTTACTGCGGGCGGGACCCGAACCTGCGTCTTCTCGAACGCTGCCCCAGCACACTGAGCATTTAGCATGGAGACTTACACAGAGGGACCCCTGGGACTGATTTTTGTAGGGGGGGTGAAGCAACATGCCTCCCACCACATGCCCCTATTGATTGATTGATTGATTGAAGTTGTTTGTATGTACCGTATTTGACGGCTAATAAGACACTTTTTTTTTTTCAAAAATCTGTCTCTGAAAATCATCCTACGTCTTATAAGGTCAAGGTTCAGTTTTGGGTCACTGGCTAGTGAAGCTTTAGTGCAGCAATGGCAAACCTCTCCACAAACGTAAACAAGGTGGCGATCTTTTTGAGCAACACGGCAACTCTTTTCTAAAGCAACAATGTATAACAGTAGTACTTACTACTACTTCATATAAAATGACACCAGTCAGGAAGAATATTAAGTGACTTAATGCGTGTACCTAAACAAACTAGTGGACAGTTGTACACCAAACCTGACAGCACGCGCAAGACACGCTACGTTTCCTTAGTAGACAGAGATCATTGAGGTAAGACAGATCTTCATCATAAAACTGTTTAACTTTGTTTGATCGATAAACAAACAATATATGGATAATATTGACGAGATCTTGAGAAGATTGGTTATTATTCGATATTTACAAGTGCTTGTTTCTCCATTTTGCTCGTATCTTTTAACATTCTTACTTTACATACGTGTTCAACAAACATTGAAGAACATTAAACTTTGTAGTTTCACACTTCCTTAAGTTTTAAAAATGTACTAGAATATTACAACAACTAGACATGATGAAAAATAATAATAAAGAAATATGATGCACAAACTTTATACCCGTTACCCCTCTAAATGTCGCTGTCTCTGCCATGTTTGTTTACATCTCAGAGCAGTACCCTTGAGTCTCTGAGAAGGACCAGTTCTGGTAGGTCCCAGCAAAGATGGCGCCACTATAAACACCTGCCTGCGCCAATATGGGCTGGGGCCGACTACCATCCAGACCCCTTAAGCAAGCCTACCAGCGCCATAGGCGTAAGACGTTAAAAAAAAAAATACTAAGGGTTTTAAATGTAAAGTATTGGGATTTGATAAGGATCTGAATACATGTGAAACTTCAATAATGACCTGATAGTGGGGAGGGCTATGAATGTCAGGCGAAAAATCTCCACCTGACACTCATGGTTCAAACCTGTTTGTTATATATTTTTTTTCAAATGTCTGCCGAAATTGGGGGGGCGTTTTTTAAGCTCATGGGTCTTATAAGCTGTCAAATACGGTATGTAAAAATTTGAACGAAATATATGTTATAGTATACAAGTGGTGATTGAAGTCTATAAGGATGCATAATTTTCTGTCAGGTTAAAGCGCTGGATGTGAATGAAGGAGTCAACCTGGTACAGCGGCTGGTGGCCAAGCAAGACAAGGCCAAAGTGTGGAAGCATCGACTAAAGATTGCTGACCTTGCTATTCAGATATTCTTAGCCACTACAATAGTGAAGAAGTACAACCAAGACTTTTGGTATGTTGACCATCAGTTTGATTTTCTTAAATGTTCAACTGTTTGTTTATAGTTGTAGCCGTCTCCCACAGCTTCATCCTGACACCTGATACATGTAGAATGAGATCATTTTCACTTCACTTGTTAGGCTTACAAATCATAGCTTGTAATAATTTTCTCTATAAAACTTTCTTTTTCTGCTTCTTTAGATATGACGATGCATGTGCTGGAAGGAGATAGTTATATAAGAAATTCAGCAGGTTTATATGCCTTTTTTTCCCTTACTAGGGGTGTTTTCAGTTAAGGATTTGGGTAGATGTAAATTAAGGCTTAGTCCCAGCATCATACTTTGCTGACACATCTAGAGTAGACTGACCTACCTATCATGCTAGAAAGCAGTAACTAGTCTGTTTCATTTGATAAAAAAATGCAAATGCTCTTAGCTATCTTGTAGCTGCTCACCAGATGGCTAACTCCATGATATTCAGTTGTTATTACAATATTGCTATTGAATTTTCCATAAATGAGGGCATAGTATTTTATTGCTTGATTTATGACATTCACTGCTTCATGTATTACAGTTATATTAAGTAATTCTATAAATCACAATTAAATGAAAGAATTTTTTTCATACATTCGGCATCCATCAGTGAATTTACCTCAAAAAGAACTTTTCCTTCTCTTACTATGATGTTGAAAGGTTACATAAATATTTGTCAGTGTCAGCTTTGTCTTTCCATTGGTGGCTCTCTGCACTGCTCAGTCTTTAGGAGCCTTTCCTCTCAGACCCAGACTCTAGGTAATTTTACACTGCTTCGTCATATGTAAGTCATCTTGGGTCAGCCTCTTTCAACTCAAACATTAACTAAATACTCTTTCATCCTCCTCAGCTTACTACCCTCCTCTGTTCTCCATGCAGGCTGGGTGAATTCTAAAATCTTAATATTAGCACATTGCATAGTTCTATGGGAAGTCAAGATCACATTGATGAGTATTACAGGTTAAAATAAAAAGCCTTCCCTACTTTCTCTCATCCCCCTGCTTGTCTTTTTTTCTGCCCCTTTTAAAATATTCATTTTACAATAGTGTGCTCCATGTCCATGTTTTTATTATTCATTATATATATATATATATATATATATATATATATATATATATATATATATATATATATATATATATATATATATATATATAAAATCATCTTGATTTAAGTACTATTTTTTAACAATTTAACAAAATTCTGGAAACTTTAGAATTTTCATATTGCTACATTTGAGATAATCTCTAGTTTTTCAAACTATAGGTTTTCATGTTTTCCAAGTCATAGTTTCTGTGAAATTGATCCATAAATGGCTTAACCCGGTAGCAGTGACGGGCCAAATTTGTGGCTTTACCATGTAGCAGCGACGGGCCAAATTTGTGCCATGATATAAACCCCCCAAAATAGATGATACATACTCTGATCACAAATGCTTTGATATATATTATGAAATGGTTTGTGTGAGGGGTGATTTTTTTCTCATTTTTCTCGCTTAGAGGAACCATTAAGAAACATGATCCCCGCTGCTACCGGGTTAAAAAATATATCTCAAAGTTGAAAAGAAAATCATGTTTTGAGATAAGTCCCATTGTATCCTGAGTATTTTTAATAATGTTTTCACAATCCACAGAAGCTGTTTTTATGTGCTTTTTTATATCATAACCATTGTTTGCAGTTTTTCCCTTATAAATGTTCAGTACTCCAATCACTTTATGATCTTCAAGGTCAGAAAGTGATTGTCATCAGGCTTTTTTAATACCAATAATTTCTTTATTCCTCCACCAGGTCATTTTATGCCTTGGTGGATTGCTTGTCCAACAATACACAAAAAGTAATAGGTGACAGTTGAATGTTGTTCAGAACTGCAACTTTTTTACTCTTCTGCCTACTAGTACTGAAAGTATATTCCATTACCACTGTTACTATAGTCATTGGTGTTCTTATTTTTCACATTTATGTGACAGGCCTGTGTTTTTGGAGTGGTGTGGTGTCCAAGAAGCTGCTGCAGTTGCTGATGATGTGCTAGTTCAAATGATCCATAAGTATATGCAGCTGTCTGAGGCTTCCCAGCACATATACAATATGAGTTCCATTTTGCACAGAAAGGTACTGTATTATCATTTTACCTAGTTTTATTCTATCATTCATGAATAAATACTGTAAGTTTATGTTGCCAGTTCCTTGATTGAATCAGACATTGATTTCTTTTCTTTTTCAGTTTGGGAATCGGTTGGCTTCACTAGTCACTGAACTCTTAATACGTGCTCTCACAATGGACATGAACAGCTTGGAAGCCCTGAAATTGAAACAGACCGAAGGATCTCAAAAAGAACAGCAAATCCAACTAGAACAACAGATGGCTTCTGGATTCATGGATCTGGCTACAGTGTTTAGCAATCATAAAAGTGTAGCAAGGGAATGTGTCCTCACAGCATTTAGTCTTCACCCAACTCCTGAACGTCTAGTCTTGCTCAGCAGCTTTGTGGGCAGCTCTCCTAGCTCTCCCACATCAAGTTCTTCTCAAGCCCTTGAATTACCACACTCTGTAAAACTTTCTGCATTGTACTCATCCTCTCCCTCACATGCTTCATTTCCTGTCAGTCAGTCCCCTCCACCTTCTGCTCCTCATTCTTCATCTGTCCCACATTCTTCATCTGAGGTGTCTCAGCCACCCTGTTCTTATCAGTCAACATCTTTGCCACCAAGTCCTGCACCTTCCTATATCCCCCAGTCATTGCCTTCCCTTCCTTCCCCAATATCCCATCCACTACCGTCCTCCCCAGCATCATGTCAACTTCCTACTTCTGCACCCTCATCTTACAGCATTTCCTCTCCAAGTCCACACTCTCCATCTGGTCTTTTGTATCTTGAAACCTCAGATACTGGAACAGAGATGGGAATATCTGCCATGAGCCTGCAGTCCACTTCTACTTCCGACACACAAGATGGCTCACCAGACACATCACAGGGCAGTGGTGTTGTACAAACTACACAGTCCACCACCTGCCTTCAATCCACATGCAGTAACTCTTGTTCTGCACCATCCTCTCAAAATTACTCTCAACTTACTGATTTGTCCACATTGGGAAATTCCACTGTCAGTGACCCAGTCCACAATAGTCTTAATTATGTCAGTGTTCAAAATAGTATTAATGCTGATAACATGGAAGTGACGAGTTCCAGTGAAGTACAAGTGAGTCAGAATTGTTTACAAATTGATGAAGTTAATGCTAAAAGCAGAATGTCTCCAGTAAGTGACCAGAGAGGTTTATCATGTGAAGACCAATGTCTGACAGACATCACGATAGATACAGGACAATCTCATCCATATAGTTCATCTGATGTGGATTCCCAGGAATCTCAGATGGCTATTGAAAATAATGCTCAAAATAAGATGGAAGATCTCCCATTGTCACAAACCACAGATATGACTGCTAATGATAAGGGGTTGGATAGTGGAATAACCAAAATGAAGGATGATGTGGATTCTATGGACAAGTTCTACAAAAGCACTGAAAATTTTATTGAACAATTGAGTCAAGAGCCACCCAAAAAATCTTCCCAGTCTCAATTGACAAATCTCACATCAGAAGATTTTCTGTGTCAGAACTATGATGTATTAACTCAGCCCAGTCAAGTACTTGATGCAGAAGTACTGGGCATGACAAAAGAACTGTGCGATGACCTAGCAGTGGTGCTCAGCTGTCCTCGATGGCAAGTGTTGTCATGGATGCTTGACTGGAATGAGCTTTCAAAAATTTGTGGACAGTATCTCAAAGATGCCGATAGTGCGAAGAACATGACTAAGGAACTCAAGTATCTCAACATTGATTACAGTCAATTTCAGAACATGCCCTCTGCAGAAATCACAGAATTCACTGGTATAGAAAAGGGATATGAGCACTTTATTGAACATGAATCTGACAGTGAAGCCACAGATGGGGGGGATTACATTGCTCGCCCTAAAACAAGTCACAGCTCTCCAGCTCCACCTGCTGGATCAAACAGTTCTGATAATATAATAAAGGTACCAAAAAGGGGAAGAGGACGACCAAAGAAATTGGCACACATCAACAAGCTTTTTGACTCGGACTCTGATTTTGATGCTAGTGTCCGGTTGAAGGGATCTTCATGTTACTTGATTTCAATGTCAGAGTCTGAAGAGTCTGACATAGACAATAAAAGTAAGACCTTCTTGAAAATGGATCCTGAACCTAGTGGTATTGTAGAAGGCAAGAGAGTGACAGCTGTAAGTAATCAAGACAGAAGTAAGCGCATACGCATTGATGCAGGTACAGGCAAAGTTCGGAAGGACAGGAGCTTACTGAACAGTTTGCGACTTTTCAGACACGAGAAATATGGAGGTAATCCAGACCCTGTTTATGATGACTCAGAGTTTGATGGGTTACAACGCTCTGCAGAAAACTTTGCCCCTCCTCTCAGTTCTTTGAATCTTAATCCTCGTGTTGTGCTAACAGAACGGGACAAGACAGCTGTCGACCAGCAGCTTCAAAGGTCTATGAGAACAGCAACGGCAGGGGAAAGAGTTGGTCCTGCAAGGACAGCTCCATCTAGTCAGTCACGTGAATCCTGGAGATATGCAGGATCCTTTGTGGCACCCAATCCCACCAGTGCTGTTCGTCCAGCCACCTCAGTCCCACTCTCACGCTCACCATCTGTCCAATGTTATGTACGTCGCAAAGATGGCAAGGTGCTTTTTGCTCCTTTCAATAGATCAATTTTGAGTGGCAGTCGCCCACCTAACCCAAGTGGAAATAATAACTATTTAAAGTTGTTGAGCAGGCCAACATCTGGTTATGATGATTCTTACGCTAAATTTTTGCTTCAACAAAATCCCAATCTTCAAGGGAAAAGTACTGGTGACACCTTACCCAGAAAAAACATGACACTTGATGCCAGCCTTGATTATCTTAAAAAACAAGGTACAACAGTGACTTATAAATCTAGAAAGGCAGGATCAGCCTTAGCCCTTGCAAATGCTCAGAAAACTGTATTGAACAGAATCATGTCTCCAGAAAATGCCATATCTGCCATAAGTAGCCGAACTGCTATAGCAATGCCTGTCAGTAATAATCCCCCTAACTTACCTCCATCAGACAAGACAAACCCTGCCAATTTGAGTCGGGTTTTACCTAAGGGTACAACAGTTGTCAGGAAGCCTAAAGCCGATGGAGCAGGGCCTAGTGGGCTCAGTAATAACAGCGGGTCAGGGAGCAGCTCAGGTACACGAACTGTGGTCACCCGACCAGGAAACTTTCCAACTGTGGTTTCCCGTCCCACTTCTACAGTTTCTTCTGCTGTACGCACAGGAAACACTGTCATGGCTGTCAGAACAAGTGCATCCACCATCCGCACAACTTACTCACGTGGTGTGGTGGTGACTGGCAGCCTAGGAGCACAGGAGTCGGCAGCCAACAGAAGTACAACGCCTCCTTCAACCGTTAGTTCCCCATCAACAACTGGAGGCACCACTTCTGGCACAGGATCATCATCATCCTCGGCAACGCCGACCCCTTTAGTCTCAGCCACGGTGGTAGGTAGTGTCCCCACGTCTGTTCCAAACAGTCGTAGTTCCCCGATGGGGACACAAAGTGGAAATAGTGCTAAGCAGCAGCAGCAGCAGCAGCTGCTGCTGCAGCAGTCCTGGGATGTTGTTCAAAATGATAATGTAAGTGGTGTTGAGGTCAACACCACCATTACCCAAATGAGCAGCAGCACCAGGGGAGCCACCACTTGCACCACCACCGTGGCTAGCCCACCGGGGGACACCAGGGCAGCTAGCATGTTAGAGACATTACTGAGAGACCGACCTGTCCCTCCCAGCCCTCTTCACACCCAGTCCACCACAGCCATCACCACTATTACTGCAGCTCTTCCCAGCACCATAACATCTATAGTAGGCAGCAGCAGCGTCCCACTAGCAGTGTCTGGGGAGAGCCAAGTAACAAATGCTGTGGTAGGTACTTTGACCAGTACAGGCAGCACCAGTGGCAATGTGGTTATTGCAAGCGGCTCAAATGCCAACAGTGGTGTGATTATGGCAAGTGGTGTAGTTGGAACACCCACAGCAGGCAATGTTGTTGTTGCTAGCAGTGGACTTGTTGGTAGTAGCGGTGTCACTGTGAACAATAGTGTTGGTGAGGGAAGCTCAGGAGCAGTGCAGCAGGTGCTTTTACCTGGCCAGATCGTCCAAGTTCACACTAGTGATGGCACAACAGGCATTGGAATTGTGCAGTCATCCTCACTAGATTTAAGATTACCAGCTGGTACAAGAGTAATAAAATCTTGTGGTGGAACAATACGAACCACAGCTGGCCAGCAGCAGCAAGTAACGGGAGTAATAAACCAAACTGGCAGCCGTCAAGTTAATGTCTTGCACAATGTCAAAATTCTACAGAATGTGCAAAATAGGCAGATTGTCCGCACTGTGGTTGTGCCACATCCAGTAGCCCTCCAGGGACTGAATACTCAAACAGGTCACCTAAAGCCCCAAGTTGTTTCTCTCAGCCAAGGAACTAGCACACCTACAACAACTGCAGGGGAAAGTGGAGTAATACAGCCCCAAGTTCCTGCTACTACTGTGAGAGCTAAGATACCCCCTTCTACTATTGTCCAGAAAGTGTTGGGTCGCAGTGGTGGGCTGGTTATTCGCACACTTAGACCTCAGACATCAACTCAAGCATCAGGTGATTCAGCCACATTTGAAGAAGGATTGGGGGCAAAATTACAGCAACAACAAGCTGTAGATGGAGACAAAATCACAGGAACCACCACCACAACTAATGTAACAGTTGCTCGTCTACCCCAAGATGAGGGTCTAGGGGAGCGTCTCAGTCACTATTTAAAAACTGCTCTCGTGAGTTCTACAAGCACCCAGAGTGTTGGAACTCAGACTCTGACCACAGCTGTAAAGCCTTCAGCAGGTCAGCTAGTTAATCAAGTTGCTATGAATCATTTGAGAAGTGGGGGAAGTGCAGCTCTTTCCTTAGCTGGAAGCATCCCTGGGATAAGTGGTACACCTAACACTATTTCAACAAGCCCAACACCACCACAACAGGCTAATATTCCCTCTCTGCCTCTCACTCCAACTAATGCTGTCAGTTCAGAGACTCTGGAGCAGCTAAGAGAATTTGAGTCTGTTTTTGAGAAAGTATCAAATAAGTCTGGGAAAGAGGGAACTGACGGAGAAGCAAGTGTGGACAGTTACACAAGCACTCCTATGTCCTCAGAAGAATCAATGATAGCTGCTCAGCTCTTGAGCATGGCTAATGATAACCCTGCTGTCACTACATCTTCAAGTTATGTATACTCTGTTCCCACAACTGTTTATGATGCAAGTGGAACCAGATTAACAGAAGGAACTTATATAACCATTCCTAGTACCACTCAAGCAGGCACTCTCATTTTAGTTAATCATAGTGGCACTGGCACAGGCTTAGTTACTGTTGCCAGTGGTGTACAAAGTCAACAGCCACCACCTGCTGCTTCACCAGCTTTGTCCTCTACCTCCTCTCACTCTTCCATTGCTTCTTCACCATCATCTACTTCAAGCAAGAGTAAGAAACCACCTCCAAAGTCAAAAACAGTCCCTCCAACCACACCACCTGTGGTGGCCAAACCTAAGACGCCACCACCACCCAAAGCTCCAGCTCCAAAGCCAACTGTAGCCAAACCTCAAGTGGAGGAGAGTGATGAAACCAAAGCTCGTATTCAAGCCATCCTGGAGAAATACAAGCAGGATTTAGCTAATACACCACAGCCTCAACCAGCTCCAAGGAACAGGAAAAACTGTCCACCACCAAAGAACGAAGGAAAAACATCCACCAAGAAAAAGAGTCCAGTAAAGAAAGTAGAAGGGGGTGCAGGAAACAGCCCAGCGGTCTCTGAAGGCTCCATAGTTGGGTGTCCTTCCCCAAGTCCATCACCAGGTCCTGCAAATGATAACTCAATTGGTCCTTCAAGTAGTGCTTCAAGTGGACAACCAGTTCAGTACAGCTCTCAAGTTGTAGTTAGTCAAGGAAACTCAAATTCTGGGAATCACAGTGCCCCTGATGAAAAAATAAAGACAGAAGGTAGTCCTGAAGTTGTTGCAACTACTCCACAAATACTCCAAGGAGTCATGGTGTCAAATGTAAAAGTGGAGGGTAGTAATTTATCGAGTAATTCAACAAACCTTGCACAAGGCATTGCTGGTGGCAGATTTGTTCAACTTATTCGACACTGTGGAAAAGTGACGACAATCACAACACGGCAACCAATGAATAAAGCAAAAACAGCGAGCCAAGGCGGCCCTCCACCTAATGTCACAATACAGGGGCGCATTAGTATGAATGATCTCATGGAGAGTCACATTGCATCTCTTTTAACGGGAGGTAGTTCAGCCTTGACACAGTCACCATCTGTTGTTAGCAAGATTGTTCAGCAGCAGCAGCTTGCAGGCCATCAAGCAGTTCAACAAGTAGTGGTGCAAACATCAGGAGGCCAGCAAGTATTGCAGCAAGTAGCAGTTCAGCAGCTTCCTACCTCATCAGTCAAGCAGCAACAACAACAAAAGCCACAACCAAAAAGCAGTGTAATTCAACAACTTTGCATTGCCAATAGTGAAGAACTGTCTGGAGCAAGTTCTCAACTACGTCAAGCAGCAGTCAGCGTGGGATCCCTTCCAGCCACTCCCCCTAGTAATATAGTCACCACTGCAAACACTAATGTCATAAATACACCAGCTGTTTCTAAAGGCTCTACAAATTCTAATCCTTCACCATCTACAAGCACATCAAGCATCCCTTCACCATCCCAAACCCCCACTGGTGCAAACAGTAATGTTATCCATAATAGCACTGGTACCATTAGTGGTACAGTTAAACTTCCACTCTCTTCTATCCCAAGCTCTCCACTTACACCACAGACAAATGCTGGAACATCACCTCCAACACCACAACCTGTGTCAGCTTCTCCCCATGCTCCCTCCCCTGCTACAGAGCCATCTCCTACACCCTCATCTTTTCAAATGGGAGAGGAAAGCAATAGCAGTGAACAGAGTGTGGGTGACGGTCTCGCTTGCCCACTGCCTCCTTTTCTAACCCTAAAATCATTTATAATGAGGAGTCCACAACAACCTTCACCACAGACTCAACAATTGCAGCAGCAGAAAATACAGCAGGAACAGAAAATATCTGATAAGTGTTTCTCTGGGACAGGAGTACAGCAAGCCTCAAACAGTACAGGACCTGTGCAAGAATCATCAACATCCACTCCTTCGATAATCCTTAATAAACCTCCCCAGAGAGGAAATCAGTCACATGTGCAGCTGCAAATTTCACAACCTCTTAGAAAACCAACCACAGTGATTCGCTCTAGTGGAGGAACTGCAGGAAGAAGATTAGTTATAGGAGCCTCAGATCCAAATGGAAGAACAGTTGGTCATGGCACAACAGCTTCCCCACTCTTGGTGAGTGGTGCAGGGGAAGTAGGCATTGCTTCATCACCCTTATCAGGCTCCAGTCATGAAGGATCACCTGCTAGCTCACACTCCCGCATACGCTTAGCAACAAGACCTCAAGACATGAGAAGCAACTCCATCGATTCCTTAAAAAGTGATCAAAGTAAGTAGTTTTTTCATGATCTTATAGCTTGTAAGGTATTTCATGTGCAGTCTTCAAATTGTAACTCTTTTACACAGGCTGTTGTAGAATGTCAGGTGTAGACTGATAATGTAAGATACTATATTGTCTTAAATCTGCAAACCTGCAAAATCAAGGAAAACTTAGCTTTAGTCTGAGGTCCATTCCTTTGAACTCCCTCATGGTGGGTTAGTCATGGCAGAAGTATCCATGCACTTTATCCTTGTATCCTTCATTTCTCTTTCTCCTATCTCCTCTCAAGTATACCCTGTCTTACCATTTTACTGGGGATCATCTTTTTCATTCACAATATCAACTACTTACATATACTTGCTTTGTCAGCTCATTCTTTCCCATTCTCTCCATATGGCCAAATCACCAGAGGATGTTGTGCTTAATTGCTTCTGCAACACAATTTGTTCTCTCCTTTACTAGACATGTCAACTCTTCTGCAGGGCAAAGGCCATTCCCAACGTTCTCCACCTCTGTCTGATGTTAGTGTATTCTATCCTGCTCAAACAAATGCTCTAGTTTCATCTCCACTTAATTCTTTGTCTGCCTTGACTACTACAATTTCTGAGTCCCCACTCCACGAGTTTTGTTGTCCATCTGTTATCAGCTCTACGCATGATATGACCTGCCCACGTCCATTTCTTGTTCTGCTTATAGCACCAGTAGGCACTCTTGTGGGACCCGGTTGACAGTCCTGACCCATTAAAAGTGCAGCTGAATTTTATTTAGAGTGACATGATTTATAGCTCGTGCTTCAGCTGCTTGCAGTGGGACTTGAACGTGCGTGTTCAGGATTACCGTCTGTACATTGGCCACTGCCTCCTGTTTGAAATATTTTTAATTTTTGTCTTCTCTAATCCATGATGCAAACTTTGTCTCCATGTTATACCCAGCAATTTTCTCTTAGCTTTCTCTTAAATATTTTGAGGTGCCAAAGATTAATGCATACGACTTTCTTGTGGTGTAAATACATTCTTCATTTGAATGGAAACCACGAGAAGGAAAATATTTCATCAGGTGGGCTGAAAAAGACTATGGTAACCGAAGGATGGGACAGCAGATAAAGGGAGGAGGGTGAGGTGGCTAGCAGACCCTATAGTAGTTACTGGAAGCGGGCGGTTCAAAAACTATTCTCGGTCGGTCCCCGTGGATTTCTGACCGTCTGACCTTTTCCGTTATATCCGAAATCTGTGATAAGCAGGTCCGTTATATTGAGGGTTTACTGTATTGGGATTTAATAAGAATCAGAATACATATAAAACTTTAAAAATGACCTGATCGTGGGGAGGCCTACGAATGTTAGCTGAAACTCCTCCATCTGACAATCTTAGTTTAAACCTGTTTATTTATTTATTATTTTTTTAAATGCCTGCCCAAATTGAAGTGCGTCTTATAAGCCCATGTGTCTTGTTAGCCATCAGATATGGTGATTATACATTGGGAAAGCATTAAGAAAACATCAATGGAAAAGGACCTGGAAGTAACTATCGGATAATTTGATGCCAGAAAAACACATAAATAGAATTATGGGTGAGACATACAACCTGGTAAAAGTTGCTTTTCAATATCTGGATGACGAAATGATGAAGAAACTGATTGTAACTATGATACATCCAGGGTTGGAATACACAGCAATAGTATGGTTGCTGAGTACAAAGTCAAATATAAGGAAAGTAGAGAGGATTCAGAGGGCAGTAACAAAGCTGGTTCCAGGACTAAGAGATTTAACCCTTTCCATACGTGACGCAGACGTCGGCATCACAGTATGGAAAGGGTCAAGAGGAAATGGAAGAGGATTAATCCTCTTCTAAACCTTTCAATCCTCTAAATTCTCTTCCACTTCCTCTTAAAGAGGTTTAGAAGAGGACTAATGGTGATGACGTCGGATGCCCTTTGGATGCCGATGTCGGCGTCACCGGATTGAAGGGGTTAAAATACGAAGAGAGATTGAAGTGGTTGAACCCACCGACACTGGAACGGAGGAGGGAGAGAGAAGATCTTATTATGGTATATAGGGTGCTGAGTGGGATGGAGAAAGTGGACAAAGAAATTCTAATAACATGGAATACAAGAGAGTCAAAAGGTTAGAAGGAAGATGAAAAAGGAAGCCTGTAGAAGAGACATTAAGAAAAACAGCTTTCCACAAAGAGTAGTGGAGGCCTGGAACGACCTGGAAAAAGATCCATTCCATGTAAAGATGAATCATGAATTTGAGGTGAAGTTGGATTATAGTAGATATGGAGACGGAACAATGAGCGTAGCTCCTTTCCCGTATACCACAACTAGGTAAATACACACACACACACTTCATGGCCTGGCACGCAGAGGTTTGAGTCTTGCTCAGGCTGGGATTTTTCTGCTGACAAGGAGTGGTTACTGTCTGCCCTTGAGCAAGGAGGATGGGGTGTGTGGTATGTGAAGGTCCCAACAGTTCCCAGAGATGGACTATAATGAACCTTGCTCAATTGGGAGGTCAGTTGAGTATCCACTACGAAATCCAGCTTGTTTTTGTGACTGGTCTTAATCTAGTGTTATACTTATAATGTTTGTCATGATTATAGTGGAAAGTTTGTAGGTTACAGGGGGAAGACTAATTGGTCAGTTGTTTGTTTAATTTTTATGGGAATTATTATAATGTTATTTGTCCAGGTTCTATGGATTCTGTGCAAGCATTTTGCTTATATTTTAGCTAGTTTTGAAGTATGAAACATCTGAATCTGATTAGGTCTATAGTAGGCCATCTGCTTTGCCTTTATTCTTTCTTTTCAAAGCTTTATTTACCTCAGCCATGGTTACATTGGGAACTTCGAAGTTCAGTGAATCATTCTCCCCAGCACCATCTTCCTCCTGACCTTGAGCATTGTACAGTTCAGCACAGAGTTTTTACAACCCTATTAATTTTGACTTCCATTGTCATATTTTAGAGCAAACAACTGAATTTTGCCAACGCCCAGCCTTCACTAGGTTGTTTTCATGCATTTGACATTCTTTAGCCTCTTCGATTCTGTCCATGTAAACTCTACAATATTACTAACTTTCCTGATTTTAAGTTGTCAGTTTTGCCAACTGTCTCATCTTTTCCACATTGTTACTTTCATATCTTTGTCTTTCTCTAAGATCTTTCGTTTCCTTTGCTAGTTTACTGCCACTGTTTGTTGTTGCCTTTCCTCCTATTTCAGGTGCTGCTTCCATTACAAATCAAATTGTCATGTGCCTCCTCTATATCTCCCAACTTAAATCTTCATGACTATTGAGAACAGGGTTTTATTCTCATTGTTACTTCCACATCCTCATGAACTTTTTCTACTTTATCCTCATTGTAAGTTAATGTTGGTGCATAAGCTTGAAGTTTTTTAAGCTTCTATTTTTTGTTTAGCTTGATAATAATTCTTGCTACTCTTTCATTAATGCTAATTAAATAACTTCTACATACCCTGCTAGATTCTTATCAATTAAGAATGCAAGTCCATGTTTCTTCCTATCTTCAAGACCTTTGTAGCCCAAGATGGGTCTGTCAGGCAGTGTTAGGAATGCCTCACCTGCCTTCCTAACCATTGTGACCCATGACGCTCCATCTTTCAGTACTAGCAAGATGGCCATTGCTCTCACTTGATAAAGTCCTGACATTGTATGTTGTTAGGGTCAGATTCCACATACTATGTGTATTCGTTTACAACTATAAGGGAAAAGGGTAAAATATTCTAAACAATTTCATAATGCCACAGCCCCCTCCCAGTTTGTTCTTCCTAATAGTAAAATATGACAACAACTGTGTTAAGATGGCAATAGGCTAAGGTACCTCTTCTTGGAGGGATTTCCCTGTTGGTAGAAAAATTTCCCTACACCATAGATAGCTTTGCATGTGGCAGTCTTGCATCCTTACATCTCAGATTAACCTCATTGGTTACAATACTGCCACTGTTCAACCTGAGATATTTGAATATTTTGTTTTTTTGTCAAAGCACAAGTGTTATACTGATGAAAGCCTCTAAATTCCATTCCCCTTCTTTTAGATACACTCCACTCCTAATATCCAGCCCTTGCATATTTATTATAAAAAATGACCTTTAAAGTTGAGAAAGCACCACTAATAAACCTAATAATGCTAGGACAAACAAGAGGTGGGTATGGTGGTAATGGTGAAGGAGCTTTCAGGCTGAATTGGGAAAGCATATATAATTTATGATAAAATAAAAGCACTTCATTATATAAATATCTAATTAGCATATTCTCTCCTTCACAGGTGTTGAAGAAGTCCAGATTCCTCCAAGTCCAGCAACATTAACAAAACAAATACAGAGTGCTTACATGACTGAGGCAGCCCTGTCTCCCTCAGTGTCTCAGTCACAACATTCTGGATCCTCCTACTCATCACCCAGCACAACACATGACCTTCCATTCACAGAAGCTCCTCCTACCTCAGATGATTCCTATGGAGGTGGCCTGACTCAGCCTGGCCACTCCTCAGTCCCACCTGCTCCAGGCCTCTCAGTAACAGGTGTCTCTCCTGAAGGGGACACACAGATGGGAGCCTTGACCTCACCCTCTGGGGATGTTTACCTTCATCATTCAGGAACAGGTTTAGGCTTGGAGGGCCTTGAGGCAGGGACATTGCCACTTGTTTCAGGTATGGAAGTAAGGACACATTCACCAGCCTTGAGTGATTTAGTGTCTTCTGGACCTCTCCTTACCTGGTCCCCTCGATCTGCTGACTCCATGATGGCACAGTCTCCCTCCCTCAATGATGCTCTCACAGCGAACATTCCACTTGATGTAAATCACAGTGAGGATTCTCTATGTGACTCATCCACTGGCTTCCCTGGGCTCTTCTCAATTGAGGGAGATGGGGTCAGTGTATCTTCCAGCACAAGCGAAGATATTGGAAACACCACAGCGGGAGTTTCAAGTAATCAGCAGCATACTTTACAGCAAGATCTGGAATCACAGGAACAAGTGGAAGTGACAATAGACTTGCATCCCCGAGAGAGTGAACAAGACCATACCATAACTTCCACCAGGTCACCTACACAGTTGGAATTACCTATAGCCACCCTTCGTGGAATCACTACTCATGGCATCCAGTCATCAGGGAGCATTATAATAAGCCAGGGAGTTCAAGAGACACCTTGGAGATTTGATAACACTATTGTTACACAGGCTAAGAGTGTTATTAAATCTGAGCCTTCTAATGAACACCATAATGATAAGAGAGCAACAGATCATGAAGAAATTGCTGGTCCATCCAACAATATTCAAAGCAAACTAAGTGATGGATCCCCAGTATCATATCAAAAGAGCAAACAGAAAAGGGGGAACAGTGTTGAAGTGAAAGAGCAAGAGGTTGAGGATGTCAGAATTTTGGCTGAAGTTGTTGCCATGAAGGATCTAGAGAAGGGAAACAAATCTAATATACAAAGCAAAACTGATGGAAAAGTTGATACAGACACTAAGAAGTCTCAAGAAGGGAGCAGTAGAAAGCGTGGACAGCGTTCAACCTACTTGCCGGATAAAAGAAAGCTAAATGTAATAAGTGAAAATGAAGTAAAGACAGAAGAAATTCCAACAAAGAATGGACATGAAGATGATGATGTACTTCCCAATATAAAAATAGGTAACAGTAGTTGCGGTGTTGGTAGAAACAAGCGTAGAAGTTCACAGCGTGCTGTAGCAGCTTCTAGTAATGTAGTTTCTCCAGCTTCAGTGTGTCGAACTCGTACAAAACCTGTGAAAACTGAATCCAACATTAAACAGGAACAAGGACCTGGACTCTTAGATACTGAGATCAAAGATGAAAAAGTTATCAAATTAGCAAAGGTTATTAAGGAAAATAGTGATGGTGGAGTCGGAAGAACGAGAGGAGGAAGGAGGCGCACAGAAATGGACAGTATTGGGGAAGTAAAGCACTTGGAGAGTCACGATGAACAAAAAGTAAGTGGAGAGAGTCAGAGGGAAATTAAGCAAGGTGATGACAACATTGATATCAAGTTTAGTGAAGGGGAATGTGGTGAGGAGGTGCGGCGAGGTGGTAGGGGTGCTAGAGCTGGAAAGCGGGGTGACGGATGTGCTTTGGGGGAAGAGGAGGTGCAAAATCATATAGATGATGAATCAGCAGTACCACGAGGAAACCGAGGACGCCACATCAGTGGTACCTCAGATACCAGCAGCAATTACAGCTTGGAGTGTGCTGTGACTCCAGCATTGCAGGACAACATCCCCAGCATCAGTGGAGGACGTAGACGAAGACGACACAGCAGAGAAAGTAGTGCCAGCAGTAGAGACGGCAGCCCACTCACCATACACTCTCATGATTTTCCCCCTGGTGGTGTTAACACCAGACGCTCATCCTCACGGGACCATGCCAAGAAAAAGAAGTGCTCATGCTGTGTGGGAGGAGAGCAAAAAAAGAGCAGCTCTGGCAGTGGGAGGAGAGTGTCTACTAGAGCTGCTAGAGGCTCTAACAGTGGTTCTTTGCAGTGAACAAAATTGTTTCTTGCAGTGTAGTACTTTGCTAGAATCCTCATGTATGTGTATGTAAAAGTTCCATCTGTAGTGACTGTACAAGAAAGAGGTACTGGTGATTGAGGAAAGCATCATCAATGACTAGCAATAGCACTGCAGTAGTTCATAAGCAGCTATATCCCATTCTGTGATTAATTTATTTAGAAGACACTTAATGGCCCACCTGTGGCATTTCTGAACTAAATATCTTTTCCCAAGACAAAAGGTGTGGCTTCTGTAGTTTTTGATGATATCGTTCCTCTTTATGAATAATAGTGGCTTTGGAACAACAATCTTCATCTTTTCCACAGAATAAGAATTAAGTGTTATAGTTTAATGTTCCTTTTCATATTTCAAAATATTTTTATACTCTGAAAACTTGCTCACTTGTGTGAGCTCTTGCAGCACAATTTCTTTTTTTAATGGGATATTAGTGCCATACATTTCCAGTTTAAATTGAGTAGACTGCAGACCACTGAAAAAAATGTGGTCGTCAGTGGCTTGGCTTGATGCACAGTTTTGTATCATGTCAGACCAATAAGGTCACAATGATCATTTGTACCTGAGTGCTTTTTAACTGGTGTTAGTCCAAGTCTTTTAGACAAACCCAAGTGTGATGCAGTGTTTCCCTCCTGTCTGTCAGTGAATTGACTTCCACTACTTTACAAATGTGTTTCTCTCTCTCTCTCTCTCTCTCTCTCTCTCTCTCTCTCTCTCTCTCTCTCTCTCTCTCTCTCTCTCTCTCTCTCTCTCTCTCAGTAGTCTTAGTTTCTCATCACTCATTAGTTGTTGTTTTTCTTTTTTCTGTAATTAGATTTCATGATCATCACAACCAGCAGCTTTACTTTTTTTTCTCATTTTACATTTTTTATCATTTTCTTCCATAAACCCATCTTCATATCATTTATCAGTATGAAAATGTGATTTCCTGTATTTGATTTTGTTCAGTTTAGGAGTTTGTGACTCATCCAATTTGGCACTTTGTTGGGTCACATATTGATACGCTTTTGGTGGACATTGTCTGGTTCTTAAAGCCTGTCCTGCACAAACTGTAAATACTTTCTCATTAGTAATTTTGCTATATCCAAATTTGTATTTTAATTTTTGACACCCTTGTTAGTGGTTTCATTTATGATTTGTAGAGAAATGGTGTTCTCTATCTTGAAATCAATAGACTAGTATTACTTCCTTAATGGATCAAAAAATACTTTGAGAAAAGTAACATGGCTCCTCAGTGATAGTCTTTTACTCAGTAACTGATGGCCAGTGGAGGAGGAACCAGCGTGCTGTCCATACCAATACTCTCATAGAATTATTAGTATTTCTACCAAAGGGAATATGTCGCATCTGTAAGTAAAATCTATAGTAAAGCTATATGTTCTCCATGATACATTCCCAATCTGCAGTACTTTTTTTTTTTTTCTTTCTTTTCATGCATAGAGAATTCATGAAATGTGGATCCATTAGATGTGTTCATTATGGATGTGGGTCTGTAAAAATAAAACAGCATGTTCATGCTGTATATTTATCTTGTAGTTTCATAGTAGGAGTGACTTGCCAGACAAAAGTGAAATGCTCCCAGTGAAAACTGAAAATATGATTTTAAGACTAAGAGTTACTGAGAAACAGTAGGAATGCTAAGCTGAAAATACAGTATCTTGCTGCTTTCAAGTTAAACAGGACATGTGAGAATGAAAAGTGTCAAAGAGTTGTGATGTAACAATACCTGTAACTTGGAAGCATGGAATTGGAATGTACAATAAGATGTGGTTGAGTCTCAGACCCACTCCTGTATACATAAAGTAGCTTATCACTGTAGTGTTTGTATTCCCGAGTTTGGGAAAGTATGCTTGACCATCATTACTTGACAATGATGGTATTTAATTGTCCTTGCTCTAAGAAAAGTAGGAGTGTTAATGCAGAATTTCATGTTTCTTTTTTTTCTTTTTTTCTTTTTATTTATTTCTTTTTTTCTTTTTTTGTCACTTCTTTTTTTTTGGGAAAGTTAAATTATATATACAACCATTTGATTTTCAGGAACATCCCTTTAAAATGATCATATTTCAAAATGTTAATGATTTTCATAGAGAATGGATAGTATCTTGAACTATATTTTATATTGAAAGCTTATTTTTTAACATAATCAGATTACCAGCAACAGTGCAGCATTCAACATTTCATGTGCTCTTTATTTACATAAGGAATTTTAAGAATTTTGCATTTAATAGGTAATTTTATTTTTTTCTCTGAATGCTGTTAATTATTCTTGACTTGAGGACATCCACATCTTAAGCCTACAGTGACCATAGAAACATAAAACTATTTTACTTAGATGTATATAAAGTGTGAAGGTTTCGTAATCAACCCCAGTGTACTGTTAGCATGTAAAATTGGCTTAGAAATTTACCTTTTGAGTACATATTTTCTTGCTTGTAGAAATCTAGCTCTTGCGTGTGTTTATTTTTTATCTTGTATTAAATGATGCTTACCAAGAGTTATGTAATAATTGTGTTTATAAGATTTTTTATTATTTATACTGTAAATAGCTTGCCAAAGCTCTCCACATGTACACTATTCTCCTGTTCCATCAAGGAGGAAGCTGCTCTAGGCTTTCTCCATTCCTAGTTAAGTGTAAGTTTTCTTGATAAAATGTTAATACCACTCTGTTTGTAAATGGTATTGTGTACAAAATGTTCATTCTTTTTGTATTTGTGTAATGTATGTACAAAATGCATAAATCCTTTCATTTTTGCAGTAAGGAAAGTGTTTAATTTTCCTTTTAACAAAACACACACACACACACACACACACACACCACTCCACACCATACACACACACAAGCACACACACACACACACACACACATGCCAGAGTGGATGTGAAAGCAGGTACTTCCATACTCTTCAAGAGGATATGGGTTTACCGACAGTCTATAGGCCTAGGATGTAGTTGTGAGCTGGGGGAGATGCATTGTTAATATCCCATCTCTAATAAGTGCAGTGTGGATACGTAGATAATGTAAAAATGGAAATGCCAGGGTCAGGCCAAGTGGTTACACCAGTGTTTACACCTGTAGCCAATCCAAGGGCAAGCCTTCTTGGTCTGGCAAGGAACTTTTCTGAGTTCAATCAAGAGGAAGGGCCTGGCAGAATGGTGTATAAGAAAATGTTGCTGGAAAAAATGGTACATGATATGGCCGAAAAAGCTGAAAAATGGAGGAAAGGCTGAAACAAGTGATAAATATGAGAATGTTGAAGAAATATTAGGAAAATGTGGAGGTGAATATGGAGAATGTTAAAGATGAAAAGCAAAATCAATGGAAGGAGCAGGAAGAGGAGAACGTAGGGTTTAAAGAGATTGTGGAACAGCAAATTAAAGAAAAAGTGAAATTCTCAGTGGTGAAGATGATTAAGGAGAGGGGATGGGTTAGTGAGGGACGCCACTGAAAAGAAGAAATGCATTACTGTATTTTGGATCAAGGAAAAAGTGTTGCCAGTATGGAGTGAAAGGCAGGTAGTTGTTGATTTGGTGAGGGAGGTTCAACATGAGGGCCATAGTTTGAAAGGACAGTGACCTCTGAAGGTAAGATTTAGATCGCAAGTGGGAGCCTCTTGGGGCTGGGGCTGAGTACGTCAAAGTGGCCGTGTTTTCAGGAGGAGGAGAGTTCAATCTCACCGCTGCCCACCAAGCTTTTCTTTTTTGCGCCAGGCCGAGTGCTTAAAATCACCACATGCTGTCCAGAAGACCACCTATTAGATCTAGGATCAAAGAGATGAGCTCTGGGAGAGGCAGCATGCCAATGCATGGCCACTATAAACACTGCACGCGCTACAGCGAACGTGGCTGGGCCCATCCATCAGGACCCACCGGAAAGAGCCTTGGACGACCCAGGATCCAATCCGGGAAGAAAAGCCACCGCTAATAGGCTGCAAAAAAAAAAAAAAAAAAAAAAAGAGGAAGTGCTTGCTGGAACATGGAAACTTTCAAAGAAGGAGGAGTATAAGAATGCACGGATTAGGAAGGACTTAAATGAAGAACAGAAGGCTAAAATAAATGGATTTTGGGAAGAAGCCAAGCAAAAAAACGAGAGGAGAACACAGGCAGAGAAAAAGAGGTTCTGTTACAAGGTCTTAAACTTGAGGCTGTGGAAATAGTACAGACAGGCAGGAGAGGGAAGATATTAAATTATTGTCATTCACTTTTTTTTATTTTTTTTACAGCAAAGGAATCTTCTAAAGGGCAAAAAAGAAAAAGGAAACAATAATGAAAAAAAGCTGGCTAATCACTGCTATAAAAAAGAGTTCAGAGGAGTGGCTGAGAGGTCAATTCCAGGAGGAGAGGTATCCTTTAGGACACCTCATAGGCAGGAGGAAATGCAGATGAAGGAAGATTGTTCCAGAGTTTACCAGCGTGAGGGATGAAAGAGTGAAGATGCAGATTAACTCTTGCGTAAGGGATTTGGACAGTATAGGGATAAGCTTGAGTAGAAAGTCGTGTGCAGCGGGGCCACGGGAGGGGGGAGGCACGCTCAGAAGGCAAGATCAGAAGAGCAGTCAGCATGAAAATATTGAAGAAAATAGAAAGAGAGGCAACATGGCAGTGGAATTTAAGAGGTAGGAGACTTTCAGTAAGAGGAGGAGAGTTGATGAGACGAAGAGCCTTATACTCTACTCTGTCTAAGAGAGCTGTGTGAGTGGAGCCTCCCCAAACATGAGATGCATAGGGCCTACTCCATACAAGAGCGGACAAGGCCCTGCAGGGGAAAAGAACCGGCGTAGACGATACAGAACGCCCAACCTCGAAGAAGCTGATTTAGTGAGAGAAGAGATGTGAAGTTTCTAGTTAAGATTTTGAGTTAAGGATAGACCGAGGATGTTTAGTGTAGAAGAATGTGACAGCTGAGCGTTATCAAAAAATAGGGGATAGGAGTTTGGAAGATTGTGTTGAGTTGAAAGGTGGAGAAATTGCGTTTTGAGGCATTGAAGGACACCAGGTTCCTTCTGCCCCAATCAGAAATAATAGCAAGGTCTGAGGTTAAACATTCTGCAGCCTCCTGTCTAGTCTTGTAATTCCTGTTGTGAGGGTCTTCTGTTGAAAGAAGTTGAATAATGCAAAGCAGAAGCAGCGTATAAGTGGATAGGACAGTTTGTTGTGGAAAGAGGATCATTGATGAATAACAGAAAGAGAGTGGGAGACAGGACACAGCACTTCGGGACACCACTGTTGATAAGTTTCGGGGAAGAACAGTGACCGTCTATCGTAGCAGAGATAGAATGGCTGGAAAGTAAACTGGAGATGAAGGTTTATAAAACTGATGCGATGAAAACCAGCTGAGTACTAAGGAGTTAAAGGGAAATAAGTGCAAGAAAATGTGTACTCCCTACTATGTGTATTTTTACATTATTGTTACAATTTTATGCTTGTGTAATGCAGAATTTTCTCACGAAGATGATGGTGGTCTTAGTTTTTCTTAAAAATTAATGTTGGGGTCAGGAAACAGGGTGGGAGTGAGGTGTGTGAAGTCGTCGGTTTTGGATGAACTGGGCACACCCACGGCACCAGGCCGGCTTCACTCAGCACAATTCAGGGAGATAGGGAACGAGCAGTCTAGTATGTAAGTCTGTGGCAGGTGCCACATCGATCTACGTTCACGAGTGGACAGACGGAATGAAACGGACGATAGGTAACGACCAGTTATCCCGGGACACGGGCCAATGTGAAATCCGGGATTGCCACAGATTACTAGCTTTCCCAGGTTTCCCCAGATTTATCGACCAACCCGAGAGGTAGGAAACACAAACGCTGAGATTATTATGAAAGATGAAATAATTGCGTTACTGTTACTTCCAGGCGTCGCCGGCCTTGGAAGTGATGATGTGCGTAGCCGCGGCAGTCCGTGGCGGGCAGCAGGGTGAGGTTCAGCGAGCTCCTCGACTATTAGGACAAACTAACAAGGCTTTCTGTATGCAAAGATGAACAGAAAAACGCGGCACAAGAACCGGAAATGCTAAAGGGAGCGATATGACACTGTGGTGACTCGAAACCATATTTAACTATATGATTAGTGTAGATTCACTTAGGTTTAAGGACAGACCACCTAGTCTGGACCATGGGGTCTGTGTGGTCTGATTTTCTATGTAACTCTATGTAACTTGTTCTCTTCAAATGTGGGCTACAGCTAGGGGAGTCGGAGAGTCGGCGAACCGTTGGTGACGACGAAGCTTCACTAGCGCCGGGAGAAATAACTCGGCACACACTAATACCACCTTGACTAATACCGTCACTGAGCTCCTCGGCTAACGCTAAATATTAGTGAAAGGGACACTCTTCAATATGACAAAAAAAAAAAAGTATAATCGAAATTACGCCATTTTAATTATTACATAATGATTTGCTCCTTTTTATTTCATAGGAGCCAAACGTTCAAAGGAATGTCAACTAATATGAAGGGACAGATGAGCGTCGATTGCCTTTCAGAGATCGAGACTGCTTTACCGACCAGTCGGCAAGCACCCTTCACAGGTGTGCTGTTGCTCAGGTGTTAACACATGACGTACTTCTGGTAGACAAGAGCCTTTGGTGGGTACGTGACAATGTCTACACCACTCTGTTTAGACGACACTAGAAATCAGAAGTTCGATTACAAAATGCGCGGCGTCAAACTCAAAAGCGTTCAATGCGTCAATGGAACCTGCATGGGTGTCAAAATCGCGTCAAACCTCAAATTCTCACAGCAATGCATCGATGCAGCAACTTAGGCAAACAGAATGTTGGGCTTCATTAAAAGAAACTTTTCATTAAAAAATAAAAGAAGTAATACTTAATTAATTCCGCTCTACAATAGTTTAGTCAGACCCCCACTTGGAATATGCGGTACAGTTTTGGTCTCCCCACCATGTAAAGGACATTGCTAAATTAGGTGCTCATGCAACGTCGGGCAACACAAAAATGATCCCTTCCTTGCGCAACAAACCCTTCGACGAGAGGCTTTCTGCCCTCAACATGTTCTCATTTGAGAAATGTCTCCTCCGAGGAAAACTGATCGAATGTTTTAAAATACTCAATGGATTTACGAATGTAGACAAATCAAAATTATTTATGATCGATGACACTTTGCGAACGAGGAATGGCAGAAAACTTAAATATAGACAAGTAAATTCAGACAGCACCAAATATTTCTTCACCAATTTAACGTTGTTGTGCGAGAATGGACTAAGCTCCCACCTTCAGTAGTCCAGTGTAACACGATTGACTCCTTTAAAAACAAGCTCGACCGACACTTCCTTCAACTTAATATTAACTAGAGTAAAAATGCAATGTTTTGGAGCCATATGATTAATGTAAAATCACTTATAAGGTTTAATTAACGGGGCCTGCTCAGGTTCTTCAAAATTTTCTCGCGGTTGGTAGGTGGTGCCGAATCTGGCACCGAGCCATATCTCAAAAAATATTTGACAGATTTTATTTCCAATTGGTCCATGCACTACAACAAAGCCTTCGAAGCTATACAGCATCTAAGGAGATAATTAAACTGATCAGAAAATTACTATTTATTATTAATATTATGAAAAAATAAGATGTCATTTTCACACTGTTCTATAACCAAATACATTACTGCTGCATGCCTCTGTGTCACTAGAGGCATCTTCTTCCAATAAAATATTCATCCACTCCCCATCCCCAAGGATTTTTGCAGACATGACTGATCAGAAAAAATGAAAATCGAAAATTTGGATACTGTGGCAAAACCTGGCAATTCAACCCAAAGTCTTTTGTCTCGCCATCACCACACGCCATCCCCCTAGACTCCCACAAAGTATGGTAAACTTCATACTATTGCCCACTACAGAGCTCAAAATCCAACAACATATCAACTGGGGTGTTTTACCTTTCTCGGGAACCGTGGTCCCAAATGTGGCACCGACGATGCTAATTGGCAGGAAAGGAAGCGATTGGGAGTGGTGACCATGCGCACTCATTGAGATCATATCTCAGACTGAAGAAATATATAGCGTTTGAAGTGACCTCTTTGTCGAACGGGATGCCAAATATCAAGTAAAATCATGTTTTATGCGTGCGCTTGAGTCATTTTCGGGACCACGATATATCTACGCAGTACGCAGGGTTAAGGACAGATCACCTAGTCTGGACCATGGGGTCTGTGTGGTCTGATTTTCTATGTAAATCTATGTAAATCTCTCTCTCTCTCTCTCTCTCTCTCTCTCTTGTATTGGTGTCACGCTCATATAGGCTACCGTTGTGATCCTGTTAATTAAAGGGTTTACTAATTTCCACGTAAACTGATAAAGCTACACTTGGCTTGCTCCACATGAAGTTCGTCACATGCACGCAACACCTGTCCGTGCAGACAAAGGGTGCGGAGGCTGCCAAGGGAGGGCTGGGCCGCCGCCGGAGTTCCTAGGGGCTGCTGCTGCGCCATCCCAGGAAATTGGCAATGAGTAGTGTGGTGACGCCAAGTCTAACTCCACTAACACAATGGCGCTGTCTTTTTGTTACCTTGAGTGTTGATTATCAATATTTATCTCGGTTCCTAATGCGCTTATGTACAGCGAATAGATATATTTGATAGGAAGAGAATGATATCTTTATGCAGCTACTCGTAAACATTCTCTAGTCTCAAGGTGATCAACATAGTGGTTGGCGCGGACAAACACATATCTGCACACTGTATTACCTTGAATCGGTTTACCTAGAATTTTACGTACAGGGAATAGATATATTTGATAGGAAGAGAATGATATCTTTATGCAGCTACTCGTAAACACTCTCTAGTCTCAAGGTGATCAACATAGTGGTTGGCGCGGACAAAAACATATCTGCACACTGTATTACCTTGAATCGGTTTACCTAGAATTTTACGTACAGGGAATAGATATATTTGATAGGAAGAGAATGATATCTTTATGCAGCTACTCGTAAACACTCTCTAGTCTCAAGGTGATCAACATAGTGGTTGGCGCGGACAAAAACATTATCTGCATTACCTTGAATCGGTTTACCTAGAATTTTACGTATTTGTGTCACTGTTAACCAGGTGCCGATTATGAGTAATGATGGTATTTGATTAAGGTTTATTCCCTCACTCGAAGTCATTTTTAATCTCTATATAATTGCTTTGTAGGCCTAGGCTACGTCTTAAAAGTCTCTTAAATGTGAATTTTTAGGTAGGAGTATATGCATTATTTTATTGTTTTGAAACTAAAAGACAAATTTGAAAGGTTTATTGCACAGATATTAGCGTGTAAACCACTCTTACTTGCATTTATGCTTGGTAAATATAAATAGGCTGATAAATTAGTCTTTAGGTAACTATACGAACATGTTTGTCACAGTTATGTGTAGGTAAATAATTCAGCGTGGTCCTTTAACAAACTGTGACCATTATTAAGTATGGGTCGTATTTTAAAACATTATTTCGTCCCCCAAGTTCATACATTTGACAAGGCTTTCGTTTGAGTTGAGGGCATTTCCAAGATTAGTTTTATGACCCTGGTGGTACTTTTACCCTTCCTCAGTAGCATGAGCCTAAATAAATACTCGTTAGAACCCGACTGACCCCCTCTTTGACCTTTAGAAATAGCTAGCTGATGTGGGAAGCGAAATTGTCTTACAATACCGACCGAAGCAATAAATTATAATTATTTGATATACTGAAATTGCTTTTATGTCACTATGTAAATACTCGTGTAGCCTACTGGGTTGAAAAGAAGAGCTATATGGAAAGTTGAATTTGGTGGAAAAGAATATAAGCTACTTGGTTGAAAAGAGAAATTGAAATTAGATTGTAAAGAAGTAGAGGTAAATTAGGAAGTAGAAAAGAGGTAGATTAATAATGAAGGAAGTAAAGAAGCAGAAGGAAGTAGAAAGTTGAAAGAAGTAGAAAGTAAAAATTAATAAAGAAGTAAATTAGGAAGTAAAAAGTAGAAGGAAGTAGAAAGTAGAAAGAAGTAGAAAGTAGAAATAAATACGTAAATTAGGAAGTAGAAAGTAGAAGGAAGTAGAAAGTAGAAAAAAGTAGAAAGTAGAAAGTAGAAGTAAATAAGGAAATATAAAAAAGAAGTAGAGGTAAATTAGGTTGAAAATAAGGTAAAGGTAAAGCTGGTCGCGGTGCTCATCTCGATCAGTCGCTCTGAAATCTGTGGAGAGGAAAGAAAATACAAGAGAAAGTCAAATTAAGACAGGAGAGTTGAATTTAGACAGGAGCAGAGTTGAATTTAGACAGGAGGAGAGTTGAATTTAGACAGGAGCAGAGTTGAATTTAGACAGGAGGAGAGTTGAATTTAGACAGGAGCAGAGTTGAATTTAGACAGGAGCAGAGTTGAATTTAGACAGGAGAAGAGTTGAATTTAGACAGGAGCAGAGTTGAATTTAGACAGGAGCAGAGTTGAATTTAAACAGGAGGAGAGTTGAATTTAGACAGGAGCAGAGTTGAATTTAGACAGGAGCAGAGTTGAATTTAGACAGGAGAAGAGTTGAATTTAGACAGGAGCAGAGTTGAATTTAGACAGGAGGAGAGTTGAATTTAGACAGGAGGAGTTGAATTTAGACAGGAGGAGAGTTGAATTTAGACAGGAGGAGAGTTGAATTTAGACAGGAGTTGAATTTAGACAGGAGGAGAGTTGAATTTAGACAGGAGGAGAGTTGAATTTAGACAGGAGGAGAGTTGAATTTAGACAGGAGTTGAATTTAGACAGGAGGAGAGTTGAATTTAGACAGGAGAGTAGAATTTAGACAGGAGTTGAATTTAGACAGGAGGAGAGTTGAATTTAGACAGTAGGAGTTGAATTTAGACAGGAGGAGAGTTGAATTTAGACAGGAGGAATTGAATTTAGACAGGAGGAGAGTTGAATTCAGACAGGAGGAGTTGAATTTAGACAAGAGGAGAGTTGAATTTAGACAGGAGTTGAATTTAGACAGGAGGAGTTGAATTTAGACAGGAGGAGGAGTTGAATTTAGACAGGAGGAGTTGAATTTAGACAGGAGGAGAGTTGAATTTGGCGGCAGGAGAGGCAGCAGGCGAGGGGGACGCCACCTGGCACCAGCTTCACCAAGGACCAAAAGTAAATAGTCAATATGTACATCCTACCCGAGCTGTCATGATGAAACGTTTTACCCACATTTATAACCTCCTGCTGTAGTGTTTAGCGTCTCCGCCACTCCCATGGAAGCCTGAATATGTGGACACCGACCAAGAACCAGAAGTTTGGCGTAGGTGAGTGTGTGGAGCACGGGGGAGCCAGCGAGGGGCGGGGTGCTTGCTGTCACTTGGGTGTCTCGTGCCCCGTGTCGTGGGATAGCCTTGCTGCTTGACACTTCCGGCCGTGTTTTGTAGTCATGATGGGGTTTCTAATGTTGTCCCGTCCCTAATGTAGTTTCGTCCCTAATGTAGTTGCTTTGCAAATGTAGTTACGTTCTTATTGTAGTTCCATCCCTAATGTAGTTATGTCCCTAGTGTATTTATGTCCCTAATGTAGTTTCGTCCCTAATGTAGTGCCGTTCCTAATGTAGTTACGTTCCTGTACACTGTAAACGGTTCACCTGACATACAACACATAGCAGTAACACACTTGTGAGACCAATATTAGAATACTGCTCCACGGTGTGGAATCCTTACACACACAGAAACATTGATGGGTTGGAACAAATCAACACCAAGGCGGCTAGGTTCATCGCAAACAATTGCACTTGAATGCCTGGCATCACAACACGGATCAGACAACAGATAAACATGGAACCTCTTCACATATGCAGAGAAGCACACAGACTTATGCTTATGTACAAGATCACAAACACTCACATTGACATTGATCCACACACATACTTACACAATGCAAAGTCAACGTACTCATAACACACAACCAAAAATATCAAACATATCACACTAACACTGACGCATACAAGCACTCATACTTCCCACGCACCATACGTGACTGGAACAGCCTCCCTCAACAGATTTTTGACTGCAGTACAATAGACTCATTCAGAAAACAAATACACATTCACATGTCACCACAACACACCAACACTAACAATTACACTTGATTCACTTCCCTCCTCTGCACACTCAACTCCCTCTTCCCCCCATCAGCCAACCTAAAATATGCTTGTTATACACCTATACAGGTGCCCTGCACATTAATGGTCAAGATCAAGATCAAGATCCTAATGTTGTTCTGTCCCTAATGTAGTTCCTTTCCTAGTGTAGTTCCTTTCCTAATGTAGCTCCGTCACTAATGTAGTTCCGTCCCTAATGCAGTTCCGTCCCTAATGCAGCTCCGTTCCTAATGCAGCTCCATTCTTAATGTAGTCCTGTCCTTAGTGTAGTTCTGTTCCTAATGTAGTTCTGTTACTTATGTAGGTCCGTTCATGTTTTGTAGTCCTTGTGTATGTCATGCCCTGTCTCATGGGGTAACTCTTGAATGCTACTTCCATTCATGTTTTTTTTTCTTGACCATTTTAGTGGACATTAAATCTTGACACTTGATTGCATTCTCAGGGACTAGGGTAATTCATGTGGGAAATACGAGTTTTGTTACTTGGCCAAGTTTTCCTACGTTGTATTTTTTTCACTCAAAATTTGATGCCCTGGCTATTATTTAGCAGACCTGAGAGGTTTATATCAGAGACACAGGCTATTCATTTCTAGGTATACTAATATTAAATGCTTTCTCACATGGAGATGATTTCTTTCGCTGGAAAACTGTTACAAAAGTGCTAAAACAAATTTACAAATGGCCGATAGTTTACTATCCATAGTGGTGATCGGTGATGTTGATAGGCTATAATTTTAGTGTTGATAGGTTTCTATCAGTTAAGGGCTAATATGCATTTTACAACTGGGCCTGGGTCTAGCTTTCATCTCTTGTTTCTCTCGGTCAGAATAAGTGTGAAAACAGAATTCAAATACAGTAAATCCTTAGTACAACGAACTAATTGGGGGGGAACTTAGTCTGTTAATGCTGAAAGTATGCTAGAAGCGGTGGAAATTTAAAGATATGTGTAATAATACCGACGAACCTTATAAACGTAAATATATAAGTTTTTATTGTGTATGTTGTCTGCACGTTATCTGTATAGCTGCACAGCACACTTGGCGATGAACTGCTTGGCACTGAGGATGGCAGATTGGCAGTAGGGCCCCATGGGGGGGGCTGTATTGTTACGGGTATGATACGAGTATCAGACATATACTACACCAAGTCCCCAATTTAGAAGCGATGTCTGTTCCCCAAA
Organism: Eriocheir sinensis; assembly: GCF_024679095.1. NCBI lineage: Eukaryota > Metazoa > Arthropoda > Malacostraca > Decapoda > Varunidae > Eriocheir > Eriocheir sinensis. Next base: position 13,972,124 of record NC_066547.1, read on the forward strand.
ATTTGCTTGTAGTAAAGTGGAAATTTGTTAATCTAAGCAAATTTTCCCATTTAATTTCATTATAGACAATGAGATGTGTTCCTGTGTGCTCCCCAAAATTTCACCTGTTTCAGAATCCAAGACTCAAAATAATAGAAGAGAATACCTAAACAACTGAGAATCATATAAACGTGTTAAATCAAATCAGATTCAATCAAGTGTCTACTGCAATGTGGGCTGAACTGAATCATACCTTAGCCTTCTTGTCTTCTGTTCCAACTGAGATGTGTAAGAATGAAGAAAAGGAGTTATTCTATGCCAAACTCGACTCAAGATTAGATCAATGATGCATTCATTATCTTGGGTTACAATTGGCTAGCATAGGGTCAGACAGAATCTGTCATTGGCTGGCATAGTTGATGATATATTTTTTAGTTCCCCCTTCAGCTGGACATGGACCCCCATTATGCTAAGCAGACCTGTCCACAAGGACCATTGGCACCAGATAACACTGATACAATTCAGTAAAGGATAGGGAAGGCCCCATAAGCACCCAGGTCTCACAAGGGGTTTGATGATACAGGGTTAATAAGGGGCACTTTTTTTGTTGTTGGATCTGAATTTTTATCATCACCCATTTGGTAATGCATTGTGTCTTATTCTGTATTGATTTAAAAGTCAATTGTGCTTTTACTAAGGCTGATTTATTCAGTAAAATAATTAATTATCACTTTCATCTGAAAGTCAACCCTCTAAACTTGATCTTTCAAAATGGTAAAAAATGACTTATCAGTGAGAATATACAGTAACTCACAAGCATATAGAATTGATAACTATTGTACTCCAGCACTTACTGGTAGCTGTGCTTGTCATATTGGTATTATTATTTTTTCTTTACAAAAGAAGCCCTCTCTTTATAAATTGCTTGTGGTATAATAGGGAAAATTAAATTTTATTACATGCTGAATTGAACCAGGGAAAATTTAGTTCCAGATATTTTTTCTTTTCTCTTCCTTTTCAGATTAAATAATACAATACCTATTAGAGATCTTTCTTTTACCCTGAACATTTTTATATTGAGTTGATGGCACCTACAGCTACTAGATTATTAGGCATACATTGTAGGAGATGATAGGATCTAAGTAAGAAGGTTGGAAGACTGAAAAAATATTAGAACATGTTTTTACAATGCAACCTTTTTATTCCAGCAATCCACAATTTTCACCATGATGCCATCCCACAAACCCTTCACCTTGATGTTGGGGAGACGGTGCAGGTGTTGGAGGAGTGTGCAGGTGAGTGGGCATTTTACTGGGCAACCCTCAGGTTGATCTCTGCCTTTAAATGGTCTTTAAAATTGTGAAGGAAGCCCATCACACATGTTATCATGTATTCTGGGCCTGGTTCTGCAGGCTGGTGCCTTCTTTGCACCACCCCGGCCACCTCCAAAACATAGAGAGGGCTGAGGGGGCCCTCCCCCTTTGAGATGCAGGGATCCTGTAGGCTTTAGAACAGCCCCTACCACTTAAAGACATGGGTAAAATATCTGGAAGAGTTTAATGTTTTTACAGAACATCAGTTCATCAGAACATCATCAGGGGAAGAAGATCTTGTGTCACAAACCTAGTGAGTTTCTATACAAGAGCACTTAACGTGTTACAGGAAAGAGATGGTTGGGTGGATTATATTTATCTGAGTCTTAAAAAAAGGCCAATACAGTTCCACACAGGCATCATTTATGGATACTGGTAATATAGTAGGACTAAGGGGAAACATCTTGAAATGGATGGAGTACTATTTGAGGGATAGATAGATGAGGAATGTCGTAAGGGGTCAAATGTCAGGGTGGACCAGAGTAACAAGTGGAGTAGCACAAGGATCAGTGTCGGCTCAAGTAATGTTTTTTATTTACATAAATGACATAGTATAATGGGTAAATAGCTACACTAGTCTGCTTGCTGATGATGCAAATGTAATGCAAAGACTGGTGAAGGAAGAGGACTGTTTAAGGTTGTAAGAAAACATTGATAATTTTTTTTTTATTTCGAGCCAAGAGTGGGAAATGGAATTTAACATCAAGAAATGTAAAGTTTTGGAATTGGGTAAAGTAATCAGGATAGCAAGCTGGGATTATAAAATGGAGATTGATAAAAAATAAGAATATTCAGGTGTAATACTCCAAAACAACCTGTCTCCAGAGAAAGTACTCCAGAGCAAGTACAGAGAGCTGGAGGTGTGAAACCTGCCTAGGATCTGTAGGAAACCTGGGAGTGGTGACTGGGAGTTGAGTCTAGCTGGGAGAGATTGAGTAAAGGATGTTCAGTGACTAGTGAAAATTCTCACTAATATGTATCTTTTCTTTCTCAGGATGGTATAGAGGATTTTCAACACGAAACAGGAACGTAAAGGGTATATTTCCTGCACAGTTCATCCACCTGAAACCTTGCAGGATTGACAATGAAGGGTAAAGTATTACAGTTATGTGGTTTGAATTGTCTAGTTAGAGTGGAACAAGACCATGTAGATTCTGTAGCATCACTTTACTTTATAGGCATCCTACATGAGTCTACTCCTGGCCTGCCTCTTCTAAATAGAAGTTAGTAATGAAGGTCATGGTCATTCAAGAGAAAATTGAACTAACTGTCACATGTTGAAGTAGCACAACTAATGCCACCGTTGCCTGTAACAGAGATGACTAGTGCTTCTGCTCTCTTGGTTGATTTTTTTTATCTTGGAACCAACTATTTTGATGAGGTATTACATTTCTTGTGTAGTCTGTGCATTCTGTAACTATCACTGCAGCATGATAAATTTGGAGTACAGAGTCCTCACTTAAGAATGGAACCTATGTGTTCTGGTTATGACTGAGATTGTCAAGTGACAGTTGGTGTTGCTGCCATTTTGGTTAGGGATTTTCCATATACAGTACCCTCTCGAGTTTCGCGTTTGCTTCATTCCGAAGGTACAGCGCTAAACTCAAGGATTGCGAAACTCGAGGTATCGAAATACATGAAAAAGCGCTTATTAGTTCCGGCCCGTGGAAAAAAGTTACTTTTTTTTTCGACTTGACTCCCTTGTTATCACAATTTTTTTCGACTACTCTCTTGTTATATCAAAATACGTACCTTGGTAATAGGCAGAAAATTGGAAGTGAGAACAGGTCGTTCTGAAGCTGCAGTTGAAGGCGGCTGCCTTACAATTGGCTGGCAGTTATGAATACACGCTTGTGATCCATGTGGTGTCGTCTGCTAATGTGAAAAAACGTGTAAATTAAACATTTATTTGGATTTTGGACCCCGCATTATTTAAAAAACGCGTAAACCAAACTCGCGTAAATTGAGAGTTACCTGTACCGTTAGTACTGGTACTGTATTGTTGTTCAAGTGGTGCGTGAGAAGAACTGAGCTCAGCTGTGTGGCCGCGGCGCCGTGTGAGTCCAGTTGCGTGAGACGTATGGTGGCCACTCCATAAAATATCGCGTATAAGTGGAAAAAACGTGTAAATTAAACATTTATTTGGATTTTGGACCCCGCGTTACTTAAAAAACGCGTAAACCAAACTCGCATAAATCGAGAGTTACCTGTATACCACGTCAGCCGACCTTCTAGCCCAGACGGTATACCACGTCAACCAACCTCTGTGGGTTGACGGTATAACACGTCAGTCGACCTTTAGGGGTTAAGGATTATCTTGAATAGAAATTGCATCCTCTTAGCTGGGTATTGAGTGACAGTCCTTAGAATTTTTAAATGCAAGTCTTACTTTTAGAATTAAGAGCTTAGTATTAAGAAAAGACTCAATCTGTTGAATTACGATGTATGTGATCATTTACCTTGTTCAGTGACTCAGGCTTCATTACATTGTAGTTATGCTGCAACAAGACATTTTTTGGAACATCACCCTAATGTCCTTTTGAGGTGTGGTAAGTTATCATGCAATGATATTTATCCCATTAATTTGCCCTTACTATAAGGATTTGTTCTCTCAGGTTGTATGAGACAGTGACCCCTCTGGAGGACCCGGTTGTTCAAGAGGCAGCATCAGTCTTACGAGAATGGGGACAAATATGGAAAAGCCTATATGTAGTAAGTCTTGTGTTTCATACTAAACTCTTTTAATGAAAATGTGTCAGCCAATATCCTGCTAAAGGTTTGGAATTGAATAATTTATACCTGTTGCACATTGCCACTCCTTCCTCATTGATGCTGTGCATTTTTTTCCTGAAATACACAAGGAGGGAATTTTTTTTTTTTAATCAACAGAAAAGGTAGTACTCATGATGACATATACAAGAAAATGTACCTGATGTCAATTGTAAGTTTTCCTATATGTAGCCACACTCCTGTGTGGTTTTGTATTGGAAAACCTTCACGAGACATACACCACATACCTATATGGTTTTATAGGCTCTTGGTAGCCAGCACAGATAAGTCTGGGTATGTTGAAAGGTGGTCCACAGGATTTAATCTTCTTATCTATCTATTTATATTTCTGACACCCTGCTTCTTCATGGTAATTTCCCTCCAGGGGATAACTGCAGTAGAAGTGTCTCCATCTCTCCCTGTTCTGGCTCTCCCTCCTGCTACTTCTAACTCTCTTGCTCTAATACTCGCTCACTCTATTGATCCACTTCACAGGGGGTCTTCCCCTGACACCCCCTCCCTCAATCCTTTCCTCTTACACATCACAAATTCATTCTCCTTCATTCTCATCAACTGTCCAAACCATCTCAGTACACCACGCTTCACCCATTCAACCACTTCACAATCTACTCCTTTCACTGTCACACCCATACCAAACCTCTCATACACGCTTTCATTACTTTCTCCATTCCATCCTGAAACTCCACGTGCACCTCTTATATAACTCATTTCCACTACACATATTCTCAATTGCTGTGCTGCATTCCATGTCCACGTCTCTGATGCATATGACAGAGTTGGCAAGGTAATACTGTTCCTTATTCTCCTCTTTACCTCCATGCTCACACTTCTTCCTTTTATAACTCTCTAATGCACCTTACTACCTGTCTGCCCTTCACTGCTCTTTCCCTCACCTCACTTTCCATACTTCCATGCTTACATAAAACTGTCAATATTTACTCAGTCACCTCCTCCATTCTCTCTTCCCCAGCCTTATCCTACACTTCATTGTGCTCTCTGCTCTAACTCTGTATGTCTTTGCAAAATCAATTCTCTGTTCTCTTGCCCTCTCAAATACCATAACCTTTCTCCTTCCAGCATTCACTTTCAGCTTTCTTCTCTTACATACCCTTTCAAACTCATCTACTATCCTCTGCAGTGTCTCTTCATTATCTGCTAGCAATACTGTATTATCTGCAAACAGGCCTGCCACCAGTGACTCCTCTGTACCTCTCACTTTCAGCTTTGAACCTAGTTCCCCCACTGTGGCATTCATTTCTCTCATACAACTATCCATGTACACATTAGATAATTAAAAAGTCATGGTGACATCACACACCCCTGTCTCACACCCATACCAACACCAAAACTCTCACTCAACTCATCACTCATGCGTTCAGAGGCACTTGTATCCTTATAGAAGGATCTGATCCCCTCCAGCATGCGCCCTCCCACACCATATATCCTTTGAACATCCAGTAAGCCCTTCCTGTCAACCCTGTCGTATGCCTTCTCTAGGTCCATGAAAGATTTCATGTTCATACTATAGGAGTATGTGACTGCATTTAGTGTGATGACTGTTGATACCAGTTTTTTTTTAACTTGTAATTAACAAGTAAATAATATTGCAGCAACTGGCAACTTCAAATGGGGAACAGGAGTTATGGGATGCTGTCCGCAAGGCCATGATGGATGTGGCCGATTGGCGGAAGCAGCTCATCACTGGGACCCTGACATCAGACCAGATAACTCAACTTAAGCTGAAAATCACAAGGAAAATTGATTGGGGGAACAGGTGATTTATTTATGTTTAATTGTATTTTCATGGATTAATCTGAATATTAATTCAGGATGTGGAGTACAGAGTTTTGGAGGAAGTATCGAGAGGGGACATATCAGTGACCAAAGTTAAAATAAAATGCATATAATGGATATGAGGAATGAATGGATGTGAAATACAAAAGTTATGTGGGATTTAGATGGGAGAAAGTGTTCTGAGATGTTATTTTCATACTAGAAAAATGCTAGGATAATGATGAAGCTGTGCTTTTGAACAAAGATAACTAAATATGGTCATTGTGTGCAAGCATGAGAGTGAGATAAGTGAGGAATTCCATTATACAGGCAAGATAATAGGGAGAATGAGGGTAAAAGCTGGTTTACCTTGACACCAAGTTTAATAAAAGAATAGCATTTGGGCATATGATTTAAGGATAGAATTATACTGTATTAAAAAAATAATGTTGAGGTTAACTTGCTTTCTCTGCCATTAGCTTAATGGTGGCAGTACACATTTTGTCCCTTAGATGTTTTTGTCTCATCCTGCCTTGCAGAAAATGTTAATGATAAAAATATTGATCATGTGACAAAGGCAGAATCTGTGCAAAACTGTTCGAGTTTATTTGTGTGCACTTTTGAAATGCATATATTATGTTTGCTGGCTGTCAGGAAGCTTGGGCTGGACCTGGTGCCGAGGGTGGAGGGTGAGATGGTGGACCCAGACACCGTGAGTGTGGTGGAGCTCCATCGTGTGGTGAGTCTACTTCAAGAGTGTTTTCCCACACACTGCCACTCATGTTTAGATGTTTGAATGTTTTTTCTTCCCCTTTTTCTTTATTCTTTTTATGTATATATTCATTAATTTCACTTTATATTTTTTCAGAGCAAGAAAAATTGTGGTTTATATTACTTAACCTATTTTGCAACAAGTTTTTTAGTGACTGTTTTGTCTCTGAGAAGAACAGTTGAAACAATTTCAGTAAAAACATGAACATTATATATTTCAATATTAAAAATGAGCTTATAGTGAACAGGATACCAAAAAATCTATTGTCTCAAATCATCCATGCCTTGTTAGTGATCAATACTTTTCTTTGGGGTGCAGCATGCTCAGAGTGCAGAGGCTTCCCAGGCACACTCTCAGGTGAGTGAAGTTGTGCTTTAACAGTAGACTAATAGCATGATAGTCTTTGGAAGTGACTTTTCTCATCTAATATCGTATATATGCCGCCATCCTCATTTTCTTTATATAATAAGTGGAAGTCTAAGCCAAAAATTGTCTATAGAAAATGAATAAAGTCTGTGTTTGTTCTGCAGGGGCTTGGTACTCTGGCTAAGAAGAAGGAGAAGAGGAAGGTGCTAAGCCATCACCTATTTTTTTGTATGCGAGATTTTTCGTACCATTTAGGAGAAGATGCAGAAGTATTTTTTTCTTTATATGATTCACAGAAAGGGAAGTTTATCAGGTAATTATACTTGTACCAGTTGATTTTGTGTGGTCACTGTTTGGTTTATTTTGTCCTCATGTATTATACAAGACAGCTGTTCATTGCAATTTACAGATTTTTTTAATATGATGTGTTGTTTTTGTTTCCAGTGAAAGATTTCTAGTCAAGCTTTCAAAGGAAGGATTTTCTAATTATGTAGAAAAAATTCATTCCAACTGCACCATATTTACAGTAAGTGGGAGAATGTGTTTTCTAGTCTAGTCATCATATTAGACATTAAGGTTTTGGAATATGAGCGGCATCTTTCACTTTTAACCATATAGGGGCTTCCCTACTTACATATGGTCAAGTTATTAATTTTCAGAAATACAAACAAATCTGTGATGTTTCACTTCATATTTCTTTTTTGTCTGAAAAGGGGAGTTTCAAGATGAAATGTTTTGCCCTCACCCCTCCTCTAGTCGTGAAGGGGAGCAGAGTGATTAAACCCTATGCCCTTACTCACTTTTTCAGTGCTGTGAATAGTATTCAGTGTTGAAAAAAATGATGTGGCACTAAAGAACATTTCAGTATTCAAACACACCTCAAGAACTAGTCTTGTTTGTAAGTAGGGAAGTGGCTGTATTGCTAATAGGTTTTAAGTAAGGTAATATGATCATAATATGTTTGAATGGCTGACATTGAAAGTTTTTTTCTAAAGATTGTCTCCAGTATGTAACATAAAGTAACTTTTATATTGTCATTACAGGACCTGGGAAGTGGCGATCTTATATCAGATTTATACATTGTTGCCCATGTTGTGAGAGTTGGAAGGATGCTCTTCTCAGAGTCTGTAAAGAAGATTTCATCGCACAATTACAGAAGACCTTATGGAGTGGCAGTATTTCGATTAGCCCAGTCAGTGTTACAAGGAGGCGAGGGAGAGGTATGTTTGATAAAACTTAGTTCATAACAATTATTGGTTTTAGACTTTGTATTGTTATAATTTTCATGTGTGTAAAATAAATTTAAATGTTGATATTACACTAGGGTTTCTATATATGCATACTTAGTATAGCTATGTAAATGGGCAGTTTTGTTGTGAGTGTACATATGAGGAGGCGTATAGTGTAAAAGGGGCGACCAAACCAAATCAGGCGGTATCGAGTTTTTGGCAGCTTCTGATAGCTGAATTCTTGCCGCATCATGGGATGAGGCAAGCTAAGGGAAAGGCGACCTTTGAGGGGATGATTCATAAGGCTTAAGTTGCTTTGATTTTTCTGTCAAACTCGCCTGGCGTGGGGTGCGTTGTGTGTAGCAGTCTCTTTAAAAGAGGCGAGCGGCTTAGCCAATGTGATGATCATTCCTTACTCCTGAGGCTGTGACGTCACGCAGTGCCGGGTGTGTGACGCACACCCAGAAAAGTTAGAGTTGCCAGTTGCCCTAGCTGCCGCCAATGTGGTGGGAGGAAAAAGGCCCAGTGTGGGACCAATTTACCGACAACTCGCTGGATCTGCATTCATGTGAAACTTGAATAATGACCTGAGAGTGAAGAGGGCTACGAATGTTGGGCGAAAAATCTTCACCTAACACTTGTGTTTCAGACCCGTTTATTATATATATTTTTTATAATGCCTACTGAAATTGCGGGGTACGTCTTATAAGCCCATGCGTCTTATAAGCCGTCAAATACGGTAAATTTCCCAGATATCGGATTGCCAGACATAATCCGAGGTCTGGTAATTGCTAGAAATATTCACAGTCAAGTCAGGGAGTTGAAGTAGAAGTCTGGGCCAAAAATCTGGGGCCCAGCCATGCCAGACAGCTGCTGGATATATGCCTGGCTAAGTCCAGGTAGTGAGACAAAAGTCCAGCCATACATCAGATTCTGTTCCCTGGTCAATGTCTGCAACACCCACTAGGTGGACACATGTGTGCTGGACATATTTGTTATCTGTGTATGATACTGCTTGCTAACAGATTCACTTTATTATTCATGCTTCCTCTTTCTCCTTCAGGTTGAGCTCACTGGCAAACTTTTTACATCAGATGAAAAGGATTTTTGGCAACTGCCAGATTTAATTGTCAAAAAGCAAACTGGGAAATGTAACATTATGTCCAATAATGCTAGTTATGGTAAGTTATATTAACACACTTGTCTGAACAATTAGAAATAGGTGCCCTCCATTTCACGTTTTGAACATGTATACATTTGTGCACAGACAGTCTCCTACATCTAGAAATACAGTTTATAAAATTTTGCAGATTTGTAATGAAAATGAGATGGATAAAAAAATCATTTTACTGATCTAAAACACATGGTATTAACTCTATTAATAAAGTTCATAGTCAGGCACATATTATAGTCAGGTAATATGTGGTAACTGTGAATCTGGCAATCACACTAGTGAATAAGAAACTCCTTGTTGGTGAGCATACTATTGACTGTCAAGCTTGATGGTGAAATTGTGTACACAGTGTTGCCAAGGGCTAGGCACATATTTTGAGGGAAAGAAAAGTTGAGTTTAGTTTGGGTTGGCCACAAGGTCTGATTTGGGAGCACAAACTCCAGCAGAACTGAGTAGACCGTTTGAATTTATATTTCCACTGAGTACTCCTCCTGCCTCACCCATCTTATTTAAAGCCTGAACCAATTTGTTACTTGCATTTTGGATGACCTGGTGTATGATATGGGCACCATTTTGTCAGCACAATGTTCGCCCTACTCTGGAGCTATTTGAATTGAATTTGTGATTACTTTGAGTTGACTTTTGGCACTTCTGAATAACTACACAACTCTTAAGACCCACATGGTGGTGTAATATTTAAATTACACTGAACTCTGTTATTTTTAGTTAGGGCTTAGCATATAAATGAGTGATTTGGAAAATGAAAGAATTTTTACGCCCTCCTATAAAGGTACTGAATATCCATAACTACACCCAACCGACACTGGTGGTTGACATTATTTTTTTTTTATAAACTGAAGTGTTATGTACTAGTCATCACTTGTTTTCGATTTCTGTTGCAATTTGCTAATTTCTGAGTTGTTTTTTCATGCACTCTGCCACTGCAACCCATCATTTTAACCATTTTGCTCAGTGTTATTAATTCTTCCACTAACTTGTTAGGGCCTCCTTCAAAAGAAACAGAAAAGAAACTGAGAAAAGTACCTTGGAAAACCAATAAAACTAATACTGATGCACTGTGTTACATCCCACTTGATGTGCATCAGCTTAATGAGAGATTACAGATGTATCTAAAAGGGGTGCATGATCTTTTTACTAATGCTAAAAAATCTGTCAACAAAGTTGGATGTTTGGCAAACCTGACTTTGAGAATGAAGATGGCAGAACAAGCTACTGCTGAACCATGCCCTGACACAGTACATTCTCTCATACTAACTGAATCTCACAGAAACCTAATATTTTCATGAGTTAGAGGCTGCCTGTACATTATCAGCATCATCTACTGTGTTCCTTTAAAAAAGGTTTATAGTACTTTGGAATATTAGATTAATCCTAAAGTGTGTATTTTATAAGGAGCATTTTGCAGTCAAAACTTAATACCCTTCCCTTGTTCCCACAGGTTTGGTGGTGAGTGTCAAAATGGTCCATGGAGAATTGGAACAAGCCACCAAGGAAAATCCCCTATTGCTCAAGAATGTTTGTGTTACCAAAAAACTTGGCTTCTCTGATGTCATTATGCCTGGTGATGTTAGGTAGGGTATGGATTGTTTTTGTGTCTAATTATATACTTTTATTATTTAATCATTTGTTTATTTACTGCGTGCTTCCTGCAAAATTGATTTATGTGAATTTATATCGGTGAATATTATTCATAACAAACTTTACTGCCACACAAATTATACAATACTACTTCAATGAGTGTAGTCATGTTACTCTGCTACAAGATTTCACTGGCCCACACACAATATGGAGGCTCAATTTTTGGAGGTGCTGCTGGCTGGCTGGCTGGCTGGGGAAGATTATGTAAGATTTATGTAAATAAATTTAACATAACCTGACTTTCCAGTATGGTCCCAACAGGGTTCCTGTTGGGGGTATGCTTCACCTTATACCCCACTGAGTTATAGATAATTATATAGATTCTGGTCCAGGGAGTGTCGGTTTTCTCCAGCCAGCCAGCCAACCACGCTTTTGAATGTTTAGGCTCCACATTGCGGGCAGGCCGATGGTGGTACATCTAGGGTGAAGCTGCCAGACGTGCCTATTGCACAAATTGAGGTTACACTTGGGAAAATTCTCCCAGGTATAGTTCTTTATTGTTTCTTTCTGAGCATTATTGCACTGCATTGTTTATTGTCATGTTTATGTTCATCGTATTTTATGAATTTTTTGTCTTCATCAATGTTATCATGAAACAACGTTGAGAAAATTCATTGACCGAGAATTTACTTGAATGTGTATTTTGTTTTTTTTGTTTATCATTTATTTATGTATTAATTTGATTTATTAATACTTTTTTGCTAGTTTGTGTTTCCATATTTAGCTCTGCCACATATTTACATATGTATGATTAGTTTACAAAATATCAAATATGACAATGTCCTTACCATTAGGGTATTTTGAGCAGTTCATAAATTTCTTTCACAGAAATGATTTGTATGTGACCTTGAACAGCGGAGAGTTTGAGAGAGGAGGCAAATCAGTGGGTAAAAACATTGAAGTGTTGGTGCTGGCGCTGGATGCTGATGGACACCCACTGCAGGTAACGATTCAGTGTAATGTACAGCAATCCTTTTCATTCTTCAGTTAATTTTTGAGTGTTTTGCTTCAGGAGATATTTTGGCATTATTAACAGTAATTGTTGATATAAATGCACTCGTTTTGACAATGTTCAAGTGTTGTTCATAAGCAATGCCAGAGTTTATATTTATTTGTAATAACAGAAATCAAATTTTTTTATACTTTCATTGCTTTCAGTGTATATACAGTGGCATGGGCCATGAAGGGACGACAGAGCATTCTTCCATGATTATGTACCACAACAATTCTCCAAGATGGAATGAGCGTCTGAAAGTTGCCATCCCTATTGACCAGTTTGCAGGAGCTCACCTCAGATTAGAATACAGCCATTGCTCAAGTTAGTTTTCCATCTTCTTTGTATTTCTAATTAGGTCAAGTGAGCTAGTTCATAGTCTCCTTTGTAATTTAGAATTTTCTTGATTGAATTTTGTAGACTGCACTTATTCAGTCATCCTTGAAGAAATAGGGGCTCAGAGTTATGCATGGGTGGAGGGTTAATTGATTGCTAAGTAAAACATGTAATTCTTCCTGACAGAGATTAATAACAATGCTTGCAATATGCAGTCTATAACTGGATATAATTTTTATGGAAATTTATTGGTAATAATATGTTATATAATTCACTTGTCCTCTGAAAATATTCAGATCTGCTGCTTTAATTTTCAGCAAGGGAAAAGAATGAGAAGAAATTTTTTGGATTCTCCTTTATACGTCTAATGGATGATGAGGGTGGGACAACACTCCGTGATGGCTCCCATGAGCTGTGTGTGTACAAGTGTGATGAGCGGTCCCGCCTTGCCGACCCTATGGAGTACCTCACCATGCCTTACCTTTCAAAGGCTGCAGCTGATTGCGTTTACTCATTACCCTTCCAGCGATCTCCAAAAGAAAGCATTATCATAGATACTCTTCTGTGCTCAACCAAACTTACTCAAAATGGTAACTGAAATTATGAGTTATTTTGAAGTGTCAAATTATTTGTAATTTGCAAGTATAATTAGTTTGAAAGTTGAAAGTAATATCTTTTAATGCAATCTTACAGTATTTGTCAGCATATATTGTGACCCTTAACCCCTCCCTTCTACAAAAAAATTAAAATCACAGGTTGTCTTTAATGGTGGCTGTAAAATCTTAACCTCTATATCCTGTTGTTATGTGGTTCCTGTGGGTAATGGAGAACATTGTCAAACACTTACCTTATTTCTTCAATTTCCTTGGAAGATTTTAAAACTGATAAATTTACAGACGTCAGTATGAAGGCCAACTAATTTTCTATATTATTACGATCTTTCTAAACATTTTTTTCATGGATACGGCCATGAAGGCATAAGAAAGGTGAGGGACATGCTGAGCACATGCCATGAACAGTAGCAAGACTATTTTGCTTCATAAGAATTTAATATTCAGTGGCCATTGAGGAAAGTGATAATGAGCTGGGTTTACTAAGGAAGTAAGTGTCCAATGACTGCACATTTGGAATCATTTAATGCAGAGAATATACCTCTTAAATTCTTAATTTCAATGAAAATATTTTGATTATCTTATAAGCTCCTCACCTTATACGCTGGCAAATACTGTAACTATATAGGAGTTAAAATGTTATGATATTAGTGTGGCCATGCTCTTGCTAACATAATTATAAGTTGTATAGTTTTCATAAAATTTGTGTTATCATGTTTTTGTAAGGTTCATGTGATGAGCTACATTATAAACAGCAATATTGCTAAGTAACAAAGTTACCCACACATATAGTCATGCTCTGGTTAGTTGCTTTAATTTGAAGGAAAACCTAACATAACAGTATATCTCCCTGAATAAAATGAAAACAGCCAAACCATTTTTCACCAAAATATTTTTTGATGTCAATATTTCAGTTGATCTTCTGTCCCTATTGCGATGGCGATCAGCTCCTGAGGGCATTGGTGAGACTCTCTCCAGGTTGACGCGGGTTGATGGTGCCGAGACAGTAAAGTTCCTACAAGATGTGCTTGATGCACTGTTTGCAATGTTCTCAACTGATGATGGGAATTCCACTCAGTATTCAGGCCATGTCTTCCAGGCCCTGGTAAGTCTCTTAATATACTTAGACTCTTTAGGATTTTGTACCTTGGGAGATAACAATATCAGTAATATGTGGCTGTTTATTTACAACTCAGAATTTATCATATATTCACTCTAATCTACAAATTTTATTCTTTCATACAGGTCTTCATATTTAGTCTCTTAGAAGACAGTAAGTTTGAGCATTTCAAGCCTGTTATGGATGCCTACATAACAGGACATTTTGCTGCTGCCCTAGTTTACAAGTACGTATTTTCAACTTATAATAAGTAACTGTGGGATAGGTAGTAATCCAAAGCTGGGCTTGAATGGTGCATCAACATGGGTGGACCATTTCAGCAAACTGTAATTCCTCTTCTGGCCTTAAAGATTTGGATGTTTGAGGCTCAATTCCTTACACTACTTTGATAGGAAATAGGATGTTGATGATAATGAATTAAATACCAATTTGGCCTATTTCAATCAGAAACCACTTAACTAAGTTTTTGTTTGCATCCTGAATCTGGATTTTAACTTTGGTTAGTGGGTCACAAATGTGGTTCTACGGGAAAGATATGAAATATTGAGATGTGTTGAGGTATGTGGGTTGAGACTATTAACCCTTTTATTGCTAATTGCTCGCAGCGAGACTATCCCCCCAGGCGCACTCGGGCAGCCCAGCGGGGGGAGGGGGGTCTCTTTTAACCGCTGTATCTCAAAAACTATTCATCACAGCTAAAAACAAAAAAACACCATTGGAAAGAGGAGGCCAAGATCTATAAGATTCGGTTTGTAAGCCTCTCCTGTGAACATACAGGCACGTTCAGCAAGTGATGCTAGTGCTTGCTCTTTTAACCTCTGTATCTCAAAAACTATTCATCACAGCTAAAAAACAAAAAACACCATTGGAAAGGGGAGGCCAAGGTCTATAAGATTCGGTTATGTAAGCCTCTCCTGTGAACGTACAGGCATGTTCAAGGGGTGTTGCCTGTGAAGACGTACATCTGTACGTGCGTGACGGTCAGCCACGTTGAGACAACTGCTGAGTAGATCTCTTGATGGGGTGCTGGCAGGGTTATATTGCCAACTGCAAAATTTACAACTATTTGGTCAAAAAATCTGTCAGATGATAGGTGAAGCTATGCAAAAATGACGCTATATTGGACAACAACATCCACCAGTTACTCGTCCATAGATTTTCCTCGCTTTTCTGCGCTAGGCTGATATGATTTTCCACCAAATTTAGTGGAAAACCCACTGAATTGGCAACGCTGTGCGGTGAGAAATAGTATTGGAGCACTCTCATACGCGGGAAATTTGAGTGCGACTGGTGCTTGCAGCGAGCAGTTAGCAATGAAAGGGTTAAGGGAATGCAGTGCAAAGCCAGTGATGTATGCAGGGAGAGCAGAATGGTAGGATTATATGATGACGCCTGTTGGCCGGCCCCAGCCCGTTAGTTGTGCAGGCAAGTATTTTATAGTGCTGTCATTTCTGCTTAGCTCATGCTGCCCCCCAGAGCTCTACTTGATCCTCTTGAGAGAGTTTTGCTAGTGTACTGGTTGATCATGGCAGCATGTGCGTTATCTTCAGCCACACAATAATGACTGAAAATTGAGAGCCTGTAGTGGTGGGTGGGACTTGAACCTGAGTTTTCCAGGACACCATGCCCACACTGACCATTCAGCCTCTGCTTAAATGAGGATGGAAATATATGGTGTAGGGTTAAGATGATGGAAAATGGAGATATTGGATGGGAGAGAGCTACTGACAAATGATAAGCTGGAAGGGAAGAGGTTCATAGACATGTATCAAAGTTGCACCATTCTTTTTTTACTTGAAAATAATTGTTTAATGTATGGCCTCTTATAGGCCAAGATATCATATAGTGTCAGTGAATAATAATACCCTTCTGTGCTGAGTGAATAATAAGTAAGGTTTTATAATGTTAGGGTTAGCAATATTGATGGTTATGATATGGAGGAAGATGGCGATGATGATGAAAATAAATTAACATTTCATGGTGTTCAGCTTTTGTTATTTGAGTGCAATTTAAGTGTTTCAGTCACCTAATGAATAACTAATGGTAGTAGATATGTCAATTGTTTGACCCCAAGTTTAATTTATCTTTTTCTTTTTACATTTCAGAGGTCTTATTAGCTGTGTTAAGCACTTATCAGACCTGTGCCCTCAGACAGAAAAACAGGAACCCATCATGAGATGTTTTCGTTCCCTTGAATACATTTTTAAATTCATCATCCAGTCAAGATTACTCTTTGCACGAGCAACAGGAGGACAAAATGAAGATTCCTTCAGAGTTGATGTGGACTCACTGGTGGACTCATTTGCTCGCATGCTAAACATGAACCTTGATAATATTGAGGCATCCCAGGTAAGTTTTGTGAGTGAGTTACTTCTTAAATATCCTCTTAGTGTGTGTTCTTGAATTATACCAAATGATTTTATATATTTTCTCTATTTCCTCATAAATGAGTATGTTTTCTCAGTCACCAACACTAATGAACATAAAGTGCTCCTGTCATAAGAGAATATGATACTAAATACCTCTTATGGGCACGACCTAGTCCTAGGTCAATGGGCTCATTTATCATTGCATGTTATGAGGCATTTTTCAGGAAAATATCTTGCTAGGTGTTATAGACTCATTTATAAAGCAATGACATACAAACAAGCCTAGTATCTGAAGAGTGAAAGTTGATCAATTAAAAAAAAAATGCATTTTTTTCCTTTATTAAAAAAAAAAAAAAAAAAAAAAAAAAAATCTGCTCTGGTTTATACACCCATTTCTCATTTACATAGACATAATATTCTTTATTAGTAACAAACTTATCTTTTTGCTTTTTAATAATTGTTTTCATTCACATGTAGTATCTGAAAATAGAATGTCTTATATATTCCAAAGTAGAATGTCGGTGATATTCTATTATTTCCACCCTTGTGTACAGATGACTCTGTTGGAACATCTCCAAGGAACATGTGATCAGCTGAGCAGAGTTTTAAGTCCAGGAGAAGTGGCCAATCATATCAATACTCTGTTTAATGCTACTCCAGTGGAAAGCTCCAGGATAATCACAAGAGCCAAGCTTCATGCCATGAAAAATGCTGTTAACTCTACAATCTTTGATGATGATGGTAAGCATGAAAATATACAGAATTTGTCTTTGATACAGAATTTTTTTCAATGCCTATTCCAGATCTCTTCCACATGGTAAAAGGTGAAGAGTGATAAGAAAGGTCGTTGAGAATGAGACTCAGTATATTTCTTTTTTACTGTATTGCAACCCCCAAAATTTCTAACAGGGCCTTGGGGATAATACTTATTTGCCATGTTGAAAATGCAGCATCACAGTTGGGGATGTGGCATGCAGAATAATTGGAAATAAAGGTTAAGAAAATGAGGATCAGTGTTTTTACTGCTGTGAGAGAAGGAACCAGACTTGGTTCTTTTTATTTGGCTCCTTGTTTTTTTTTTTATACAAAATATAAACAGTTTGTTTTGTTCAAGAGTGTAGTATATTGTTTTTATTTTGTTAAGGCCTTGATGTGATAGGTTTTCAGTCTTAACAGTGACCAAATACTTTCTTGGGTGTCAGCAAGTAATGTGTGACTTACCCTCCACTCTTTACAGAGGGGCGAGGGCTGCTCCTGCAGACCATCTGTACACACTTGAGGCAGCACTTAGACAACCGGCAGGAGCTCTCCCTATGTGCTGATGTCATGCAGGATATAATTGTTCTCACCCACAAACACACCAAAAGATATCCATCCAATAAGGTAAAAGGCTCGCTGTTTAATTCTCTTAACTAAAAGCCTCCACTCCATATAAGATCATTCTTATTTTGTCATATTTAGCTTTGCATTTTCTCATCATCATTATTATCACTGTGCCGTGCAATGCTGTTTATTGCCAACTGAACAGATTGATATAGTAGAGGAATTGGATTCCTGGGTAGTATGTCTGAAGAAGTAGGCTTGTGGGAAAGAATAAGTCATCATCCCTCCCACTCATCCTACAAACAGGTCAAAATAGAAGACAGGCCCAGCCTTGTAAACATCGCCCAGGCCAGCAAAACACAACAACAGGTAGCCAATGAATCAGCTGATTTCAGCACAGGTAGTTGGGTGAGGACTGTCCGCGCCACACGTTTGCCTCTGCCGATGCTCTCCATGTGTGTGTGTGTGTGTGTGTGTGTGTGTGTGCTTGCGTGCATGTGTGCACGTGTGTATGCATGTGTGCGTGCAGGCAGGTGGGTGGGCAGGCAGGTGAGAGAGAGAGAGAGAGAGAGAGAGAGAGAGAGAGAGAGAGAGAGAGAGAGAGATACTGTTTCAGGGGAAATTGTAAGAGAATATTAGCTTGTAGGTATCATCTCCATGTTTCTCTTTCAGTTACCAGTAACATTGCATCAAGATATTGAAGAGATAATGCTGACCTTGTTTGATGTTTCGGTCCAAGTCATATTGAACCTGGAAAGATCTGCACCCAGCTCAGTAAGCAAACTGTTATTATATATTGTTATATTTAAGCTTTCGTTACTAGAAATTAAAGTAATGTGACACCTTGTAGTAAACTTAAAACTCATGGAATTGCATGTGTCAACTAGAAACACATTAAAAGGATAATTGTAACATAAGGATCATTCATTTTCAACTTAGTCTGTGCCTAAGGGAAAGCAATGGAATGAATTTAATTCTATGATTTTAACTTTTTGAGCTATCAGATTTAATACATTTTAGTAATCTAATAATGCAGCCATATAAAGAGAAGAGTATGTGAAGAATATCTCCCACAAGTTTACCGTGTGTGGTAATGTAGGCTTTTGCCATGGACATTAATGTATGAAAAGTGGAAGTGTTAAGTGTATATGGGAGCAACACAAAATGGAGTGAAGGAAAGGAATGAGCAGATGAGGAAAAGACTTTTCATAAAGGTGAAGCAAACAATTTGTGTGTGGCAGTGTAGGGATTTAGGAAGCTAGTGTCATGGGCACCATGTTGAACTAAGTTTTCATGAGCGTATTTTCTCTTGAAGCCATCTTTATGGATAAATTATGCAAGGTATATGTTGCACATATAAATTGAATACATAGGTTGCTTTATTCATTGATTTGAAGGTGAAATAACTTGAGAAAGTTGAGGATGAGGGCTCTAGAAGCCAAGGTGGTGCGGAGGTTCTAAAAGGTGAATAGGATCAAGAATGAACTTGTATAAGATATCCCTCTGTCAAAGAGATCTTCACTACTTTGAATATGAAAATAATAACACGTTATTCATGCTAGAACAGTACAGACAGCATAAAAGAACTTTTATTTCAGAAAACAGATTCATTAAAACTTTTCATGCCTTATACAATTAATTAATTAATTAATTAATTAATTGTGGTTTGCATTCTCACCACATTATCCTGAAAGCATAATATTTATTTCATGAGTTGAGGCATACAGTGCCTCAGAGATATATATCTTTAACTCAGGTGCAGCTTGGTGGAATTAGTTGGGCATTGTATACTGTTGGTTTGGCAGTTACCATGGTTTCCCACTTTTATTGGAGGCTACAGGTGATATATATTCATTAGGCTCACATGTTTTAATTAGATGTATCAAGATTTATCATATCAAGGGATTATTGGAAAAACTGGAGATATGATGAGTTGCAAGGAATATCATAGACAGGCTGTAGTTCTTTGTGGTTTGGTTATGGAAAGAAAAGTGGAATGGACTTGTGGTCCATTTGTTTAGGTTATTGTTTTCCTTCCCTTGGTCAGGAATCTGTCCCACTTATAATAGTGCATATCTACTGATAATGATGATAATAACCCAAGAAGAATGTCAAATTCACTATGTCATCCCTGTAGTTGGTTCTCTGTCACCATTCAACAAAGAGTATAAAGGAATAGCATTGAAGGCTCAGCAGGGCTTCTGGATTGAATCAGTTTTTGTTTATTTGTTAATTTTTAGTTTTGAAGCTTCAGATTTTCAAATATGTCACTTTGTAACATATTGCTAAACAATACTTCAAAAGCTTCTTTACAGGGCATTAAAATTTACAAAATTTCTCAAATATGTAAGTAGTTTTTAACCATTGTAGCTGTAGGAATTTCTTAACACTATTAGTGTATTATAATCAAGTATGGATTCATCCAGTACTTTGTAGAAAGATGACTTTGTATACTGTCCAGTAATTCCTATATGCACTGTGCTTTTCTTTGCTAAGCAAATTGTGAATGTTTCCTAGATAACTTTAATTCTGTATACACATTTCAATAATTCAATTATGCTTAATACACTTCATAGCTCAATATATTCAGAATGTTTGTTAGATTAGTGATTAAACAAATTTCTGTAGGGTGCAAGTACTTTAAAGCCAGGAGCGATGGGTCTAACGCAGCTTCTCTCAGCCTTGAAGACCACTTTTGTCCCCACACAAGCCTCCCTAGTCTTGGGCAGCTTGTGTGTCAACCTTTCCGTGCAGGATGACATACGGGTATTCAGTTAACCATTTATTAGTTTGGGCGCCAGTTATGGGCCACATTAACAGTGTTCGGGGAACCTTCCTAATCTACTAAATGTACAGCTTGATTAATATTGCGGTTATTAACTTACTGATCAGTGTGTGTGGCACATTTCTGTTAACCCAAGTAATATTTATTATTATCATTATCATCATTTCGTGAGGAAACTTCATATTTTACATGTTTTACTAGATTTTTTTAAAAGATTATTTAAACATTAGTACTGCATCATTTCTCTTTTAGATGCAAGTTTTTTCCTGAGACATTCGGAGGGATTTTTTCCTGAATTGAAAATAATCCTTAATTTATTATTACTATCATGATTCTTCTTCTTCTTCTTCTTCTTCTTCTTCTTCTTCTTCTTCTTCTTCTTCTTCTTCTTCTTCTTCTTCTTATTATTATTATTATTATTATTATTATTATTATTATTATTATTTTTATTATTATTTATTATTATTATTATTATTATTATTATTATTATTATTATTATTATTATTATTATTATTATTACCACCACAGCTGACCCCATTATTTGTGGCTTTGCCATCTGCAGGTTCGTGTATTTGTAGAATTTTCGGGAGAGAATTATAAAAAAAAAAAAAAAAAAAAAAAAAATCAGGAGGATGTTGTGCATTTTTTGCAGCAAAAGCTGTTCTTAGCAGTTCATAGAAATTATATTGCATGTTTCCATGGGAGGAGGGGTTTGGAGCCCCTGCAGGGGCACTGGAGAAATGTAGGGAGAGGCAGGCAAGGAGGGAGAAGGGTAAGGAAAAAGTGCCTGACTGTCTGTGGAGTGCTCACCCCCACCAGGGATATGGTGATTTAGGAAAAAAAAGTGATAGAAATGCAAATAGAAAATAAGGTAGAAAATAAACAAAAAATGCTTTTTTAACTTTTAGTGATTTTTTTTCAAATTTAGGTATAATGTGTGGCATTCAGAACTAGTGCTAACCACAAGAACACCCTCAGCCATACATTTTTTGTAGGGGTGATACTCATGATAACTCATCCCTCCACCCGACGGCTTGGGGTTTACCACCTCCTGAGTCCTGCTCTCTTGACAGCCAGTGTGAGCATTTTGTGGTACTGATGCTGACTTTTTCCGAAAGTATTACTGAGTACTCCTATGCATTAAAATCCATTTACTGGTGTTCCAAAGGGTCTGTTGTTAATGAATACAAAACTAAAAGTAAAAATGGTGGTGTTGGGTGTTTAATTGGTCATTGTGGACTCCCCTTATTGGAGGAGGATTCAGTACATAACCCATGCCAATAGCTAGGGGCAACTGTATAATCATTATTTTTATTATTATTATTATTATTATTATTATTATTATTATTATTATTATTATTATTATTATTATTATTATTATTATTATTATTATTATTATTTTTATATTATTTTTGTTATTATTATTATTATTATTATTATTATTATTATTATTATTATTATTATTATTATTATTATTATTATTATTATTATTATTATGATTGTGATTATTATTGTTGTTTTGATTATTGTTTTTCTTATGTACATATTACTCATTTTTCACATATCAGGAAAAGTGAGAGTAGGAGGAAGATGATTTTGGCCATGTCCATTCTCCTCATAAGTAATCTCATAAAATCATACATGCTTGCATGTGTGTATACTAATGGATTATTAAAAGCTGGAATACTACCCTATATTAATCTGTGCGTCTCTGCCATCTGATCCAGTTATGTATAGCAAATGAAGCCTTGTCCGTGACTGCTGAGGGCTGGTGTGGAGTCATTGTACAGTGGTGGGACCAGTGGCAGGGAAAATGATTTCATACATGATTATGTAGTTGATTAATATGCTGGGTCCACCTTTTACAGCTGTATGGCATTTGTGCCTATAGAGTTATGTATTAATTGCATGTTTTCTTGTACTTATGCATTATGGATGGAATTATTGTTATAAAAATAGTGCTTGATATTGTTAATAACAGCATAATGAAAATTTAATGTGATTTGCCTTCATCATTCACCACAAATGGATTTTAGCTGACTTGAGTTTTGCTTTGTACAGGGGTCTTTGGTGGCTTCCCTCATGGGCATCCTACAGTTAATGCGAGAACCGCACTACACCAAGCTGTGGGATGCTCACATGACCTCAGGAATGCACCACCTGCGCCACCTCCTCCACTCAACTATCATTCTCCTTGCTGATCTTGTGCGAGCAGCTGTCTTTCCTAGTGACTGGTTTGTCATGCGCATGGTCACTAACTACACCATCCTTGCCGCCATGCAGGAGATTGCTCAACCTCTCATTGCCACATTTTTGAAACAAGGAAGATTTGATAATCAGGTACGTCTGTCTTCTTTATGATCTTTTATTACCAATATCTTTATGCTCAAAACTTTTAAAGAAAAAACATTTCATATATTTCTTAATTAAGTAACATCATGATCTCATGTTTTCAGCTGTGGAGCAGTTACTTGAACCTGGCTGTGGGGTTTCTAACTCAGCCATGCCTACAATTAGAACAATTCTCTCAGCAGAAACGACATAAAGTACTGGAACGCTATAATGACATGAGAGTTTTGATGGGATTCCAAATTCTCTCAATGTGGCGTGAATTAGGTAAGAATGAAATAGACAGCTATGTTATTAGATTTTGAACTTTACCCGCCAAAAATCTGTATACAATCCTCTGTGATTGTTTATATGATCTGTCTCTGATGGTGCATTCAGTTCATCACTATTGCACATTAGTGATATGATTACATGATTATTATGCCACATAGTGGTGCCATGTTCGTTTAGTCTGCCAAAATCTTTGACTCCTCTCAGTGTTAGATTACCTTGTAACATATTTGGCTGAGGAGGGTAAATTTCTATGAGTTCTCATCTAAGTTCTAAATTTCAAGTTTTAAGAGTTTGTTCATGACCATTTTCATTTCTTTCATTTCTATTTCATTATGTAATTTTTCTTCTCATTGTTAGATTTTGTTTAAATAATTATTGCAAATAAGCTCACTTGAGTTTGTTGGGGGCTCGTTTATGATGAATGTTTTATTGTTTTTGATTGGCTAGGAATGCATTTGCATGAAACCTGTGTTATAAAGCTATCAATATATGATCAATATTTTCACTATCAATATTTAAGGAATGTATCCAACTATTTAGTGAGGGGGGCCTTTGCTGGAAGTAGCTTTCATGCGTAATGCCATTTACTCTCATATGTTAGAAATTAAGGGTTGTCCAGGAGGTGACGGTAATCCAGGAGTGAAGCGGAGCATCCAAAATTAGCAGTTGCTATTCAAATTCTCCTCGAACCATGAAAGGAGGTTCTAGAATGTCCAGTAAGAGACGTGGACTCTGGCCCAGAAAGGATCACCTGTATTTCCTGGACAATCCGGGGGAATTTGATGCAATAAGCAACCTCAATCCAGAAGTGGTTGTTACCATTCTGGGAGGAATAAAGTACGCTTCCAGCCACCGCAAGTAATTCAGATTCGGTGCGACGGCTTTTGGTCTCATTCAGTTGAATGTGCAGGGGTTGTTGCATTGAATCCTAAGGACTACTCTAGCTGAAAGCGTGTTTTGTTATATTCCCCAGAACATAACTGGACAGCATGTGGGTAATCTTAGGCCACTCGGCGGTGACTGAAAAATCCCAGGTGGTAGCGTGGGGATTCGAATGCCCAGGTTGTCTTAAATTGGCTGATTATAAGGGAACCTAAAGTGAAATTCAAATTTGTTAGAAATAGAGTACGTATTGGAGGTAGAGAGCCTGAAGTGTGAAATAATGAAACAATTCAAACTCCCAGTGGTATATCATTATGTAAACAGCGGAAAATCCAGATTGGGTAACTAATGAATTTGAAAAGTGGCCTCAATACCCTTTACTTAACATTTCTCCTGATCATAAACATCAGATAAGTACTGCCTTTACTTCCCAAAATAATAAAGTAAATACAGGTATACTCGGTGGGTGTGATTCAGGCCTTACAAGTGTGTGTTGCGAACAATATATTCGCAATACATATTCAGATGATTTGTTTTGCGGCTTTTATGACTAAATCTTTGATTCCAGATGATCATCGTCTCCACTTTATCCCTGGCATGGTTGGCCCTTTCCTTGAAGTTACTCTGGTACCTGAGCCAGAACTTAGAAAAGCCACCTTACCCATCTTTTTTGACATGATGCAGGCTGAACAACAGGCTAAGGGTAGCTTTAAACAGGTAAAGAAGTTGTACATTATTACATTATTATTATAGAGGATATACAGGATGAATATCTGGTATATGGGGTAGTGGGTGAAGGAACACTACTGACTAATTGTGTAATTCTTCATTATGTGTCCCTATCATCTCCATTCTCTGCTCTACAAGACTGTGGTCATTGTGGACCATGCCATTCCTTCACTGGAAAAAACACACTTGGAAATTGTCTTGTCAGGGCTACAGAATATTTGCAAACCTTTGTACACCTTTGAAGCCTCACTGCATGTGTAAAGTATATTAATTAAAAACTTTAATTTTCTGAAAATAAATAGATTTCTACATCTTTTGCCACCAAAATGAAGGAAGTTATAGAACTAGTTGCTAAGTAATTGGTAAATATAGTATCATTTAAGTGTTTACATAATTACTTCGCCCACTGCCTTGGATAACGACGGTTTTTACAAGTTGCATTGGATTGTGTGATATTGCAGGTTGAAACAGAACTGATAGATAAGCTGGACATCCTAGTGAGTGAGAACAAGGGTGATGATGAGTACCGTCAGCTGTTCAACACCATGTGAGTAGCTGTCTCTATACTTATAGCTGCTTTATTGTTCAGGGACACATGATGACTAGTTCTGTTGGAGTAGTAACCAGTTAAATCAATTCTAATAAGTCATATACCCAAAATGAGGGTTGGTGATGCATATGGTGATTGTAGTTACTAAATATCTAAAGTTGGCTCCATATAACTGTTGGTAAAGAGGCAAAGTAGTAAAATTTGAAAACTTGAAGTGATGATAAAATGAGAGGTCCAGAAGTCATAGCAAAGCAGAATACTGAGAGTGGGTATATTTTCAATCTTGAATGAGTTAATCATGTGGCTTCTACTTTAGCATGTAGCTAGCTGATTCTTATTTTTACTAGTTTGGGGTTCTGTCAGGGACTCTGTAGTGGAATAGTCATGGTGCCACAATAGGGTTTCTCTGAATATTATAAGTAATTATTTCAGATTGAAATTTTCAGCCTTACAGTAATGTGGATTATTATATATTTTCATAATTAGCTAAGCTGACTGCATTTTTTTACATTAATGAAAGTTTGCATTTACAACTAGTTAGAGGCAGGGGTTATCTTATCCACTTACTTCTTACATGCATAGAATACTCACCATTTATATTAATGATCAAATGTTTTCATGCCATGCCAACTAGGGAGCATTTAAGTGCTGTGTAAGTTAGCCATAAATTTGTAATGATCTTGCATGGAAATTATTTTTTGTTGTATATTATGATAAACTTGTGCCTAAATGCAGTCCAGTAGATGCTTACTTTGGTCATATACATGTACTGATTGTTCACCTATCATCGTGTTATGCACAGTGTTCAGACAGTAAGACGGGTTGTAGATTGTATTTACTCTGTAGGTAATGTTTTCATCAAGCTTGTTGCATTGTAATTATAAGGAAACTAAGGAAGAAAGTGTGTGTGTGTGTGTCTGTCTGTGTGTGTGTGTGTGTGTGTGTGTGTGTAATTCACCTCTTGGTCTACTGCGGGTCTCTCTCGAGACAACCAGCCGTTCCCCTACGGAAGAGCACAGAGCTCGTAGTACCGATCTTTGGGTAGGACTGAGACCACTCACACACAACACACCGTGACGAGGTCACAACTCCTACTCACTACTAGGTGAACAGGGGCTACACGTGAAAGAAGATAAACCCAACTTATCTTCACCTGGCCGGGGAATTGAACCCCGGTCCTTCTGGTTGTGAGCCAGATGCTCTACCCCTGAGCTACCGGGCCATGTGTGTGTGTGTGTGTGCTTGCATGCGTGCATGGGTGCGTGCGTGCTTGCGTGTGTGGGTGTACTTGTTTATTTAGTTGAATTTACTTGGTTGCGATATACAGGAAACCAGCTGCACTCATTGGGTCCTTCAAAATCTCATGTTATCATATTTGGTTTTAAATTTTTGAATATTTTTTACTTGAATTATCTTCTTAAGGCCATTCGAGATGTTGTCAATGCATGTATGGGGAAGGCTATATATGTTGATATCCCTCAGGAACCATGGCCTCCTCAGTTACTTGCTGTAATCTCTTGTATTTCTAGTGCCCTGTGTAAACAGATCATCCCTGTTGATCATTTCTATTACCTTCATCACACTGTACACTGTAAGCAGATCTCCTTCTTTTCTTCAAGGTTAGCTAACCCTATTTTTCCAGTCTCTCCTCATATGACATTCTCTCACACTTGGCACCTTATTTGTTGCTGCTCTCTTGTTTTTTTTTCTATTTTTCTAATGTTTTTCTTTCAGTGTGGAGACCACACCACCACTGCATGTTTATTTTTTTTTAAATCACTGACAAAATCAGCTTCATTATACAGTAAACCCTCGATATAATTGACTAATTGGGAGAGAACTTAGTCTGTTAATGCCGAAAGTCCGTTATAAGCGGCGAAAATGAAAAACGTAACATAATACCGACGAACCTAATAAACGTAGGTATATATATTTTTCTATTGTGTATATTGTGTTCACGTTATCAGTATAGCCGCATAGCACACTTGACGATGGACTGCGAGGCACTGAGGCTGCCAGGTTTGCAGTAGGGCCCTGCGGGGGGGCTGTATTGTTACGGGAATGGGTTAATTGTACAAGTGCATCAATCTCGCACTGGCAGATGAAACTTTTTTTGTGTAGTTTTAGGTGTGTTATGAAATAATCTGATAACTTTCTGTCACAAATCATTAAATGATTGACTTTTCAATGCTTGTTGTACACCCGCCGCTGCCCGCAGCTGCAGCCGCAAAATAACTCGCAGAGAGAGATGTTCAACTTGTTTTCTGTTCCTATATATCACTCACCGCTCACAAAGATCACAAGTGGACAAACTAGAATAAAACCAGGCAAATTATTGTTTTCCTGCCGTGTATTCCCACAGTGCGCATGCGTGGTGGACAGCAGAGCGACTTATTTCTGCAAGGAGATATTTCTCGCAACACTGGCACGTGAATTGTACCACGCACGCCGCTGCCATGTCCCGTCCTGCGCTGCTTATTTCCACGCCCCACACTGAGTGTCTAATAAATTTACTAACCAAACATAACTTACCCTAACCTACCTAACTGGGGGCTTAGCCCCCCTCGACCCCCTTAAGCTGTGTCAGTACCGACACTCACAAACACTTGGCTATGTTTGTTC
This sequence comes from Eriocheir sinensis, assembly GCF_024679095.1. Lineage (NCBI taxonomy): Eukaryota > Metazoa > Arthropoda > Malacostraca > Decapoda > Varunidae > Eriocheir > Eriocheir sinensis. The sequence goes on from NC_066547.1 coordinate 14,000,182, forward strand.
CATTACATTAACGTCCTGGATTGATGCATACAATTTTCTTGTGGTATAAATACGTCCTTTATTTGAATGGAAACCACGAGGAGGAAAATATTTCATTAGGTGGGCTGAAAAAGACTTCGGTAACCGAAGGACGGGGCAGCAGATTAAGGGAGGAGGGCAAGGTGGCTAACCGACGCTAATTGTAGTTACCGGAAGCGGGTGGTTCAAAAAACTATTCTCGGTCGGTCCCCGTGGATTTCTGACCATCTGACCCTGTCCGTTATATCCAAAATTTTTTATAAGCGGGTCCGTTATATCGAGGGTTTACTGTATTCACATTCATGCAGTGGAAGGCCACTATATTGTTATTTTGTAATAATAATAAAAAAAAAAAAAAAAAAAAAAATCCTCTTGTGCTTTGTAAAATTGAGTGTTCCTTATTTTATAATTCCAGTTTGGTCTTCATGTTCCTAATCCAAGCCCGACATTCCTTACTGTTAAATTCCATTTCCCACGTTTGGCTTCAGCCATGCAATTTCTTAATTTCAACTTGGTCTCCTGGTTCCTTTGCCCAATCCACAACTTTATATTTTTTTAATGCTAAATTCCATTTCCCATTCTTGGCTCCAACAATAAACTTTTATCAGTCTCCTAACAACCTTATACAGTCCACTTCCTCCAACATTAATTATTTTTGCATCATTAGCAAACAGACTAGTGTAGCTTCCACCTTGTTATTTATATAAACTAAAACCCTGACTGGGGCCACAGCTGACCCTTGTGGTACTTCACTTGTTACTTTGGCTCACCCCTAAGTTTGATCCCTTATTACTGTCATCGCACATCTATTCCTCAAGTAGTCCTGCCTCCACTTCAAGGTGTTTCCTCTCAGTCCCTCTACAGATTTCAGGTTCCATACAAGATGCCTGTTTAGTATCAGAGGCTTTTTTTTCAGATCCAGCTACACCTATCCATCCAACCTTCTCATTCCTGTGACACACAAGTTGCTCTGGTATAGGAACTCACTTTGTTATGACAAGATCTTCCTCCCATGAAGACAAAGAGATGTTACGTTGATTTCATGATTCACATTCAAGTATTTCAGCCATCTCTTTAAATTTAGTCTCACATAGTTTAGTCACCACACTAGGTCTGTGGTTCATAGGCTCTTCTCTATTCCCTCCTTTATATATTTGCACTATATTAGCACATTTCTGATGGAGTGACACTTCTTTTGTCCAGTGAGCTCTCAGCCAATTCCAGTATCTTATCTTCTAGTTGATCCCTACTCTTTCAGTATCCAATTTGAAGCTCCATGAGGCCCTGGTTCCTACTTTGTTTTTTTATTTTTTAATATACAGATTCTTCACTCCATGCTTTAACTTCAATGTCCCTCAATACCTCTTAACTCCCTCTTTTTTCCATTGTCACTTTCCACTGTGATAACTTATTGAATACATTTCAGAATTTATGCTTGTTCCTTTGCCTCTTCATACACTTTACAATTCACCTTCAATTTACTGATGCCTGCTTTATGTTTCACTTTGCCGTTGATATGCCTATAGAAAAGTTTGGGTTCTTTACATTTCATTAGCAATTCTCTCAAATTTCCTTTTATCCTCTTTGCAGATTTGTACGTAGTAAGATCTGGTTTATTTATAGTTTTCCCATTTCTCTTATCATCCCCCTTCCATTTTCTTCATGTGATAACTTTTTTCTTATTTTTTCTCATATATTGAACCAACCCTCTTTTCTGTTTCTGTTTCCAGTCATCCCATGCACATTTCTTTTCACTCTATTGTGTATTTTTAGGACTGGTGATGAACACTCTCTTAAGTAAATATGCTTTTACTACAGTATGGAGATGTTGATGTATTCTGTAATTCATCAGCTGCAGTATTTTCTTCAGTCTTGAGGGGGGTATTACATAGACTGAAAAAGTATCATTAGCTAGAGTAAATTTAAATTACCTCAGAGAGACGTCTATGCTTTGTTTATGAATTCCAAAACTATTCAGCATTAATATTAAATTTACTCACTCCCATCAGTTTGCTTTGTACAGATGAAGTACATAACTTTTTTCATTCACATTTATAACTAAAAATGTTGTAATGCTCAGAATATAAGTACTAGTGATACTTTGGACTTTTACCACTATTAGGTTTTAATGTGATTTCATCTTTTTGTGGCTTTTTAAACCAGTCTGTTGGAGAGAGTACGCTCCAATGACCCAGTGTGGCGGGAGAGTGGCACAGCCTTTATCAATTCTGTGACACGACTGCTGGAGAGGCTGCTTGATTACCGCAATGTGATGCAGGGGGATGAGAACTGTGACAAGAGGATGAGCTGTACAGTAAACCTCTTGGTAAGTGATACCATTTGTTGGTGGAACAGGAAGAGAACACAATGTAACACTGACATTATTTATAAAACCCATGAAGTGATGGAGGAGTTTAGGTATCTAGGAACCATGCTTGGAAATACAGTCATATTCTGATGAAGTGGAGAATATATTAATAAAAAGAGAGAAAATTGCTGGTTCTGTGACAATACTGATTAATAGAAACTAAAGATTGTTATAGGTATAGATGCTGAGTGGAGTGCCAGAATAGGGAGAGATGGAGACACTTCTGCTGCGGCCACCCCCTAGAGCAGTGTTTCTCAACCTTTTTACCCTTGTGGAACCCTTGAAATAGTTTTCATGTCTCAGGGGAACCCTGCATAAAAATTATTATATACCATTATTAATATCTATCGGTTTTATATTTTCATCGTAGTTCACATGGTAAACATAATATATTTTTTTCAGATAACTGGTTTAAGGAAAAAATTACCCCCTTTTCTGTCAATTTTATTAACAATGCAAAAAAAATCATACTGCTCATTTATGAGACCTCACACCAAGGTTTTCATTCACACAAAAAAATCTGTATATGCACACACAAAAAACAAACAAATAACCAATATCACATATGCATAACACACATATACGGGACAAAAGCAGATAACTATTACAATAACTTATCATTTATTGTTTATTATTATAGTAAAACTATGAATATAAAATTAAACAAAAATTACTCAAAAAATAAATTACCTTATTTATCACTGTTTCTCGCGGAACCCCTAGTGACCTGTTGCGGAACCCTAGGGTTCCGGGGAACCCCGGTTGAGAAACGCTGCCCTAGTGCAATGATTCTCAAATTGTGTGCCATGACTGTCCCCCAAGTGTGCCGCATATTATTTCCTTGATATGTGTATTATGCGTCTTGAACATGGCGACGTTATTTTCCTTACATTGAAGATGTAAAATTTAGAATTGAAACCATTTGTTTAGCACAAGAAAAAAGGATTATGTGTGAAAGCAGGGATAATGAGCATGCCAAGGAACATGTGTGGGGTGTCAAAGGTGGTCAGGGTATGAAATGAGGGAGTTTGGGAGAGGTTTGAAATATCAAAGTTATATGAAGATCAAATAGAAGTTTGCACTCCTGAAGAAACTATTTCCTTAAATGTAATTTAGTTGTGCAAACTATTATAACATGGGTTTAATGTAAGTTGGCTCCAACACCTCTATTTTTCTCCCATCTACCCATATTACCCTTTTTGATCACTGATAACATTTTTGTGTATTTTATGGAATTGTGAGTTCACATCCCCAATATCCTCAGTTTTGTATCACTTTCCACTTACCAGTGAATTGATATTTATGTAGGTTTCATGGGTAATAATTGTGTTGTCACCTATTTTTTCCTTTGTCTCACAATGATAATTACTTTACTAAAAAACTGGAACATAGTTAAAAGTAGCTTTTAGAATGTCAGTTGGTATTGGGAAATGAAAGATATGCAGTGATGGTGGTTGTGATGCAGCAACCTCTGTCTTAGTTTTCAGTGCTTGAGGCACTTGATTATATCATACTACTGTGAATGGCCCATCTCCTTGGTTTTGTTTTTAGCAGATTATAAAATTTTATGAGGAGTTGCAAGCTCCACTCCAGCCAATCCAGATCAAGGATTGTGGTGACTGCCAGCCATGAAGAGAGATATAATTCCTGAGGGGATTTAATTCCCCAACTTTGCAGTAGTATACTCATATTAAAATGATAATGAAAACATGATTGATGAAAAGAGTCTACAGCAGCAATGCTGATGGTGGAGGCAGGCAGAAATGGTACAGAAGAAAGTAATAAATATTTTTAAAGGCTTTGTTTGTATGCAAAAATTATAGCTTTGTTTCACAATGAGCTGACAAAATTTGGGCTGGAATGAAAGAGGTTGAAAACAAAATGAATGGCAGAGTAAATGAAACAGAGAAGGACAAACCAATGTTAGTTTGGAAACCACTGCTTACCTGTGACCTTCATGTCTGTGAGGCATCAGTCAGTGTAAGGAACAAGTATTATATTGATAGCTATTTTACAGGTCTGTATATCAGTGGTGCCCATTTTGTTTAGTAATATATCCTTTTACAACTAAAGTAATTTTTAGCTCTACTTGTTTTTTGAGACGTAAACATTCATTCACATCACAATTGTCTGTTTTGTTTAGCTTTAGATGATCAAAAGCAACTCACCTTCTGAGGCCCCTTCAATTAATTTTGGCCAGTGTACTTTTTAAAATGGTCATATGGCCATTTTAAGGGTCAACCAACATGCCTTCATGGTGAAAAAGATTACAGTTGATGATGTTAATCAGTATATAATTGACAATTTCCAACTTGTCCATTGTTAATTTTTAATTTTTTTCCCATCCAAGAATTTCTACAAGAATGAAATCAACAGGCAAGAAATGTACATCCGCTACATCTACAAGTTGCATGACCTGCATGTCCCAGCTGGAAACTTCACAGAGGCTGCCTTCACCCTGCAGCTGCATGCCAACCAGCTGTCGTGGACACAGCGGATGCTCCATGCAGACCACCTCTACCCTGCACAGACAGAAACACAGCGCAAGGAACTGATATACATGAAAATAATTGAATATTTTGACAAGGGAAAGGTATGTATGTTTTTTTTTATCTTTAAATACAGAAAATATTGCACAGTCTCTGATGTGTACAGCAGTAAATGTGAGTGTTGATCTTGTCTTCAAATATGAGTTTAGTTGTCAGTGAGAATTATAGAGGTGAGTAGTTTGACAAAACAGCAGTATTGAAAAATTTGTACTGTAAAGTGACAGATCTGGAGACAAATTATTTAACTTTGAAAAATATATTTTTAGTGTGTGAAAATATTAGGGAATATGATAGGTATAAGATGTTTATGGTGAACATCACATTATCATAAACACAAAGCATTTGAAAGTGGTTAAAGAAGAAATGAAAGTATATTGTCTGTGTGCTAGAAGAATGATTTGGTTTGGACACGTGATGAGAATGGGGGAGAATTAATTTGTGAAGAGAGTTTATGAGGGAAGGATTGAGGGAGGGGATGTCAGGGGAAGACCACCTGTGAAGTGGATCAATAGGGTGAGTGAGTATTGGAGCAAGAGAGCTGGATGTAGCAGGATTGAATGTGCTGAGAGAGAGTGCCAGAACAGGGAGAGATGGAGACACTATATATATATTAGCCATTTTGAATTTGAATAATTTGGGGAAATGATGTGTGTGTTGTGTGAATGTAGTGTGGTGTGGAAAGAGAGAGGATCTGTATTTAAAGAGCATGCTGAACTACTCTCTGGTGTTGATGAGATAATAGGGAAACGGAAAGTGAGGACACGGGAAGGATCTTTGGAGGGCTTGCAGCACCCTCCTCACCTCCAGTTTATACTTCACTGGGAGTGGCTTGCGCCCGTTTCGGTAGGTGTCTCCCTACCTACTCCCTGGTATTGTATGATGGGTGAGGCAAAGTGCCCCGTGGCATATGCCCCTGATTGATAAATTCAGTAAAATGCTTAAACTGCTTTTACTATAACCTTGTTTTCCAATGTATTTTTTATTGCTTTAAAAAACTATCGTACACTTCAGGTTCATAACTCTCCTTTTGGCGATGTTTTCTCTAATACAATTCTAAGCTTGGCTGTGTAGTGAGAATTGCTTGTAATTTATGAATTGTCTAATTCTACTTATGTCACCTCGAGATTTCTGGAGTTATGTCTGGATTATGTCATTTCCACTTTGCTACTTCTTATTCATTTTCTAGCACTACTAATTTTTAATTTTCAGTGCTGGGAGCAAGGCATTCCACTGTTGGAGGAACTAGCAAACCAATACAGGACATGCCTCTTTGATTACCAAAAACTGAGTGGGGTACTGAAAAGACAGGCAAACTTCTATGAAAAGATCCTGAGTGGCAATCGCTATGATCATGAGTATTTTCGTGTTGGATTTTATGGTCTTGGATTGCCACTCTTTGTCAGAGTGAGTTATGTTACTTTACCTTTTTCTTTGCTCCTGTTTGATATTGAAAAAAGTCATGAGATAATGAAGCTTTAGATTCCTGTTGCATTTTGTGACATTGCCTTGATATTAATATCTAATGTTTGCAGAATAAAGTCTTCATATACCGAGGACAAGAGTATGAGCAAATAGGAGCCTTTACACAGCGGATTCAGACAGAGTTTCCCCAGGCAAAGATGCTGTCCCATAATACACCTCCAGATGACACAATACGCTCCTCAGATGGCCAGTACATTCAGGTACGGGGCCATGAACATTATTCAGTTGTCTGAATTTTCTTCCCCTGATAATGAATGCCCTTATGTTACATTTGGACATTATCTTGCTTAGTGTAATAGTGAAGTGAATTCTTACTAATTAGACCCCTAAGTTACAAGACATACCAATGCCAATTTTATGTTTGCTGAAGATCTGTGCAGTGAAAGCCTTGCCGGAGATCAACCCGCTGTTTGATGGTGTAGAAGTGGATGAGCGGATCCTCAAGTATTACTACAACAACCATGTGAGGCAGTTTGTGTATGACAGGCCAACCCACAGAGGCCCAGCAGACAAAGATAATGAATTCAAGGTAAGAAGCTTTGTCACTCATTTTCTAATACTATTTAGTTTTTAGTTACTTGCTTGACCAGACACCTGCTGGCTGGCAACTCTGAATATACCTCATTGCTTGTGATACTCAAACTAGTTGGTTTCAGTGCCCCAATTTTCTCCATGTCAGCACTTTCCCTTAAGATTGAGTGGAATGGAGAGCTGCCATTAAGAAAACAAGGCTGACACCCAGTCATTGAATTGTGACTTGTGACTTTAAAAATGAATAGGAGCGAGTAGGTAAATGACAAAAGCCTTGAACATGGTTGGGAAATTTTAGTATCTGTGTCTGGCTTAAAAATACTAGAAAGGTGTGAAAGTAGCAAGTAGTCTCCAGGAAGGGATCTTAATACTAATCTTGTTGAATGAGAGTGAAATGTTACTGTGACGAGTTAGTGAGATCAGTAAGATTACTAGGATACATTTACTTATTAATATTATAGAATGCATAGCACAGACAGGAGGAGCATCAAAAAGGTATGAAAGATGCAGAATTCAGTACCATTGTTTCATGAAGCCAAAAGGCTGTGATACACATGTGTGAGTAACATTTGATTGTGTTATATGACCCTCTTTTAATATGTGGACGAAGTGACCCCTTCATAATGTTCAGTGTGTAAAAGGGTAGTCAGTAACTATGAATATGGTAAGAAATGGGCACACATTATATTCAAGGAAAGAGTTATCTACATGGAGGTATTAGTACATAATGCTGCAATTAGTATACAGTGCTGCTTAGTAATACAGTTTGAGCACCTTCTATGACATTAATTCATACTATTGCATTACAGAACTTGTGGATAGAAAGAATCACTTACACAACAGAGTTTGAGCTGCCTGGCATCTTGAAGTGGTTTGAGGTGGTGGAGCAGAGAATGGAGCAGCTCTGCCCCCCACAGTATGCCTGTGAGACAGTAGACAGACATACCAAGCAGCTGAGGCAGATCATAATCCACTACAGGGCTAATCCTCAGGTAAAGCTCTTCATAATATTCTGCTGTGCTCTATATGTATAATACTATTATTCCTGTTTGATAACTGCTGGTTTAGAAGTCATCATCTTCATCATCATATTAATTATCAGCAGCAGCAGCACAAATCTTATTTCCTGTATTGTTTGTCAAGGTACTGCCTAAAAAAAAAAAAAAAAAAAAAAAAAAAAATGCTGTATTGTCTCCCACAGGACAACATCCAGCCCTTCACCATGAGGCTCCAGGGTACAATAGATGCTGCTGTCAACGGGGGAATTGCCAAGTACCAAGATGCATTCTTTGGGCCAGACTACCTTGTGGTCTACCCAGAAAATGCAGATCATGTTAATAGACTCAAGGTTCTTCTCTCGGATCAGGTTAGTTGAGTAACTATTCTCTCCATGTCTTAGTTTTAATATATTTACTTTAATTGCTTGTCTGTTAGAATGATATGTACATAATTCTTATAGTATAATTCTAAAGGTACTTTGGGCATGTTTTGAGAATGCAGGATAATGATTTTCAGCATAGTAATTTTGTGAGGAGTGTATAAAAATCAGTTAGGACAGGGAGAGGTAGGGAGACCATTGGTAAGGTGAATTTTAGTATGGCAGAGGAGGAAGGCCTGCAACACACTGCTGCCACAAAAATGTATTGTAGGAGATGCCAAAAAGAGTTACCAATTCAGGTTAAAGAGGTGTCTTGTTGATACTCCCCTCTCAAAAAATTGTAAGTCATAGGCAAAAGGGCAATTCAGAGGAAGGGAGACTGTTCCTGAGTTTGCCAGTGAAAGGGACCAAAGAGTGGACACTGCTTGAACTCTTGCATTAGAAAGTTATACAGTGTATGGATGAGTTTAGATAGAAGTCGTGTGCAACAGGGCTCTGGGAATGGTGAAGGAATTCAGTTTGCAAGTTCAAAAGAGCAGTAAGCATAAAAACAGCAATAAAAGATGGCAAGTGAAGCAACATCATGATTGATGTTAAGAGAATGAAGGCATGTCTCTCTTAAAACAAAGCTTTACTGTATCTATCTATATCTTGCAATCTACTTTATCTTCCTATCTTCATCAGTATGTTTATCCATCTCAATATTTATTTATCTCTGTAACTGTCCACTTTGTCTGTCTATCTATCAATTTATCTAACTGTCTTGCCTATGTATCCATCTCTCTCTCATTCACATATTTGATTTTGAACAGACGATGATCCTTGAAGGTGCCTTAGATCTTCATGGCAGAATCGCCCCGGCAGCCAACCAACCTCTTCACAGGCGCCTTGTTGAGGTGAGTCGTGTACAATGGCTATTTTATAACTAATGAATTTAATTAGGGTTGTAATGGCTACTGTGTCATGTCATATTTCTTGAATTTCTTGAATTTCTTGAATTAACATTTATGGGATGGTGCATATTATATTCAATCCAACTCTCTTCTCTATATACTAAAAATATTCCATGGGTCTTTGCAGGTGTTTGAGGGTCTGAGAACTAAAGTACGGAAGATGTGCTCCACACCTCAGTCCCAGCGATCCTCCTCATCATTGCAGTCCACACCTCCTCCACCACCCACACACCGCCGTGCAGACTCAGACCCTGCCACTGAATTCAGGAGAACAGGTTCAATTATCAAGTAAGAATAGCTGCCAGCACTGCCATTATCACTAGAGCCTCATTTTCTACACTCCCAATAGATCAGTTGGTGCTGGAGAAACAAGAATCACATCTGTAGTCAGTAGATGAATTGATGTACACAGTAAAGTGCCATAGAATGCTTTTATTATAATACTGAATGAAAAATAATGTGAAATGTAGTAAGAGCATATCTTTTGTTTCAGTTCCCCTCTGCCTCCATTACCATCTGACAAAGGTGCAATTAGTTTAAGTTCCTCCTCCACCTCGGGACACTCCTCCCAACGATCCTCACAGTCCTCGTCCCTCTATGCACACTTCCACTCCGCCTCCCATGATGATGAACTCTACGCCAAACCTCAGGTGCCACATACGCAGAGTGTGATAAGCCTTGTGGATAGTGCCAAATAATATGTAGTGAAAGTTTTAGCATGCCATTAATTATATCTTTCAAAACTCACTTTTCTAATGGAAAATATGACTTCATTCTGACAATTTTTGTTTTTGTTTTGCATATACTACCAGTCTTCACACAAAAAGAAATCTTTCAATTAATTTTTCCATGTCACACCCATGACCTAGCCTTTCAGACATTAGCTTGTGATATTCGTTTGTTGAAATTCAGTTAATTAAAAAAAAAAAAATAAATAAAAAAAATCTAAATGCGAGTGTTGACTAACATACCTAATTTCTTGTATGGTTTCGATTTTGGAAGTTTAGTGTGGGTTTTGTGACATGGAATTGATTGTACAGCTGATGTAGGCTCTACATCAAACTAATCTTGTATTAATTTTGGATAATATTGTTAATATGAGTCTTCTGCCAAGGAATGGGACGGAAATATGGGAGTGCAGCGAGAGTCCAGGCCACGCTCAGCTTTTATATCAGACAGCCGGGGATCTTCACCAAAGTCACTGTCAAAGTCCCTCAATAATGACTACATGATCGTCCCTCCACCCAAGTCCAGGTTGGAGAGTATTTTATACTTCTTTTGTTGAGATCTTTTTTTATTTGTATGACTTTCTCACAATTCAATTGCTAATGACGTATGGAACTTCACCACTCGGGTGATAATCAAAATTAGTAATCTTATGGCATGTTCTTAATGTATATGAAAAGTTGGAGACACTTATGCCATGGTCACCTCCTTGAGGGAAGTTCTCATATGGGAACAAGGCATCAGAGATATAGGTAGATATATCCTCTCAGGGGTTCTGTGTTCCTGCCCATGGCTACTAGTCAGTTTGGCCCCTGATCCAGATTTGTTGGGGGGGAACCTGCAAAGCCTTCCTGAAAACTTATCCTTTACCAGAAACAAATCAAAAGGTAGAGGTCAGGATTGAAGCTTGTGCCTCAACCCCAATCTTGTTGTGCTGGAAGGCCTGACTGAGCAACATGCATCCTTGATACACTTGAATCAGGTGAACTAGCCACTTATGGGTGCAGGGCAAAGCCTATGGGACCTCTGCATCTCTTGGGGGGGAGGGTCCCCTTGTCCTTCTTTTTATTTTGAGGGTGGCTGGGATGATGCAGAAGTGATACCTACCTGCAGAACCAGGCCTGGGATCAACTTTCGAAGGGCTCAGTGTGTGGGCTTCTGGAACGTCCTGAGCCTTGTGGAGGACCAGTGGCTGCCTCACCAAGAAAATAAGCTTAGAAGGGCGAGGGTACATACAGTGGGACTGGAACAAGGAGGCCTGGCAGTGGCAAAATCAGTAGTGGGGGGTTCAGAGAATCCATCCTTTATGTTTCCCATGTTTCTCTTGTCCAGGGAATACTCCTTTATTAATTCTTATCAGGTTTTTGTATGTCAATGAATTTATATTTAGTATTTTTTCAGTTGTAAACTAATAAATTCAATGAAATAACACCTTGATTTAGCACAAAAAATAAATTTAGTATGAGTTTTTAGTACCTATCTTGTTTTAGGTTGGCATCCTACTGTATTTACAATCAGGAAATGAAAAGAAGTATTGTTTTGGTTTCAGTGATGAAAGTCAGAGATGGCGGCATTCTCGCCCACCAAGTCCCCGCACTTCCCGCAGCTCTGGGATTCAGGACTCTTTGAACTCCTCGTGGTGTGACTCACAGGGCTCAGAAGAGTCGTTGCCTCCCTTGCCTCCCAGAGGTACGTTGGCACGTATAGTTTATTTCAAATTATAGGGAGGAGTATACTTTGATTTTTTACTGAAACATATTTATACTAAAAGTGGCCATGGTACCTTTAGTGATTATCTACTAAAAATCTATGATATTGTTGTAGATTAGTAATGCATCATTTACCTTTACCCTAAACACAACAGTTGGGGAGCGACCAGCCAGGTCTGTAAGTCTGGGTGGAGAGGATGAAGCACCTCCACCTGTGCTTCCCAAGAGGATGGGCAAGAAGGTACGTGCTTCAAGTTTCCCTGTTGGGGACAATATTAGTATCTTAGACGAGTAGCAGACAGCCTAGATGAACACTGAGCTCTGTGATGAGAAGCAAGCACATGGTCGTTTGATAAATTTTATATTTTAATGCCGGTTTTTGTTGTACAGTTTCTATCTTGTGTGTACTGACTTCCATTCGTCCACATAGTCATAAGGGTATTTATCATAAAAGTCACAGCACATAATATTTTGTACATGTAATTCTGTACAGTGTCCGTCATCTGCCATGTTTGGGTGTGAGCAACTCGTGGGTGATGGTGTGGATGGACTCGGCTGTAGTGGCGGTGGCCTTAGTAACGGCTTTCCTGCCTCCACCCCTGGCACCCCTCCGCTGGTCTCCCCACGCAACCACCGCACCCCACCACCACCACCTATACCCCCCAAAGCCATTTCAACTCCTCTCACACCACTCTCTCCACCCACTGGCTTCTCCCTTAATACTTCAGCTGAAGATTTAACTCCAACTACACCAACTAATGTAAGCATGAGGAACCTTGATGAGCTGCAGCACAACCTCCTTGACAACTACTCAGTTCCTCCCCGTCTGCAGCCTCCTCCCCCTCCCTCTCCATAAAACTGTTGACACAGCAGTTTTATTTCTGTTGTTCCTTCCATTTGCCATTTCCCTGATCTGTTCTTGACAGTTTCTCAATTGTACATGTTTTTCTGTTTCTAAATTAAGTAGATTTGGTGATTGTTTATTTTCTTAAATAATTTGAAAATTATGTCATATGTTACAATATTACAATTATATGAAGAAATTCAGCTGAATATCAATATGCTCCAACATACCAATACTTTTCTAAGTGTATATGGTCTGTGGGTTATGCTGTAGTCCACTCTTATTTAACTTTGCTAACATTCACCATAACAATTTTTTTAATCTTTAATTATAGTTAAAACAAATGCCAACATTATTGAAAGAATTATGACTCACATACTGCTGGCTCTTATCCCATCAGTATTTAAAGAGACTTAAAGAAAGTTTATTTAAGCAAGAAAATAATCTAAATCAAATGCTTGCAGTTCATAATTATATACGTGTGACATTTATACATGGCAATAATACAATCATTCATTTATGCATTCAATAGATATGAAATGTTATTACACTTCAAATTTTGTATGCAAATATGCAAAAGCATATATCTATATATATATTTGATTTTTATGATTTCTCAATTTTAAATGATAAGTTTTGTGGCATAGTCAAGATAGCATATTATATTTGAGTTGTGCTATTTGTTGCTGGACACACTTGTTCATATTTTATTCTCACTATTATTAACTTATTTTTGTTGATTCCTAAGTTTAGAACAGATTATATATACATACATATATTTTTATTCTATACCTGTCAACTTTTGCTTCCCTTTCTCTTTATTTAAAGGCTTAATTGTGGTATGTTTCTCTTGGTGTTGCACTATAGCATACCCTACAACAGCTAACAAAGGTTCTGGTCTGATTCCCTTTATGTATATATTATTCTTTCTTATGAGTGACTGGATATAAATAATTACTTTGCATATCTTTTCTGTGTGCAAATACTTGATAATTTTCACTAATTACTCCTCTTTTCACCATGTTCCTGTTTAACCCATTGTTGTTGTCTTGAACAGCTTTATTTGTCATTAGTTAATAGTTGTATAAATGTAGTATAACATTATTATTAGAAGTGTGCTTAACTTTTCAATCACATTTGACCCAAATTGTGTATACAAGAAAGGCCTCAATGAAAATATTAATGTTGCAAAGTTAATGGCAGAAAATATAGTAATATATCTTTTATTTATCATAGAGGAAAGCATTGTACCATATGCTAGACTAGAAGTTTTTTTTTTTGTTGATATAGATTGTTTTTCCTCATATCATTTTATAATTCAAACAAGTTTAATATTTCCAAAGTTTTTTTTTTTCAGTATCCAGTTTAACAGACTGCTGGAAATTTTATATGCAAAGATTTATCAACAGAAATTTGCAGTTTGTAGTTAATTTGGTATTTAACTGTGTTCCACAAATACTGAGGCTTGCAAATCATAAAAAACATCTGTCATACTTTTCAAATCAACATAAGCATATCAAGCCACAGTTGTCCCAGGGCTAATAGAGGGTTTTCTGAAACAAAAAAATATGTAAAGTTGTGTAAATACTTTAAAATGTCTATATAAAGTACAACTTAGCATTACTGGTGTTCTTGGATTCTTTAAGTCATAGATACAATTGAGGCTCAACCTTGTATAGTAATATCAGGTAAAACCCATGATGAGTGTTTTATCTATTTTGATAGTACTTTCAAGTAGACAATAAAATTAAAGGATCAAATTAACCAAGCAGTTGATTATTATGGATTTTCAGAGTGGTGCAAATCATAAACATATCAGATATACAATAATCTAGATTTTACTATCTGAAATGTGAATTAACTGTTTGTCCCTTTTAGCTTTATATATCAGTTACCTCCACAGATAGTAAGATTGAATATGTTAGGGAGAACCTGTCATATTCAGAATATAGTGCTGCATACCATAGGTATCTGAAGTATGCATGTACAGTAGTTAGTAGCATGATACGAATCTTCTGTAATGAAGACATTGTATGTAATTATACAGGACTATATTACTATATACATATTTGCAAATGATATTATTTCTTAGATCTGAGAGGTACTTGCCCATAATACCATAGCATTTTTTTTTTTTTTTTCAAGAACAACTTGAGTCTAGTCACTTCAGAAGACAAGCTGGGCAAAGTGTATGGCTAATTTAGAGATTTAGTATGCAAAACTGCATAATCTTGGGGTATTTCAGTCTAGGATTACCCTTTACATAACTGGTTCTTTAAGAAAATTAATTCTGATGTACTAGTGTAAAGTAGTGCATATGTTTCCTGCTTCTTCATTCTTTTAATGTATTTTTTTAGTGCATTTATTGAAAATTATTTCTATCCTAGATCAATATGATATGATGGAGCAGTTCTGCTTTTTCAGATTCAAAGTTTGATTAAAAGTGCATTTACCATCAGCAACTTGCTTTACATTACATCATTCTACATGATGAAATATT
This sequence comes from Eriocheir sinensis, assembly GCF_024679095.1. Lineage (NCBI taxonomy): Eukaryota > Metazoa > Arthropoda > Malacostraca > Decapoda > Varunidae > Eriocheir > Eriocheir sinensis. The sequence continues at coordinate 14,015,240 of NC_066547.1, forward strand.
TGACTATCAGTTTTGTACAGCCTATAGAGAATCAGTAAATGGAGCTTTATAAGTCAACAGTCCTTATGTAATGTAATGTAGAAACATATTAAAGAAAGCTACCCTGGTTGCCTCTTATATTGAACACCTTTATTTTTTTATGATTTTATAATTTTCTAAGCAGCAGAGCAGGACAGGTGCTGTTGGTAGACATAAGATACATCAAGTTTAACATAGGTAATAAATAGCACTGGTTTTACAAGTATTTAGTAATAAATGTTAAGAAATTATACTTTTTCCAGCAGTTGCATAATATTCTGACAACCATCCCAGGCTAATACAAAGTTGCTACTTGCCTTAGTTTATGCCTATATAGAATTATTGATGTTTTGTTCTAGCTTTTTGAGGGTTAAAACTCCCAAAAATATAGTTTTGCATGAAGTAATTACAATTATAGCCATAAGTAATTTTATTGCTCATTTATACTTTTATATATCAGAAACAGCATGATACATAATGGTGTATATGTTACATTTTCTTCCTCCCTCTATTTTTTTTTAATATAGTCCATTCATATCTATTAGTCATTGCATTAAAAGTAGTATGACGTAAATAATACTTTTTGAAGACTAGTGGCATAAATTGGGATTCATTTCACAAATTTTTTGATGTAATTCTGATGACATATGCATTATTTTACATGTTTAAAGCTTTTGTGATAGTGTCAGTACACATTCAAGAGATGTTGTGGTTAGGCTTTTAAGAATATGTGTTGTGCATAGATATCTAAGATGTAGATCATATTTCTCCGCTTGCCTCATACTTTGTTGGTTGTTTGAATTCTCCTTGATGTTTTGCAGAACTTTGGCACAAGTGGGTGCATTTCTATTGTCAAAATATTGTAACATTAACATAAAAAAGGTAACTACTTTTTGAAGGAGTGGCTCATGTGTGTTAAGAAAAAGTTCAATTGTTGCTGCAGCAGTGAGGTGTTTTAAGTGCTAACCTTTCAACCATGAAAATTCCTTTTTGTTCCCAGATACATTTAAATTTAAATTTTTACAGTGGAATGAAAATCTTTGCAGAAAATAAATAAATACATAAATGTATATTATGCAGTGGGGTATGCTACAACAAAAGTAATTGGTTTTAAAGTTCCATTTGTTATAGCATTCATTTGTAGCATACATTGAAATGCATGCATTTATTGGTGATCTGCTCCAGGCCCACAGGCCAGGGCCAAAGTTGCTTCCCTGTGTAATGGCCCGAGATGTGTATCAAAACTCCAAAGGTACCTCCCCATCAGGGGCGCCTTCTCGCTGTGGTATCCCTCCCACGGGGGTTTTCAGATAATCAGAAAACAATAATGTTAGTTGTTTGTTACTTCTAAAAAATGGAGCAAAACGTTTTGAAAAAATGGTGTACATACAATACAATATATGTACAGTAATATACAATTTCATTGTGCAACAAGGTGTCACATTTTTTTTTGTGCCACATGCTCATCAATACCACATGAATGATTAATTACAATACATTAACCCTATACTATGCCCATTACCATTTGGTTGTTTCAAACGATGTCTTTCATAGTCACTATAACTATCATCAGGGAGAGTATATGAATCTGAATCAAATGAATCCAGTAAATCAAGAAAAAAATTGTCTTGCCCCGACTTCTCCACAGCAGTGGCCAATCTTGAATCATTCTCCATAACACTGTGAGGTACTGAGAAATCTGTGTAGAATATTGAGAAGCAAATGAACAGCAGAGATGGCAACAATGAATATCATCCAATAGAATTTGTTTTTGCCATCACCAGATGGGTGTGGGCAATTCAAAAATTAATTCATTCATTCATCTGACGGCTGCTCCTAGGAGCTCCCACCAGGGGATGGCCACGGCAGAAGAGCTTCCATCTTTCTCTATCCAGACACTCCCTCCTTTCCTGCTCAAAGTTTCTCAAGGATCTTTCACCCTGCTCCCTGACACTCCTGCACCCTATCTCTCCATTTCTCTGGAGGTCGTCCTCAAACATTCCCTCCCTCTGTCTCACTCACATACACCCTCCTGATCATCTTACTCTCCTCCATTCGCTCCATGTGGTCAAACCACTTTAAAGTCTGTCGCTTCACAAACACCATCAAACACCTCATCACATCTATGTGACACCTGTTGTCAGTGGAAAAATGCTTGGTGGCATGTATATGTGATGTGCAAAGTGAAAGGGTTAAGCCATTGGCTTGACACTAGAATGTTTGGCTCCCATCTCGGGGGCTTGGGTTTGAATCCTGAGTGGGCTTTAGGGCAGAAGATTTTCCCCAAGCAGATTAATTTCTCATTTACCTCGAGAAGTGGAAATCTCCCCCCCAACACAAATCAGCACGGTAAAGATTGGTTTTATTAATGTGCCTGTATCTTGTTTCATACCTAACAAACTGCTGTTGTGTTAATATGTTTTCTACTAACCTTGGAACCTTTTGGAAAACCATAGGAAACAGCATAGAGATAAAAAAGTTAAAGTATCAAAGAAAGTGCAAATCCGCTCGGCTGTGAGTTGGTATATCCCAAAGCGTCCTGTGGCTTGCCACAGCTAAAATACAATAGGAATGTTCTTGCTTTTAACTACAAGGAAGCTTTGCCCCCTCGACCCTCCTTTGGGACATGTAGATCTAATACATTTTTTCCACTTTCTAAGTTGAAAATTTTTCTCAATTTTAAGATAATTAGTTTTCTCACTGTTGTGCTGGCTCATGGCCTTAGGTTTATTGCACAATACTTGCTAGAAAAACGAGTAGTTTCACTGTTAATTAAAGGCAAAAATAATCAGATATGTAACTGCATCTCTGAACCTGTGAAGTATGTGAAAACATGAAACTGGCGCATCGTGGGTTTAGGGCATCTCACAGCTGATACTCTGCACTTGCTGAAGCATTTTAATGTTATCTATAAGAACCGTATGCTATAGAGTAATTTATAATTACACCCATTCATTGTTGCATACCCCTCTGTATATATAAACATGTGCCAGAACTTCTCTCATGAAGTTGAAGTTGATTTATCAACACAGGTGTTTTTAAGTGCATGAAGCACTGTTCAAACAGTAACTTCTGCATTTCTTTATTGACCGTAATGGTCATGTTAATGCTGTTTTCTGTTGTGAATTTGTACCTTTGAAGATATGTTTTTAAAAAAATCAAAAAAACACTCAGTTGTAGGCAAATGGAAATATGTTTAAGGATTGAGTCTGGGCAGTCAAAATTTTTATCATCTTTCTTTAATATTTTTTCATTAAACATCCATCTTTTATTAGATAATGTAGGTTTGAAAAATAATTTATTGCTGGATTCATCCAATCAAATTTTACTCACGTTGATCCAATGTTTTCTTATGTGTCAGAAAATACACAAGGCTATCTGTTTTAAGTTTGGGTGTTGATGGTATCTCTCACTCATATGAAATGAAAGTTTATATTGATGAAGAAAAATTATTGCATATAATTTTGGGTTGCATAATTACAAAAGAATAGCTTATGACTCATATTAGGCTAGTTAGGTCATAAATAGTTTTGTTGGCCAGTAAAATAATATAATTCCCTTCATAAATAATAGTTGAGCTTGCTTAGTTGGACTGAGTATGAATATAGTCATTAACTCTTAATAGAATCTAGTGTTCCTGGTTGCAAATTTTTCCAACTGGGCTACTTGCAGGTCCTATTTTTGTATTAGTTCACTGAATATATTTGCAATTCCTGATTGCTTTTGACATGCTGCTTCTGCAAGCCCATAATTGCAACACAGAACCTGGAGCTGAAACACCTGCATTTTAGAAAAGTGAAGACAGTATCCCTTAATCTAAGAGTTTTTTTGTAGTGAATGAAAACTTCAAGGAGATTTTGTAAAGACATTTGAAATCATGATGAAAAGGTCAAGCCTTTGAAGTAAGAAAGTTTATATCATTCTAAATTCTTAGAATATCATGAAGCATGTATTATAAGTCACTGAAGTGCCTGTATTGGTTTGGAGATGTTTACTATTTTAATGGACATTTTATCAATTAAGTTGCTTTGTGTTATGCTTCATGACAGAAAAGATTTTGGAATTACAGTCTCTATTAGGAAATTTTAGCTCAAACTTTTCTTTAGAGTCCACGGTTTTATTTTTATACCCTGTTCTTTCTCCAATCCTGTTATATGCTGTGTTCCTGTGTTGTGAAGACTCCCCAATGTATTAGTACCCTTCAGGACACCAACTTTTGTGTGTGTGTGTGTGTGTGTGTGTGTGTGTGTGTGTGTGTGTGTGTGTGTGCATGAATGTATGTTCATGTGGATATGTGTGTGCATGCACATGTTTGTGTTTTGCCACTTGAAGCTTTACCAGATGAGTAGTATTTGCTTTATCTTAAAAATATTGATTTTAATTTTCAGGTACATGCTTGCTTCTGGTGTTGAAATTGCTCATAATTGCTCATACTCTAGTATTGCAGTCTGCATGATGTAAAATAGTCTTAATTGTGTAACTAGAAACATTATCCTGAAACTTTCCACTTTACAATCAATCAAAACATTTAAATTAAATAAGATGGATAATTTATTTTATTATCTAACCAGTATTCCATTGCTCTTACTTCTTTGAGCATTTCACCCTGAAAATATAAAGCACCTGGACTTAAGGCCACGTGCTTTAGATGGCTACATTACATATGCATTGCAAAGTATATCAATGTGTCCAGTCTGAAATTCTGAGAAGATACTTGTACTGCATTTAAGTCAGTGTATGTCTGCAGTTTAGTTTTTTTTTCATTTTTTTTTCAACATTTTCAATTGTCTTTGTTAGAATTAAATTTTATGAATATTGTCACAAAAAGCACAAATAATTTGTTATGTGAAAGGAATGTAACATTTGATTCACCAGGTGCATAAACATTGTACAAATTAAGTTCCAGTAACACCTCTGCCCTCCCCTGCCCCCTGTACCCCTGTTTGTTGCTGTCTTCCAGTGGTGGTGTTGAGGTGCAATGTTTACACTACTGTGAGTTTTATGAAAACTAATTTTATATCTTTTACATGATTGAGTTTTGAAGGGAACTGGAGGCAATATGAGAAAGTTAGAAATTATGAATCAATGGTGTGTAAGAGATTGTAGGGCAAAGTGACATATCAGCACTTGAAAGTGCAGCAGTGCATCTATGGAAAGTAAACCAATGTGTAGGAGAAAAGGTGTCTCAGTATAGAGTAATTATGGCTATGATGTATGGAGAATACTTTTGTGTGATGTGATTTGTAGCTGTAACATGTCATGTGTACTAAAAATAGTACTAGGCAGTACTAATAACTGTGAAGTATTAGGAAAATATATATGCTAATTTTATCAATAAACATGGTACAGTAGCAAATCTTGAGGAATGGATTTTTTTGTAAATAAAATGGTCATGTACAGTATAGGAATTATGTAAATTACATTTAATACACTCAAGAAAATAAATGTGCCATTATGGGATAATTACTTTTAATCCATTTTGTCATTCAGTATTTTAAAATGAATATCTAGCCACACATTATTATTGTCATGTGAGCATTTGCTGTGTATTCTCTTATGATGCACTCACTCTTGCCTAACGCATTTTTATCCAGCACTTTTACAGAGACAGTATCCATCATACCTTCCCTCAGTGCCCATTGTATGTCTAATTCATACCTACACATCTATGTATTCTACCTTGGTCACTCTGAAAGCACTCATTGTCTTCACTCATGGTCTTCCCTCAAAGCAGAGACTGGGTTTTCTATATGGCAGGGCAGTACTCAGGGGTGGGTCGGGGGAGGGGGGGGGGGGTTGGATGACTCCCCCCTCCAATCTGCTAAAAGGTCCACATTCTGAGAAATTCAAAATGAAAATGCACTCAGAAGTGTCAATTTTTCAAAACCCTGAAGCCCTAGCTGATTTGGCACACTTTGCTTCTACTCGGCCCTCTTTAAGGGGCTGCAGTTGTTCACATTCAGTGGAAAAAGACCCCCACCTCCCTTTTACAGCTCTGGATACGCCCCTGTATGGTTGTCATTTGGTCAGCTAATTTTTATAATTTATTCGCCATCATTATTACCCGCCTTCAAAGAGGGAGATTGTGTTTTCTTCATTATCCATCTCTGTCTGGCTGGCTGCTTGTTTGTCTGTCCATTACCAAAATAGAAAATTATTGACGTATCTAGTGGTATTGCTATAGGGGGGGGGGGCATATGCCCTCCCATGAGAATCTAGTGACCCCATTGGCCATCCCCTACTATCAACCATCGATCTGATCTTAGAATATTTTTTTTTTTTTTTTTTTTTATTTTTTTGCGGCGTGGCGGGCCTCCCCGGTGGGGGGGTGATGGTCGGCCTTCTTGTCCGGCCTGATGGTTGATGCAGGGCCCAGCCCGTTCTGGCGCAGGCGAGTGTATATAGGGCGCCATCTTTGCTCATGCTGCCCTCCCTCCCGGAGCTCATCTTTTTGATCCTAATCTAGAGTCCGGTAGGGTGGGGTTCTGACAGCAGCATAGTAGTTTTAAGCCCTCGGGCGGCTGCTGAAAAAAAAGCTTGGTGGCACAAGGGGATTGAACTTACTTGCTCCCCTGAACGGCGCCGTCACTCTGTCGACTCAGCCACCGCCTCCCCTCTTAACCTTCTATGTGCCATTAGAATACCCCTGAGCTCCACTTGCCTAGTGCCCCCATATACTTAGCTGTGCCCCCATTTATAGATACCTATAAGGCTATGACACTGCATGTATTCACCAAACACACATGAGAATATCAAGTGAAGATTCCAAATGAATTAAGTTTTTGGAACATGCAGAAAAAATAAATGTGTGATGGCAAATAGATAAAAAAAAAAAAAAAAAAAAAATGACCCAGGGTAAGCATGTGAAAAGCAGTTTGTGTTTTGAAGACAGAGCGTGAGTGCTTCTAGGGCACCAAGAGTGTTAGGGGGTGGTCCGAGCCAGACCATGATTGGTTGAAATAGAGTGGAACTTGAAAGGTGGTCAAGCTATATATATATATATATATATATATATATATATATATATATATATATATATATATATATATATATATATATATATTTTTTTTTTTTTTTTTATTTTTTTTTTATTTATTTATTTTTTATTTTTTATTATTGCCAACAACGAGAAGGTTGACAGGCACATGAGGAGCAGACGAAGAGCGTGCAGGAATACAGAAAAACAGACGGAAATAGACACACACACGAAAAGAAAAACATAGCCACGCATGCAAACTGACACAGCGAGACAAAAGCCCCCATTCACGGCTCGCCTAAAAAGTTATCCGGGTGGCCGAATCGAGTTCCGGAAAGTGTTCGGAGGGTCGGGATCTCTTCCGCCTCCACCGCCCTACAAAGCTGCCCTCCCTGCCCTCTCTCAACTGTGATTCTGAGGGACATAAAATTACCTTCGGATAAACTAAGATAACTTAAACACATAGTCAGCATGCATGAGACTTGTTGCTTCGTTGGTGTGTGGCGAGTTAGTCATATAGAGTATCGGACGCCAGCGGACGATCGATGGAATAGGGAATGAGCGAAAAATGGTGAGAGTGCACGGCTGTAACCACCTGAAAATGGCTCCCGCTTTCGTTTGATGTTTCATATTTTCATTTCTTTGAGAGTATGGGAGGAGACAGAGAGAAAAATGAGTAGTGCGACAGAGGAAAGGTGAGAGGGAAAATGTGGAGGTGGTAATGGAGTCGGCAAGCGGGGGGATGGTGTTCAATGGGTGACAATTTGATGTACTAGGTGCGAACGCTAATTCTCGCTCCCTGGGATGTGTTGCTTCAGTAGCGTTCTGTGGCTAGGTAAAGGGAAGCTGCTAGTAGATACAAACAAAGGTCCATTAAGCTGCAGTCATGTGGTGCGTGTGGCTTGTGTGGCTTGTCTGTCTGTTGTCTGTCCATCCTGCCGCGCGTTTGTGTGTGTGTGTGGGGGGGGGGGCTTTCTTTGTCATCATCCTTCCATGGCCTGTTTCTTCTCTTTATATTAGACTCTTGTGTCATAATTTTATGTCCTCTGATAATTTTCATCTTCCACAGCAATTTCATATGTGGCACCTTGTCGAATGCTTTCTGTAGATCTAAGTAAATTCCGTCATCCCAACCATTCCTTTCCTGCACTATGTATCACTCGGAAAAAAAAAAAAACTAGTTCGTTGTAAAAGATCTTAATCCTCGAAAGCCGTATACTGTTTGTCCGTCAGTCTGTTTTTTTTATATTTCTTCTGTTAGTTCCTCCGTTTATCTTTGATCAGCCTTTCACAGATCTTCGCTATCACATTTGTCAACGAGATTGGCCTATAGTTCCATGCACCGTGGTTCCGGGTCTTCCCGGTGTGTGTGTGTGTGTGTGTGTGTGTGTGTGTAATTTAAACGGCCTGATCACGAGCTGGACTCGTCAGCGCCGGCAAGTACCCTCCGAATTGGAGCAAGCTCGTTATAGGCAATCTCTGTGTACTGTTGGGATCTTCACACAGCACGCACCACATCCCCCTTGCTCAAAAGGGGACAGTAACCACTCCTTGTCAGTGGAAAAATCTCGGCCTGAGCTGGGCTCGAACCTCAATCTGACGGTCTAGACTCTAGAGCCTGAAAAGCCTTAATCCACGGAGCGGTATGTGTGTGTGTGTGTGTGTGTAATAATACTAACACTACTAATAATGATATTTATAAAAACAACAACAACAACAACAACAACAACAACAATAATAATAATATTGATAATGATAATGATGATAAACGGTTTATTTAGTTGAGGCAGCCGTCGGGCTGAAAATTTACATATTACATTGGAAACAACTTATAATTATTATAGAAACAAAAGTTAGGGGGGGGGTTATGGGTTCCCCTGAGTTAGCTGGGGGGATGGGTGTGATGGAGTCTTTATTTTATTATATTTTATATATTTATTTATTATTATCTTATTTTTTTGTGTGTAGCCCTCGATTTAGCCTCACGAAGTAATCACAAATTAAACATCAAGTCTTTTCAGCAATACCCCGTAATACTGCGTAGACGCTCTTTACCAAAGGCATCAATTCGCCTCTCTGAGTTAATATTCAGTGTTCATATCTCACAGCGATACAGTAAGACAGGCAGCACAATCGATTTGATGATCTAAACATTTTTCTTTCTGCACAAGTATCGACAAAGTCTTATATTCGTTCTGATTAAGGCCATAATATCGCGGGCAAACCCAACCCACCGTAAGACCTCTAGACGTGATTCAGCGTTGCCATAAAGGTATGTAAAATTTTCCAAGATATCAATGTCCTCGCTACACGCATCAACAAACTGTAGTTTCATCTAGTAAGCCTCCTTTACTTTGGCCCAGAAAATCTGAAGTCCTAGAGGCTTCTCCTCGTGCAGTCTTAAGAAACTCCAATGACTCGGCTAAAATTACTTACTGCATCAACGGCAAAAACAAGGTCGGTGAACAACAGATGCTTCACAATGACTCGAAACAACAACTTTGCCTAATACCCAGTCCATGTAAATATCGAAAAGTGATGTGGCGAGGACACAGCCCTGTCTCACTCCCATGTTCATGGGAAAGAAGCTGTTTCACCTCCCTCACACTTCTCATCATTCTCAGTCCCAGAGTACAGGCCAGTCAATAGATCAATGATCCTTGCAGAAATCCCACGGAGGTGCAAGAGATCCAAGAGTGTCTCATGCTACACTGAATCAAACGGCTTCTCGAGATCGACACAGGTGTACCTCAACAACAGCGGACCTAATAATGAACCCTGTGTGACCTCACCTGTTACGCAGCCTCAGTGCAGTGGTTAGCGTACTCAGCTACAAATCTGCGGGCCAGGGTTCGAATTCCGGCCCTGACTGTTGGCGTGCAGCTCACCCACCTGTTTATCCTCCCTTTCGAGCTAGTCGATAGATGGGTGCCTGGGATACCTGAGGAAGGTAAATTGTGGTAACCTGGGTGTCACACTGGCCCTGTGTCTCGGGGTAATGGGTTCTTCCCACCACAGGTTCAAAGGGCAACGCGACGGAGATGAGCACCGAAGCCACGTGCAGCAGCATGTGCCCCCAGCTTTAACTTTTACCCAGTCAGATATTTTATCGTTCAATTTGCACTCTTTGTTAACCTCGGCTAAGCCAGTTACTCCCCCCCACTCTCTCTCTCTCTCTCTCTCTCTCTCTCTCTCTCTCTCTCTCTCTCTCTCTCTCTCTCTCTCTCTCTCTCTCTCTCTCTCTCTCTCTCTCTCTCTCTCTCTCTCTCTCTCTCTCTCTCTCTCAACACACACACACACACACACACACATACACACACACACACGGCAGGTAATCCTTAGGCGGGCCGCACTGCACGCGCCTCGCCAGTAATAGCGCATCGCTGAGCAGATTTGGGTAAGGTCACACACACACACACACACACACACACACCATAATTCCATGACAGGCTGCGTTCCATAAATGTTTTGTAAAAAAAATGTAATAAATACTACAAAAACGTTATTAAAAATAAGTTAATAAGGATAATAACGAAGACAATAATACCAACCAAAGAAAAAAGAGACGACGCACATGATTACGGTTAATGAAAACATGAAAAACAGTGAAAGCCGAGACGGTTTTCATAAAATAATATTTAAGTAATATTAAGAATAATAAATTAAAATGTGAGTAAAAAGAAAATATACAATAAATGAATGAAAGAATAAAGCAAAATTTTAAATGATGAGTTTAAATAAATGAATAAATGGTGTCTAAGAATTATTTTGCAAGAGAGCGGAGTTTTGGAAGTAATATTAATAACAACGATATCAATGGGAGAAAAACGAAGAGATAAATTCATAAAATCATGCAAAACATGTGAATACAAATAAATAAATAAATAAATAATGTTTGTATGAAACATTTCGCAGCGTAATGAGGCTGCAAATGCTTAATCATGTAATGGAGTGGAAATGATAATTACACGCCTTCAAGTTTTTAGTTCACGCGGAACACGACGTCTGGAAAGCTGCCGCATCTGAAACTCACGCTGGAATTTTAGCGTAGATTTCTCCGTTGGGGTGTTCATTTTTCTTTTCTTTTTTGTTTTTCTTTTCAAGCGTCCGGGTTAGTATGTCTTTACGTCTTTTATGATACAAAGACTTGCTACGGGAACCTTTTTTTCTGTTGGGCCGAGAAACATTTCCATTTCTTCCTTATTTATTCCTTGGGTGAGTTCCCGTTAAGGCGTGGCGTGCAGCTAAAGCCAGCATCAATAACGCTGTTATCATGACTGTCAGGAACAAGGATAATAATAATAACAATAACAATAATAATGATAATGATGATAATAACACTACTACTACTACTACTACTACTACTACTACTACTACTACTACTAATAACAACAACAACAACAACAACAACAACAACAACGACGACGACACGGTACGGAAATACGTCCGGGTGTTCCATTATTTGCTTTGGTCCACGCGCGAGAATGAGGGCGAGGCGGGCCGGGGAGCACCGCCGCTCACGTGTGCCTGACATTTGCTCGGCCATCACCGTCCAGGATGGATCAGCGGTGCAAACATAAAACTCCGGCTTCGGACATATCCAAGTTTAGTCTAGGCTTATATAACCCATTAAGGCAAGGGCGTGCGTGGCGGAGGTGCGGTATGTGTGCGTGTGTATGAGTGTGTGGAGTATGTGCATGACATGTGAGAGCGAGTGGTGGAGGGTAATGGGGTGATGAAACTTGGAAAAGGAATCAGTAAACTGGAGGCCAGGCCGCTACAGAACGAAGTGGGTGGCGGCTCTGCAGTGTGTGTACATATGCGTGGCATTTGGTGTGCGTGTGTGTGTGGCATGGCGTGTGCGTGTGAATACCAGGGGTTAATGGGGTGGTGGCATTTACAGGAAGAATGAGGAAGCGTAAGCCCTGTCCATCCGCCCAGCTGCCCGCAGGTCTGTATCGCCGTCAGGGACTTAACGAGGCGAACTCGAGGGAAAAGTGAAGAGCTCCGTCAGTCTGTGCCCTTTGTGAGGCTACAGCATGACAGGTATATATATTTGTAGTGTGTGAATAATGATGTTAGTGATAGCAATTATAAATTTTAATAATAATAATAATAATAATAATAATAATAATAATAATAATAATAATAATAATAATAATAATAATTATGATAATGACAATGATAATAATAAGGCTAGGTACAATGATGACGCTTCACTGACCTCTAATTTTACTATTTCCTGTATTTTTCATTAATGAAAATATAAGAAAGTTACAGAAATATTTTATTCACTTAGTTTTTATAAGATATACTTAATATTGCATAATAATATCAAACATTTTGAAATGTCTTTCCTTACCTACTCTGCCTCTTTCCGCCTGATGTTAGTGTGCTCCATCCATTCGGGTAAGTCAATCTGGTCCTCTGCCTGCCCTGATTTCTTTAATTGCCACTCTTACTTTGGTTGTCTATCTGTCATCATTTCTATGCTTGGTATGACCTGCCTATGTTCTTATTCTATTTTTAACTGTCGTTGAAATACCTGCAACCTTCGTCTGCTCCCTCAGCCATGATACTCGCTTTCTGTCTCGTCAAAACATACCCAGCATTTGTCTCTCCAGTGTTCTTTATGCACTTTAGAGCTTTTGATCTAAATCTTTTGTGTGAGGCCAACTTTCTTAACCAAATGTTAGTACTAGCAGGTACACTGATCACGCATTTTTCTCTTCGTGGAGAGTGGTAGGGTGCCATTCATGATATTACTATGTTTACCTGAGGTGCTCCATCCCATTCCTCTTCCCTTCCTGATTTCTTTTTCGTGGGCTGGGTTTGCACCCTTTGTTTGTCATAGTGGGTTTGCACCCTTTGTTTGTCATAGTGGGTTTGCACCCTTTGTTTGTCATAGTGGGTTTGCACCCTTTGTCATAGTGGGTTTGCACCCTTTGTCATAGTGGGTTTGCACCCTTTGTTTGTCATAGTGGGTTTGCACCCTTTGTTTGTCATAGTGGGTTTGCACCCTTTGTTTATCATAGTGGGTTTGCACCCTTTGTTTGTCAAAGTGGGTTTGCACCCTTTGCTTGTCATAAATACCTGAGTTCCTCTACTTTCTCTAGTGTTTCGTTTAAAAAAAAACGATGAAATTGTAATATTTTGATGTTATTTTATAATAAAATCTGTATGTGTAGACTGATGATATTATTTAAATAACCGTTTTGCTTACTAAAATGAGGAACCCCCCCCCCCTCTCGACATAGTGCAATTTGAATGCAGATTACAACACCATGTAATGTACAGTAGTAGTTATTCTCTCGGACCCAATGTACCCCCTGAAAAGTGCCAATGTACCACTAGGGGTACATGTACCCCAGGTTGGGAACCCCTGCTCTAGAGTCTAGATTCTAGACTCTAGACTCTAGAGTCTAGTCCCGAGACCATGTAGGGGACAGGCTCTTTGGAGTTGCTCAGGAACGCCGCTCTCGGCCACAGTTTTGGTGATGTTACCGAAACATTTCCATTCCGTCGCCTTGCCCACCCGTGGAGACGCCCACCCCGTGCCTGTAGGCACGCGTGGCGGCCCGTCGCACACTCCTGCCTTGTCGATACACCGGCCTGAGAATACCAATTTACATACGAATCTGCCTTCAGATTCCTGGCATAGTGGCATGAAACTGTGTTAGCAGGGAAGAATGTGGAACTAAATACAGTATGCGAGACTCTTGTACCGAGAGGCTTCCTTGTGTGCGGCGCGGGGCGTGATGGAAGGGCGACCGTCAAGAAGTTTTCATTGGAGCAAATTTTCCTTAAACCTTTTACTGCTCTGGGTGCCGTCACGGGCATCATATTGCTGCTGAAGTACTGCTTCTTTCTAAAATTTTTTTTTTGATGTGGCAAAGTCAAAACAAACTCCAATATAAAATATATATTCATATGAATCAGTGGGGCGCAGCACTCACGTCGCGAAGCGTTCTCCATTACATTTTACGTGCTGGTATTGTTTCACTGAACACTGGCAGACAAGGCTAACACACACACACACACACACACACACACACACACACACACACACACACCGTTGACTACAGTGGTTACTGTCCCTCCTTGGGCAAGGGGGATGGGGTATGCGGTGTGTGAGGTCCTGGCAGTACCCAGAGATCGACGATAATAAGCATGCACTTGCTCATGTCAGGAGGGTACCTGCTGGCGAAAGCGAGTCCAACTCGTGATCAGGCCGTGGTGAATTACACACACACACACACACACACATATATATATATATATATATATACGTATATATATATATATATATATATATATATATATATATATATATATATATATATATATATATATATATATATATATATATATATATATATATATATATATATATATATATATATATATATATATATATTAATAATGTGGAAACTGGGAGTGAGTTGGCGTTTCGCAATATATATTATTTTCTATTTTGTCCTCTCAAAATAAAAGTTTGAGAGTGTAGCTTTCTGATAAGCGTCCACAGCGAGGGGCGGGAGGCGGTGCCCTGCGAGTGTGACCGATGGCGTGCCTGTGGTTGCGTGGCCAGCGTCGGGATGACTGGCAGGTGCTACAGTTATTTAGCACGCAACGCCGTCCTTTAAGAAATAACAAAACAGATTCCTCCACTAAGGTACAAACATGTTGAAACTGGAAAAAAAAACCTGGGCACGGAACCGCTGAGAGGCAGGCAGCCCAGCCCTGACAACAATGGACGGACGCCGTGCCGGGTTTCAAGGAGCAGCAGCCTGGCCCTCACAATGCGGCACTTTGCTCCCCGCCGCGCTAATGTAGAGTTCCAGGATGAAACATTTCTCACAGCCGAAGGAAATACTGCAGGTTCCGTCGAGGCGTCCAGAACTTTCAGGCCATGCATAACCTCACGTGACGGGAAGAATCCGATTATCGGACTAAAAGGAGCTTAAAAACAGACACACACATTCCAGCTTATTATGCCTGATCAAGACCATAAACCGCAGAGCAAATAATGACATAATCACATTGATAATCAAGGATAATTCAAATGGCGAGCTGCAACATTTGCGTCCTAATGCAGTTCTCAAATCACCAAGAAACAGGCCACATCAATCCCTGAGCTATGATTGGCCGGGTCACGGAGCATTGGCCTCGGCGAGAAGCGGCGGGAAAGTACGTCGGCAGTCCAGCTCATCACTTTCTTTTATCGCTGTTGTGAGCGTCTTCCTAATCTCCGGAGCTTTAGTCCAATGCTTTCGGGTGCTTCCCTTTAAAGCGTGCAAAGGATTGCTTACTTTGTTTCCGTAAGGAAAAAATATCTTAAAAATTTCGTCGTCGCTTCAGGCTTGAAAAGTAAGATTACATACTTTTCTGTGCGTGGCTGGCGAACGAGACGTAATTTTAAACTAAGTGTGTCTGATCACCGGGGTGCCGGCCTGGACACCATTATCCCAAAATTACATAATTACATGATTATTTACAAGTATTTTCACACGAAAAAATAGCAGCATCAGCCCCACTTCCAGCAATTGGGAAAGGACGGCGGATCATTAGCAGCGGGTGACCGTCCCTTCCCCTCGAACCCTGATAACGAGCTTTCCGGGAAACTCTCTGGCCGATACTTGGAAGCGAGTTTCCTGAACACGATGCCACAGCGGCCTCCTGAGTTACCCCCGAACTATAATCTGCATATTATTTACCCCTCGACACCACATCCAGTGAGGGAGGACAGACTCTGAGGGTGGACGCGGACGACATAAGTTTACCGATCTTGTGACGGAAAGCTGCGCATCCCGACCTTGATGTACTCAGAACCGCGTAGATAATGCCGCTAGACAGGGGAGTTAAGACACGTGCCATCTTGCTTCTGTGCTGCTCATGTTCACTGGCCCTTACCAAGCGCTCTTGCCAGAACACAAACAGCTAGAAATTAAATTACTTCCATTTTATCTATTGGTGGCGAGCTTGTGTTCAGGCAGAAGCACTGATTAGGAAACGGAGAGTCTGAGCGCCATAGACACAAGATGGCGTCTGGGGAGCCCATGACCAAGCTTTCCTTATCTACGGCCCTGGGTGTATTGGCATGGAGTGATTCAACACACACACACACACACACACACACACACACGCACACACACACACACACACAGCTTTTCGAAGTACAGTGGTTAGCACACTCACCTCACAACCGAGAGATACCGGGTTCGATTCCCGCGGCAGAATGGAGACGAATGGGCACTCTCTTTTCATCCATGATCCTTGTCCCCCGGCAGTAAATGCGCACCGGGTGTCAGTCGGGGGTTGTATCCCGCCTCCCGGGGATGTGCGTTGTGTGGGTTTTATATGAGGTCCCAGTTGTACCCAAAGATCCTTGAATATGTAGCGCCGAGCTCAAAACGAGGAGGATACTGACTGGCGATCGCAAATCTAGCACGTGATCAGAGCATGGTGAATGGCACAGAGAGAGAGAGAGAGAGAGAGAGAGAGCGAGCGGGGGCGCTTTGGGATAGCCAGTGCTTTGTGATAGCATTAGAGTGGTCATAGAGCAGCTGAATGGTGTGGCTGGCTAGTGATGTGGCGAATGATTGATACTGGGGTGAGTAACGTAGTGGGTTGCGGCGTGTGGTGGTGTGGTGGTATAGAAGGCTGGTGGTGTGGCATGGGAGAGGTTTGGTGGTGTGACGTATTTGGTGAGGTGGTGTGGCATAGCGGTGTAACAGGTTGGATGGTGTGGCAAGGCAGTGGTGTGGGAGATATGGCGATATGGTGTGGCATGAAAGTGATGATGTAAGGGGATGACGGGTGGTGTTGGGTATTTGGCGAAGTGGTGTGGCAGAGCGGTGTGGCAGAGTGGGTGGTGTGACTAGGTAGAGGTGTGGCAGATATTATAGTGAGATTGTGTGACATGAATGAGTGGTGTCAGAGGGTGGTTGGGATGGTGTATTTGGTGAGGTGGTGTAGAATATCGGTGTGACGGGATGGGTGGTGTGGCACGGCGGTGTGGTGTGCATATTGCTTCGTATTGTTCTTTTGGTGCAGCTGTTAATTAATTGTTCAGCATGTGCGTATTGTAAGTTCTTTTTTGTCTATGTATTTTAGAGTAATATAACATGTCGACATTATTTTCAAAAAGCAACAATGGTGTGCTGAAAACATTGAGCCTTTAGCCCTTTTATCCTAGCTCATTACAAAGAAATAATTATATTTATCTCATCTATTATCATGATAGTTATTGTTATTATCATCATTACTGTTATTTTTATCATTTTCATTATTGTTGCTTTCGCTCATCATGTTGCGGTCGCGTGCAGTGTAATCCACATCGGGTTTGGTTTTCGTTAAATATAACAAAGCACTGCCGGATCGATACGGCCCCCAGGACGCATTTTTTAGGCTTATTGTTTTGTCGCCGGAGGCCGCCGCCGCACACTGTTACACCAACCAACAACACTTTTATCTCGCTCTGTTATTTTATGGAGAAACCTTTATTGTTGGAGGCAAAAAAGATAAAAAAAGGAATAGAGCCATGAATAAGAGGGGGACCCTTTTGTATGGCAGAGATTGTCTCTATTACTAAAGTTTAGAATATCTCCATTGCCATCAGCTGTAATGGAAGAAAGTTCTTTATCGTCCGGTGGAGAAAATGAAACGGCGAGGGGGGAGGGGCGGAGAGGGGGGCGTCGCGTCAGATTTAAGTCATGGGATTTTTTCTTCTTCCTCAATAAACGACGATGATCATGGTTCCATTTGCACGATTTGAAGGAATCTGATCCTAATGACTTTACATTAGATAATTTTGCAGCAATAACAAACGAAAGGCGACTGCTCATAAGATAATAATGAACGCCGTTAGTCACGTATAAATCCAGTTCTGCAAATTATTCGCCGATGCGTTTTTTTTATATAATATCACAAGCATCTAATTAATTTTCAATAAATGGTAGTTTCCAATGCACTGCAAAACATAAATACAGAAAAGGTTGCATTGCGGGCCCTCGGTTTAAATTTTAAGCCCCCGGCATTAGCGCAATCATCGCCATACTTCGAACTGAGAAATAGGCGAGCTGTTGTGTGTAATGGTACGAGGCCCTGTAATGCAATAAATACCCTCTTAATGAATGACGAGTTTAGTATTAGCATATTTCCCTTGCAATATATAAACACGGAGGAAGGGAGGAAGGGGGCGAGAGCGGGGAGGCGGTGGTGGTGGGCGGTTGGCGGGCGACGGTGGTGGGTGGCGGGGCGGGACGGTGGTGGTGGCGGTGAGGGTATAACAGGTCGGGAAAGTGATATTGGTGGGGAGAGGAGGGGAAAGGGTGAGGGAAACGTGGGGGAGCGTGTATATTGGAGGAGTTGTTAGGGAAAGAGGGAGGTGAAGTTGGGGTGCAGAAGGGTTCCCGTGGGAGATGGGGAAGTTGAAAAATTGGGAAGGTTATGTTGGTTGGGGTCTGCAGGTCAGGAGGGAGGAAAACGAAGGAAATGTAAGGAAGCGAGTCCGTTGGGGGATGTAAGGCAGATAAATGGAGGAAGAGGGAAATGGAGGCGGTAACAACGTTGGTGGTGAAGGTGTTGAAAAGTGAGGGAAGTTATGTTGGTTAGCAGAGAAGGGTAAGAAGAGGGAAATGAACGGGAAGCGAGTATATTTTGGGAAGGTAGATGGGGAAGTGGAAGGATACGAGAGCTGTGACTGTGGTGGTGGGGATGCTGAAGGATAAAAAATGCATTGTTTGTCAAAGGGAAGAGAGAGAGAGAGAGACGGAGAAGGGAAACGTGAAGTGAGGAAGTTGGGTACGGTTGGCAGAAAGATGAGGAATGGGGAATAAGGGGAAGTAGGAGCAACGGTGGTCATGGTGGGGATGATAAAATGGGAAAGGAGTGCGATGCTTACGTGAGGATGGGGGGGGGGGGGGGGTTGAGGCGAGGGAAGTATATAAGTTGGGTACGGAAGGCAGAAAGAGGGGGAAGGGGAAATGAGGGAAAGTGTGAGCTACGGCAGTCATGGATGATAAAGTGTGAAGAGACTGATGCTTACGTGTGTGTGTGTGTGTGTGGGGGGGGGGGGGAAGGAAGACTCGGAGGCGAGGAAAGTGTGGAAGTTGGGTACGGAAGGCAGAAAGATGGGGAATGGAGAATGAGGGAAAATGTGAGCTACGGCAGTCATGGTGGGGATGATAAAGTGTGAAGAGAGTGATGCTTACGTTGGGGGGAGGGGAGATTCGGAGGCGAGGAAAGTGTGGGGGAAGTGACTATGTTGGGGGAAGGCGAGGCAGTGTCGGGGAATAGGGAGTAGGTGGGGGCGGCGGGATGGTGCGCGGAGGACAGTGAGCTTCCTTTCTAGCCCTGCCCTAGCGAAAACTGGCAGTCGCTGCTCAACCTTGTGAAAGGAAGGTGTTGCGCGCCACCCGCTCGTCACCTCTGCTTCTCGTGACATGGATTTCTCGTTTCTTTAAGCAATCCGGAAAGTCGCTTTGAAGTACAGTGATAGCTATAGTGAAAGTCCGGCTTAGGGAGAAGAGAAAGGACTGTGTAATACTGCTATTTTCTGTGCTGCGACCTGAGCAAATTGAAAAAGTATGTGTATTGAGATAAATGAAACTCAGTGATCGCCACCAGTGAAGTTTAGCTGCCTCAGGATCGCCATCAACGGTAGAGGTTCGTATCTACACTTGTCGTGCCCTTTGTGTTGTGTTCTGCTCGTGGGGCGCAGTAATCGCGGGCAGAAGTGTGAGTGTGGGAGCTGGTGATCGGAGCCTGAGTGTCAAAATCCCGACTTCACATCCATCGCATACGTGAGCCCTTGACGTAATTGAATCTTGAAAGGCATGACTGAATACAGGAACGGGTGACACGGGATGCAAGAGACGGGCTTTTCGCTGCTGGGAATCTATAACGAGGAAAGGATTGTTGATTAAAGAAGACTTACTTGGCGCCATCAGAGGGTTGCGCCGCACGGGCAGGGGCCGGCGGCGGTGTTCCAGGGTCGCGGGCTGGGGACTTCGAGTGTAATTTCGCATCGTTAGCGTCATAAAAAAGGGAATTACCGGGGATTATTACTGATTACCACAATCTTTGCGAGTTCGCACTGGGTTCAGCTCAGACTTACAAAAGGCTGCGTAACTCTGGGATTATTAATGCCAAGGAAGGTCCCCTTTTTAATTTAAGTAACGTTAACCTCTCAAGTGACAGGTAACGCCGAGGTAATGAGAAGTGCGTGTTTATTACAACTCTTACACATGCTGCCTGAGAACAGTATATGCTATCGCGGATTCAGCGGGGTCGGTTATTTGTCAAGATATTTCTTTTGCGTGCGGTCTCTAGTAAGATATCTCAGGGCCGGGGTGAAGAAAAATGCACGGCTATCGCTAAATTTAATGCGGGCTGTACCAGAACATTAACCTGAGCTACTGGACTGGGAAAACGTTTTATGCATTAGTCTGTGGAAGAGATTACCACAATGAGAAAGATAAGAACTAAAGGGGACTCGACCACCTGTGTGATATTTTATAAGTCCGATGCTCGTTGTGTTAGTACGTGTTGGGGTGACCAGTCCGCCCCAACCCTTCCGCACTGGCTCACTCCCCAGCATTTTTTCGTGTCCCCGCCTCGCCTCGCCCCTCTGCTTCATATTGCACCTCGCCCCGGCGCAGCGGACGGTGGCCTCGCTTCACTCCCTTTTTGCGTTGTGTTATTTGCAAATCTTTTCATTTCAGTTTAAGGCATATGTATACCATTTTCACGCTCGGAAAACCCGGAGGAATGAAATTTGCAACTGTTTCAACCAGAACATTTATTTTGTCCGACTCGTTTCATCGCGAACCCATCCCGACTGTTATACAATTCACACGTAAAATGAAAGGAGAGATCATTAAAAGGCGCGCACAATTATGAGAATGTTTTCGTGCTGGCGTAATGGTATCGAACTTGAGGTTTAATTACTTCATTAATTATCGAAACATAATCATTAAAGAGAGAGAGAGAGAGAGAGAGAGAGAGAGACACTCATTCCTTGATTTCTTCCTGGGGAGGGAAATATATGATCCTGCCGTGACCTGTATCTTGCGGGGGCTTCATTAGTTTTCTTGATGCCCACCGTAAACAAAAGAAGGCTCCGTGTGTGTGTGTGTGTGCATGTGTGTGTGTGTGTGTGTGTGTGTGTGTGTGTGTGTGTGTGTGTGTTATTATTATTAATGGGAGGGGGGGAATCAAGGCAAATGTATTGTAGTGACCGAGGTGGGTTGCAGTGCTTATCATCATCATCATTTATTATTATTATTATTATTATTATTATTGTTTTTACTGATACTTTTGTTGGTGATGGAGGTTATGCGTTTGTAGTGGATATGGTTATAGAAGGGGTGTGATTTGGCGGTAATGTAGCGGTTCATGGCGGTGGCGGCGGCGATGGTGGTGTTAACGAAGGTGATGGTGGTGGTGGTGGTTATGATGGCGTTGCTGGGGGTGGTGCTTGCGTATCGATGGTAATGGTAATGGTAATGAAGGCCTTGCTGATAGTGGTACCAATGAAGTGAAAGTGATATATGCGATAATGCGTGATTGAAATGATAGTGAAAGAAATACTAGTGATAGAAGGTTTATAATACTGATGTTAGTGATAGTAATAAAAACGATTGTGATAGTGAGAGAAATTATAGTGGTTCGTGTCATAGTGAAAGAAATGATAGTGATTTGTGATACAGTGATAGCAATAGTGATCAAACGATAACGAATGAAGAAATGATAGTGAAATTGATAGAAATGATAGTGATATAAGCCAAAGACATACATGATAGTCACAGTGATAGTTACGGTGATTGATATAAGTGATAGAAATGATAGTAATAGAAGCGATAGTTGTAGTGTATAAATGATAGTGATGTAAGTGTTTGTGATAGATGTGATAGTTAGAGAAGTGATGTCGATATAAATGATAGAAACAAATATAGTGATAGTTGTACAAGTGATAATGATGCCAATTAAGTCACCTGTAGTAGTAGTGTTGGTACATTTGGTAGCTCTTTGAAACTGCTTCGACGGGGATAGTTTTCGTATTGTTTGTTCTAGTTTGGTAGTTGCGCTGACATTCCTAACTTGTAGCGAAGGCAATGGTCCTGCTGCTGCGGTGTTACTGAAGCACTTGTCGTCGTGGTGGTGGTGCTGGTGTGGTAGATGTGGTAAAAAATATATCCGTGACTGCAAGAATAATAATACGGTAATGTGGATCTTATAGGTGAAGCGACTCCGTGACAACATTACTGAAGGAAGTGACCACTTCAGTTGTTATACGTGGATTTATGTATCTATTAACTATATATTGGATTTATGTATCTATTAACTACTATCCGTCCATCCATTCATCTATCTATCTATCTATCTATCTAGCCTATCTATATGTCTATCAGTCTGTATCTATCTGTCTGTATCTACCTGTCTATCTATCTATCTGTCTTTTTCTGTCTGTCTGTCTATATGTGTGCGTTATATTACTTAGATGGCAAGGAGGTGACATTGGTTCGATTGTTTTTTGTTTTTTTGGTTATAAACTATAGATGGTGTTTGTTATTCATTGTTGGGGGCGATCGTGATGGATGCAGCGTTCCTGGTAATGTTCAATGCGGTGGTTACTGGGGATGGTGACCGCTGGGGTGGTGCTGAAGGTGGTGGTGATGGCGGCGGTGGTGGTGGTGGTGGTGATATTGCGCGAAACGATGGCTGTGACAGTGAATATATCATACGGGTGACAAGCCGTGACGGGCGTTGACAGAGGTAGTGTTTGTGAGATCTTTACGACTGGTTGCTGTGGGAATGTTGCCTGTGGTATGTATGGTGGTATGGTGGTTTTGGCATTATTGATAGATGTTGTGGTGTTGGAAAACGTGACACTGGAAAATTTAATAATGACGTTTATGATCCTGATAGGGCTTGTCGAATTAATGGTAGTAGTCCCCCATTGAGATAGCAGTGATAACATTGGTTTGTAGAGGGGGTGTTCCGCATGGTTGTGTTGGTGGTAGCGGTGTTTCGTGGTGATATTAAGGGGCTATTACACTGGGCAAATTTTCCGTGGATCTTCAGTCAAACCACGACTTCCGCTAGCGTGGTTCTCATTTGTTTCTTGTTATTGCTGCTGCTGTTGATGGTGAGTAAGACCGTTGTCCTTCTGTGAAATCTACCGTAGCTTTAGAATATTGTGGACCCGCCAGAAAACCACGGAAATATGAGAACCACGCCAGCGGAAATCGTGGTTTGACTGAAGATCCACGGAAAATTTGCCCAGTGTAATAGACCCTCAATTTGTTCTCTGATAGTATTGGTGATGTTCTGTGGTATGGTTGTGGTGGCGAGGGTGGCGATGGTATTACTAAGCTAAATTTGTTCTCTGACAGTATTGGTGATGTTCTGCGGTATGGTTGTGATGGCGAGGGTGGCGATGGTATTACTAAGCTAAATTTGTTCTCTGATAGTATTGGTGATGTTCTGCGGTACTATGGTTGGGGTGGCGAGGGTGGCGATGATAATAAAAGATGCAAGTACGAAAACAATGGTAATAGAAGCAGCGGCGGAGATTTTAATGGGACGGTTTCTATCAGCGGTTTGTGTAACTACTTAAAACATTGTCACCAGTAACTGTCATTGTGGAGTGATGGATACACCGTTCGTGGAAATTTTATTACTGATGGCCGTTGTGGCAGTGGGGTTTGTGGGTCTTTCTGCTGAGGCTATTGTGGTGGTGGTGGTGGTGGTAGTGCTATTCGTTGCAGTTGTTGTTGCTGTTGTGGTGACGAGGATAGCGGTGTTCCCTGCAGTGTTGCCAAATGTATTCGAGGTGATAATGGTGTTTGTCTGTGATGGTTGTAGTGTTATCTGTGGTGATGGTGTTGCTGGAGGAGGTTCGGAGCTGCGTGACTAGTATTATGTAGCTGTGGAGGTAGTGGTAAAATAGATGATGATGGTGAAGCTCGTTGTCATCATCATCATCACCATCAGCCTGTATAATTCCCCTGCAGGACATAAGCCTCCCCCGAGCGTGTCCATTAGTTTCTGTCCTGTGTCTCTGGTTTATGTTTTCGGTGCAAACTTTCCGCAAACTACATAATTTCGTCACACCGTTTGCTGAATGCCCTCCTTTTGCGTGTGTTAATGTACCTTTCCCAGTCGTTTGAATACCTTGCAATAACTGATAATATTAGTTGTTTGAATGATATTTATATATAAACTTTGTTACAGCTAAAATGTGGTGATTCCTTCATTAGTTTTATTTTTCGTGGTATTTGTAATGGGCGAAGGCGTGGTGTTAAAGGTGGCAGAGTTGACCAAAAAGTCAACAGTCTCCTTGGGAGCTGTGGAACAAAGCATAAACGAAAACTTTTCCTTTCTCGAGAAAAAGGACGGTGCGAACTGTACAAAATGCCACACTTATGCTAAAATTTTTGGTAACTTGTAAAGAAAAAGGTGTAGAGATGGCGCTATTCACGTTACGGTCCAGGTGGTGGTGGTTGTGTTGGTTGAACTGGTGCTCGAAACAACGATGCTGGTGACTTCCTGGTAGTGCCACTAAACATGGTCTTTTTAAGGTGATGGTGATGCTTATGGCACGTAGATCATGTGGCGGTGGTAGTGATCGTGATAATTCAACCAATGGCAGCTGTTGTGGTTGTTGTGGTGATGTGAGTGGTGCA
Organism: Eriocheir sinensis; assembly: GCF_024679095.1. NCBI lineage: Eukaryota > Metazoa > Arthropoda > Malacostraca > Decapoda > Varunidae > Eriocheir > Eriocheir sinensis. The sequence goes on from NC_066547.1 coordinate 14,039,927, forward strand.
TACTAGTAGATATGTTGTCGATTAAGCTGGTAGTGGGGGGTTATGGTGGTGTTGGTTGTGTATATGGTTGTAGCAATAGAGGTTTTGTTGTTTAGGTAGCAAGGAGTTGTGATATTGATTGCCGTGGTTATGATGAACGTTTTAGTAGTCACCCCTATCAGTAAAAACAAACAAATGGTAGTGAGTGTTGGTGGTGGTGGTGGCGGCGCTGTTTGTGTTTCTGGTCGGGGCAATGAAAGTTCAATCGTGAAAATAGTGCGTTTTGTGGCATCGTTATTTGTCGTGTTAATGGCGTTAAGCGTTTTGGTAAGTGATAAAAGATGAGTTTTTGATAGCGCTAATGGCCTTGACAATGAAAGTATTAGCACTGATACTGGAGGTTGCAGTAGTGGTTGTGTTGTGCGGGGACGGTAGTTAGTGTTTAGTGCATGGAGGGAGTGGAGTGGTATTGGTGGTATTTGCTACTTTTAATGCCTGTAAGTATAGAAACAGTGGTGGCAGTTGGTTCTCAGATTGTGATATGGTAAAAGAGAGGTTGGTAGTCGTGATGGTAGTGGTATATGTATTGTGATAGTTCTGGTTGAGGCGGCATGGTTGTGTTTACGCTTTGTTCGTGAAAGTGGTCGATGTAGTAATGGTTTTGATGGTGTTCATGCTTGTGGTAGTCATATTGATATAATCGCCATGGTAGCGGTTGCCTAGGAAGTACTTGTGATGGGTTGGTGTGGTTGTACTCATGTTTGGTTGTGGTTGTGGCGATAATGTCAGTGGTATGGTTTGTAAGACGGAGCAGTTTTGGGTTGTGGTGGGGTGGTAGGATGGTCGTAAAGGAGATGGCTGTAATGGCGGCGGTGTTAGAGGTTGTCTGGGTCGTGGCCGTGTCTTAGGTGTGATCTTGATTACGTGGCTCGTTACTCACCTGATAATTCTTTCTCTGATTACTTGGGTTGACGCTAATGGCATTGTCGGGGAGTGTGTCATTTGTTGTGATTGATGTAGTTGCGGTATTAGGATCAGTGGTGGTAATCGATGGAGTGATAGTAATAGTAATGATCGTGTTACAGGTGCTGATCAAAAATCATGAAATCAAGAAATAAAGGGTGAAAAAACCCCCCTGTTGTGAGAACCTTTGCATCCTCAGCACAAGGTTACAGCGATGCGCAGCAGATGGCGCTGGCACTCTCTTGGGGTTCGTATCTAATGGAGGTAGGAAGGGTGTGTGTTTTAGAGAACTGGTGGCGGGGATCTTGTGAAGTATCGAGGGGAGAAGAAAAAAAGGTATCGAAGTGTGGCCATATCGTCCCGTAGGGTATCGGTTACTTAGGGAAATTCATCTGTGCCTCTTGAACAGTGGCACCCCCACGATGCATCTGGCAGCCAGATAAGAGAGCAAGCCCGAGATCCTGAGTTGCGCACAGGTAGCCGTCTTAGCTCAGTGGTGTAGTAACACTGGACGGGGAAGGATATGCTCTTCGTTATGCTGTCACTCTTCGACCACTTCCTAAAATTTGCTTGCTTTTTTTCTTACCTATTCCACTTATTTGAAATGTCATTGGGGCTCAGAATGGTCTTAAAGAAGAGAAAATATTTTAGGATCGCAAGGGAAAGCTGAAAGACGAAAATTTCTGTGGGTCAGCAGTCATTGGGAGCTGGAAGTGGCGATGGTCGGGATTATATTGCTGATGACGTTGTTGGTAGTGGTGATGGGGGCATTGATGGAGGTGTAGGAGTGTGGAGATTGCAGTGGAGGAGATGATCGTGTTAATTCTTTTTCGTGGTAGTAGTTCTAACAGCGCTTGTTATAGTGGAAGTTGTGGTAGAGGTAATGGTGACAATGTAGACGACTCCTTTTTTATTTATTTATTTATTTTTTTACAGCATCGGAGACTTTTCAAGGGCGTAAAAAAAAAGAAAACAATAATGAAAAAAAAAGCCTGCTACTTACTGCCCCTGAATAGAGGAGCGAGGAGTGGCCCTTGTCATAGTAATGTTAGTGATACCTATGATATAAGTAATGGTTGTTGTTGCAGGGATACGGAAAGTTCTCGTTTTGTAGTGACTGTAGTGCTTGTGGTGGTGGTGGTTGTGGTATTTTTTTTGTATTAATGAAGTAATTTTTGTTAAGCTGTTACTATTCCTATACTGTATTTCTAATAGCGATGGCGGTGACAATTTAGTGTTTTGAAATGAGGTAGTAATGGTGGTGATGTGATTTTATAGTGTTATGCCAAGCCGTAGTAATGGTGAGGTTTGCGGTAGGTGATCTGGTGGTCTAGTGGGCCAGAGCTTCAAGCCATGCAAGTGATGCGCCGTGGCGAAGCGTATCGAGCCCAGTGCCGCCGCGTGACGTCAAGAAGAGCATCCGGTCTTACGCCCCGAGCCACAACCCGGAAAACAGCGATCATATAATACTAAACATATGTACAGCCTGCCGAGACAAAGAAAAATGGGGATGTTTTGCAGTGCGTAGGTGATGGAGTTTGTATTAATTGTGGAGGTGTCACGTTTTTATCGCAGTGTTTTTTTCGCTGCAGTGGAAATACAAGGGTGACTGTGGTGGTTCTATCGCAAAATAAGCCCCTAAAATATCTGACATTCAGCCACGCTTCCCATACTCTGTCATGCTCACCCTGACGGTAAATGAAAACAGATGGTGCCGGGATCCGTGGCTTAGGAATGAGTGTCGGCAGATGTTAGGAATAATTTGTCGTGTTCGTGGTGTTGATGGTGAAACGGTACATGTGGTATCGTCTGGTGGTGGTGTCCTGGTGGTGGTGCTCCTTAGCGTGGGGGTTGATATTTGTATGAAGTGGTGGGAATGGTGAGTGTGATGGGATGGTGTGTTAGTGATGGTTGTGTTTGTTGATGTGATAGGGAAGGTAATGATGATGTTAGGTTTGTCGTGATAATTATGGTGATGTCTGGTCTGTTTGTTGTCTAATGTTATTGTATTGGGTGTAATGGTATTGATCTATCGTGATAATGGTGTGCTGGTGATGGCGGTGTTGCCTGGTGTGTCGTGATAGTATAAGTGATGGTGTTATCTGGTGTTGAAAGAGGTGAATGTAAAATTGTATTGATATTACCGTTGTGGCGTAATTCACTCCTTAATCTAATGTATTTATGGTTGTGTGAACTTTGTTGCTAATCGCTAATCGTAGTGATTGGACATATTAATCAAAGGGTTTGTGATTGTGGGTAGATTGTGGGTAATGTTAATAATAAAAAAAATACAGCAGGAATGAAAAAGAACAGGAAACTACAGGAGGAAAGAGGGCATCAAAATCAAATTCCACGTATTCTCCGCCGAATATATACCGAAGTCCAATATTTATAATGGTGTCATCAGCGCTGAAATTCATCCACGTTACTATTGCGGATTTTCGTGCAACTGAGGAAGCGGCAGTATTATGGAGGTAGCTTGAGTTATAACTATACGTGGAACTGTCATTCGAGTAGTCTAGTTCTGTTTTGGTAGCGAGGGAGGGGGAGGGGGGAGGGAGTCGTGATGGTGCTGGGTGGTGGACTGGTAGCTGTTGAAGTGTTAGTTATTGTATTTTTGATGGCGATGATAATGTGCGCGCTTATAGGTTTGCGTGGGTGTTTTTATTGGGTGGGTGGAAATAGTCGGGTGATATTTGCGTTGATCAGTGCCGTTCAACGAAGAGAGAATAAATGAAAGGGTGCTCGTTGGTTCATCAGGTATCAGGTCATTGCACTTTCCAGAGGACGAACACATTTATCCACCCGAAATTGACCTCTCCTGACCTCCCGTTCTTTTTTCTTTTGTTCAGAGCAGTGTTTAGCGGGCTTTTTGTTGTTGTAGTTTTTGTAGTTTGCCCTTGAGCTGCCTCCCTTGCTGTTAAAAAAAGAAAATAGTTACGGCGAGGCTCAACAGATGGCGCTGGAGTGATAGTGAGCGTCGTGGCTGGTGCTGGTGGTGAGCGTCCCTTGCTGGTGGAGGTGGCGGTGATGTGACTAAGTTTTGAAGTTAAGGACAACGTATCGTTTAAATGGAGTCAATTATCACGTTTCACCCACTCTCTCTCTCTCTCTCTCTCTCTCTCTCTCTCTCTCTCTCTCTCTCTCTCTCTCCGCTCCTCGTAAACATTAAATCTGGCATTCACCCGCGGCTCCCTCCCTCTCTCTTGCTTAATCTGACGGTAAAGGAAAATAGATGGAGCCAGTATCCTTCTGAGCTTGGTCTTAGTTGTTGGGAGTGCGGTTTATATCGGTTATCGCCTTTGTAATGGTGTTTGTAGTATTTCCAGTAGTGAGGGTATTCCTGGAGGTAGTGCTTGGCCATGGTGATGTGTTGGTCATGGTGTGAAGGGGATGTTCCTGTAAGCGTTATCGTAAGTTGTTGATTGAGGTTGTTTCAGTGCTGGGTATTGATAAAGTATTCATGGTTAAGGTAAAGTTGGGAACATACGCTATAGCCGCGCGAGCCCTCTTTACTCACTTACGTCCCATTGACCCTTGAGCCTGAGGTGGTAAGGACCCATTACAGCGGGACGCAGGGCAAGTGTGAAATCCGGGTTACCACAGTTCACCTTCCCCAGGTTTTCCCAGGTACCCATTTATCGACCGGACCGGAAGGGAGGATGAACAGCTGGGTGGGTTGAGCGTCGACTGTCCTAGCTGGGATTCGAACTTGGCCACGCGGATTTGTAACCGGATATGCTAGCCACCTCACCTTGTTGGGACTCATCATGGAAGCGTTCTCGGTGGTGGTGTTTAGGGTGGAACTCGCGGTGGTGTGCGTTGAATTACTCGTAGCTGTAATTACTGAAATGAGTGTTGCGGTGTTTGTGAATATTTCTGTTTTCATGGGTGTGGTGGTGGCGGGCATGGCATTTTGTTATTAGTGCAGTGAAAAGTATTTGTGGTGATAGTGATTGCGTGTTTGTGGTGCGCGTTGTTGTGAAGGAGTTTTCATTTTGTTTTCGGTTTTGTTTTGCTTTGTTCTGGGCGTGTTTTTAGTTTTTGTTCGTGTTAGTTGTGATTAAGCGGAGGAGGGTGGAGTTGATATTTGTTGTCATTTCTGGTTTTAATTGCGGGGTTGTTGTTTTTGTGATGTTGGTGATCGTTGTGGTAAAGGCGATGGTGGTAGTCGCGACACTGTTATGATGATAGTCACGGGTTTTACTGATGAAACTCAAATGGCATATCTCGTGGTGGTGGCAAAAACTACGGTGATGTGAAGGGTGGGATGGGGGTGGTGTACTAGTGTTGCTTATTGTTATGGGTGACAGTAATGGTTAATACAACGTTGTAGTGTTATTCTCAGGTGCTGAAAGTGTGACTGATATTAATCGTTACGTTATGTGGTAATAGTGACAGTAGTGTTGGTGGTGTTTGCCTTGTGTTTCTGTATCGGGTAGAGCAATGCTGATACTAACATTTTTGATAATACTCGTTACCGATACTCATTATTGCATTAATACCAACAGTCATCATCGTAGGCGGTGGCTGAGTGGTTAGCGTGCTGGGCTCACATTCACTACACCGTGGACAACGTCGGTTCGAATCCCCACGCTACCACTTGGGATTTTTCAGTCACCGCCGAGTGGCTACCCACATGCTGTCCAGAAGACCACCCATCAGCTCGGACTCTAGAAGAAACCGTCCAGTGAATCAAGAAAGAGTTCCGGGAGCAGCATGAGCCAAGCATAACTGGCGCCACTATAAAAAAAAATTGCCTGCGCCACGACGGGCTTGGGCCGACCATCTGGCCCCTGAAGAAAGCCTACCGGCGCTATAGACGGGGTTGTAAAAAAAAAAAAAAAAAAAAAAAAAAAAAAATCACCACCAAGTAATAGTACACAGGCCGCCGTCACCACGACGTGTGGATATTGTGGTGGCTGCATCACAACATTTATATTTGGACCCCCACTCTGTTACAAATATATCACATACCATCGGTATCATGGAATAAAAAAAGTAGAATCGGCTTACTTTGGCAGCGCGTCTGTTGCGGCCAGCCGACTGAACACCATTGCTCGGGACTTCCAAATCCTGGCCGTGGATGGGGAAGGTGGGACGGGAATCAAGGGGTGGGGATGGGCGGGACAGGAACCAACAGGTGGGGAAGGGCAGGACAGGAACCAAGGGGTGGGGAAGGGCGGACGGAATCAAGGGGTGGGGAAGGGCAGGACAGGAACCAACAGGTGGGGAAGGGCAGGACAGGAATCAAGGGTGGGGAAGGGCAGGGACAGGAACCAAAGGGTGGGGAAGGGCGGGACGGGAACCAAGGGGTGGGGAAGGGCAGGACAGGAATCAAAGGGGTGGGGAAGGGCAGGGACAGGAACCAAGGGGTGGGGAAGGGCAGGACAGGAATCAAGGGGTGGGGAAGGGCAGGACAGGAATCAAGGGTGGGGAAGGGCAGGGACAGGGAATCAAGGGGTGGGGAAGGGCGGACGGGAGTCAAGGGTGGGGAAGGGCAGGGACAGGAACCAAGGGGTGGGGAAGGGCGGGGACGGGAATCAAGGGGTGGGGAAGGGCGGGGACGGGAACCAAAGGGTGGGGAAGGGCGGACGGAATCAAGGGTGGGGAAGGGCGGGACAGGAATCAAGGGGTGGGGAAGGGCGGGACGGGAGTCAAGGGGTGGGGAAGGGCGGGGACGGGAGTCAAGGGGTGGGGAAGGGCGGGACGGGGAGGAAGGGGTGGGGAAGGGCGGGGACGGGGAGCAAGGGGTGGGAAGGGCGGGGACGGGAACCAAGGGGTGGGGAAGGGCGGGGACGGGGAGGAAGGGGTGGGGAAGGGCGGGGACGGGGAGGAAGGGGTGGGGAAGGGGGAAGGGCAGGGACAAGGGGTGGGGAAGGGCAGGACAGGAGGAAAGGGGGTGGAAGGAGGGGGACAGGAACCAAAGGGTGGGGAAGGGCGGGACGGGAACCAAGGGGTGGGGAAGGGCGGGGACGGGGAGGAAGGGGTGGGGAAGGGTGGGGACGGGGAGCAAGGGGTGGGGAAGAGCGGGGAGAGGAACTGTTGACTTATTTATTTCTCTCTCATTAATCATTCCCATAGCCTATATCATTTCTACCAGGTTAATCATGTTTCTTCAAAGTCAAGCTGAATGGTTTTTTTTTCTCTTTTCCACATCAGCTTATATATAGCGGCATGCTCCACCTCGTTCATAGGAATGTCATTTGATAGTCACAAGGGATAATAAGGCGGCCATGTACTGCTTTTCAACGATGTATTGATTATAGAACTACCAAGGGGGATGAATTATGATGGAAGGCAAGATTTGGCTGAAAAAAAAACTATCGGTAGTGTCTGGTAAAAAATGGCCGATTTGATACACCCACTGGCCCTGTGTCCCTACGTAATGGGCTATGGGCTGTACGTGGATTTTTAAGACACCATCGCTTCTCACATCAACTATTTCTAAAGGTCAAAGAGGGGATCAATCGGGTTTTTGATTGGTGTTTTTAAGGTTCATGGCACAGAAGAAGGGTCAAACTACCACCAGGGTCATAAAGCTACCCCTGGAAAGGCCTACAGCTCCTGCGAAAGCCATGTCAAATATGTGAACTTGGGCGACGAAATGTTTTAAAATACGACCCTATATCCCGCCACAGGCTCAAGGATCAATGTGACGGAGATGAGCACCGAGGCCACGCGCAGCTTTAACTTCATCTTTTACCCATCCGATACCGATGCATCAGCTCAGGCCTAGTATCGGGTGCGGTTATGGTAATCGGGATATACATATACGATTGGCATGAATAGCGATCTGAGTCTGGTGTTGGCCTGGGAATACGTAGGTAGGACAGGTGCGCTAGAAATAGAAGAAATAGACGAACATATACCGGGATGAATGGAAAGCTCGATAGTGTTAGTAGGACATGCGTAGGTTAGGTCGTTAGGGATAGGGGATGTATGAGGTTAATCTTCGTTTTTAGTATTGGTTGTAACAGTGGCAAGGCGGTGGGTCTCATGTGATACGGGTTTACAGAGATATCAAAAAAGAAAACCAAACAAGGTGATGACGTTATGGTAGAGATTTTTTAACAGTAAAGAAAGCAGGTCGAGGGCACAAACAAACACAAAAGCCCGCTAAGCACTGTTCCTGTAAACGCAAATAAAAATGAGAGGTCAGAGGAGAAAAAAAATAGTACAGAAAATATGATAAAGTCGAATATATCCGCACATTTCATTCCCGGAACTACAATGTAAATATAATGCTCGGACATCTGGTGCTTGGTTTGCCGCTGAGAGACATATGGAGGCGAATTTCATGCGAGTTTGGTCTTTGATGCTGACTTGTGTTACCCATCGTCGTCCCTGTTGTTGTTGTTGTTGTTGTGGTGGTGGTGGTGGTGATGATGATGTTCGTGCATATGTAACGAAGGGTTTGATGGCCGTATTCGACATGGTGTTGTTAATGTTTACTTATGGTTCTGTGGGAGGGCTGTCAGAAGTGGTAGTGGTGGTAGTGTGCGGTATGTCATTCATGGGGGAGGTTGCGGTAGTACTGGGCCTCCTCGAGTGAAGAAGGCGATGATAGTATTTGGGGGTCATTTTTTATTTATCTTTATGGTCGATACAGTATCGTTCATGCTGAGATTTACCTTTACCTTGTCTGGTTCATGTGTGGCAGTAATGGTGGGTGTGGTGGTGCTCTTTATTGCCATTGTGGAAGATAGTTTATGGTGTTTGTGGAAGATGTGATGGTTGTCGTGGTGACGTCGATTAATTTACTATCTGGTGTGGTAGCGGTATTGTGGACAGTGGCGTTAGTAGTTGTGTCGTTAATAGTAGATAAAAGTGACAGGTATCTATGTCGGTTTAAGAATGTATGAGGTTGAATATAATGAAAAGACAAACAAAGAGAATATTACCAAACCCTTTGCTCCCTCAAACAAGCTTAAGGCGAGGCGCGTTTGGCGGCGCTGGCATACTTTTGAGATAAAATTTTTGGTGTCCATTGGCGAAAAGGTGCAGGTCATATGGCGAAGTCTCGGAACAAATGGCCTAAAAAAAGATAAATTTGACGTTTAAGTGGAGCAAATGTCACGATAGATATCGGGTTTCCAAGAAAAATAGCGGAGAGATCGGCGACTGAGGTGAACCTCCCCGAGTCTGGCTGCTCTGCTTACGATGAAGATCAATAGATGGCGCTGGTGTTCGTCCGAGCTTAGTTTTTGGTATTGATGGGTTTAATAATGGTTTTGATGTGTGTGGTATTTGTGATGGAGGTGATAGTATTTGTGGTAATGTTACGAATTATGGCAGTGTTGTAATATGATGGTGATTGTTGTACAGTACTTGTGATAATAATAGTGATTTTACTGCTTGCGTTCAGAAGTTGCTGATCAGCTTATGGTGATTGTTGTAGTTTTTATTAAATGCTGCCCATAGCGCCGGCATGCTCGCTCGAGGGGCCTGGTAGGCGGCCGAGCCGGCTAGTAGCGTGGGCGGATTTCCAATGAAGGCTTGAAGATACCACAAAATATAAAAAAACGATAGCGTGTGACTTGAGCCAGCCATTACAGTATTTTTTCCCTGGAAAATCCTTAAATAAGGCCGTCTTTATCTGACGATGAAGGTAAATTTATGGTGGTGGTGGTACCCTGGTATTGACAAGATTGCAGCGCCCAATGGTGGTGAGGTTTGTGACAATATTGGGGGAGGCGGCGGCTGGGATAGTTGAGATAGTTGAGGTAGAAGTGCAAAGCGTTCACAGTGAGGAGGCATTTGTGGTGGTGCTTTGTCGTGTAGGTTTCACTGTGCGGTATAGTTGATGTTCCTCGTTACACTGTTTGTGGTGGTGGTGGTGGTGATGAATGGTGCTGAAATATTTGTTGTGGACCTAGTCAGGGCAGTGGGAAGATATGTGGCAAGTGTTGTATTAGTGATAATAACGACATTGGCCTTTGTCAGGGGAACCAAGAAAGGACAATGGAAAGACGGCAAAATTGTAAGACCCACTCGATCCTCACCATAAGGTTGCAATGGACAAGAGTATATGGCCCTGGCATTCTATTGAGCTCAGATGATGGTGTTGATAGTGAATTAATACTACCAATAGTTACTAGAATTACAAACAGTGAAGTGGTGAAGTATTGAAGTGGTGAAGTGATGGTGGTAATGTGCTGGAACTTCACCCATAACACCCCCCACCCCCACCCCCCAAAAAAGTAATTGGTTCCGGGCAAGCCGTCGCCGTAGAGTTTTCCGTGTATCATTATCAGAAAATCTGAAATTCAAACTCCTCCCGGACTCTAAAGGTTTTAATGTAACGTTAATTTAAAGCCATGCACGCAGCTAATGCCATTCTGGGCCATAAGAGCTTATGGCTATGCTCGTGGAAATGTTAATGTCAGTAATAGTGGTCTTTTGAGTGTTCGGGAGACATTGTAGATAGAGCAGATGTAGCTTTTATAGTGGCGAGATTCGTAACAGTGGTAGTAGTAGTAATAGTAGTAGTAGCAAAAGTAGTAGTAGTAATATTGGTAACGGTAGTTGTAAGATCTGATGGTTATGTTCGTATACTAGTAACTATTGGTAGGTAATATTAATTTAGTATATGGTAGTGACTATATAGGAATGCTTGTAGTGGCGGGAGTGTTTCTGAAATATATTTTGGTGTTGGCATCGTGGTTAGTAGTATGTTGCAAGTGGTGTTCGATGTTGTGGTGAGGGTCTTTGTGCCGCAGTTCCCTCGAAAAATGCGATGTGGTAGTGATGATGATGGTGTGGAGTACACTGGGATAGGTGGGAGGTTATGGTTGTATAGTGGTTGCAGTTATAGTGGTAGGTGTGGTGCTCGTTCTTTGATAGTGGTGGTAGTGTTTGTAGTGTTATTAATGTAGTGTTTGGTATTATTGTGCTGTATGATTTTAATGTATTTTTTTATGGGGTTGAACCGACAGTGGGTTTAGTGATCTTTACAAGTTCCTGCAATATCTGTTTGTTATGTTATGGCGTATGACAATGGGTACCAGTAAGAATAGACGCTGTGGTAGTGGGAGGTAATTGTGGCTGATATATTGACGCTGGACAAAGACTACACAGGAAAACTAAAAAAGAAGTCCATGTTACCAGACTCGGTAGCTTTCCAGTACATTAAAACTAACGGCGAGGCGCAGTGTAGTTGGTGCCGCCCTGAGTCCAGTCATGTGCGACCCTTTCAGTGCGGAGAGAGACAGACAGATAAATAGACAGATAGATAGATAGATAGATAGATAGATAGATATATACAGACATGAATAAATAGAAAGATACGTAGATAGATAGATAGATAGATGGATGGATGGAGAGAAAATAGATGGATAAAAAGATATAGATAGATAGACAAATAGATAGATAGATAGATGAAGTTGAAAAAAAATAGTGTTATAAATAAAACTGTCAATATATCTTCTCAAAAAAAAGTTCCCATGTAATCGAAAATGTAATCGCTTCTCCCACGGTTACTTCATAGTCTTAATGGTGAGAAGCACTCTGCGTTTGGCGTCGGGTCCCATCTAATCCTTGTGTCAGTTTTTCATTGCGTCACGAGGATGGGTTGTTGTCGTAGCGGAGGTGATGTATGGGGTGAGACTGGGAGTGGTGGTTGTATCATATTCATGGTAGTGTATGGCTCTGATGTCTGTGGCAATGGCGGTGGTGCTGCTGGTGTTTAGTATTTGTGACAGGTGAGCTTCTGTTGGTATTTCGTTGTAAGGTTAATAATGGTGATCGTTGTTGTAGTGGTAGTGATATATGTGATAGATATGGCAGTGGTGCTGTTCAGAGTAATCTACTAATAGTCACTGCTGTTGGAATGGAGACTGGATTGGCTGTTGTTATTATTTGTAGTGTTATTGATAGTGGCCGTTGACAGTGGCGCCGAACATGTTTTATTTATTGGAGTTGGTGGAGGCATTCGTGTTTATAGTGCTGCAGAGAAGTGATCTTTGTGACGGTAGTGTTGATGATTGCGTTATAAATTTAGCGAAGATAATGCTGAGGATAATCGTACTATTAGTGTGCTGGAGGTTTCAGTGATGTTAAATGTTGAAAGCGTGTTTTGTGGTGGTCTAGTGATGGTGGTGGAGATGGGCTTTTGAAGGTATTTGTTGTTGTTGTCACCATAGTTACATCGGTGCGTTGGTTCTTGGTCCGGCTAGATCTGGTGTGGGTGTTATTGTGTTGGTGGTAGTGTTGGCATCATGCTTCGCTGTATATATTATTGTGTTGACATGGTTATTGTGTTGGTGGTAGTGTTGGTATCATGCTTCGCTGAATGTATTATTGTGTTGACATGGTTATTGCAGAGTTACGGTGTAAATATTTTCTACAGAATAGGAAGCAGCTCAAAGGCGCAACAAAAGACGAAATATGTAAAAACCCTCAATGGCGGTGCTTCTGCAAATTGCGTTAGTAAAAGTTTTTAAAATAGAGAGGTCAGAGTTATTTGGAGAGGTGTCTTGATACTCCCTCCTTGAAAGTGTTTAGGTCGTAGGCAGGAGTAAATACAAATACAATAAGACTGTTCCAGAGTTCGATATTTTAGGTTAGGTTAGGTTAGGTAGTGGTGTCATTCATGGTGGTATTGACATTTCACGCTATGTTAAGGAGTGTTATTATTCAAGATAGTATTGCTTTATAGTGTCAGCGATAGTGGTAATGAGATAGGGCTTTAATATTTTTTTTTATTTATGTTTGTTCCTATGTTTGGTTCTGCATCGAATGGGTGTTGACTGTGACATTATTTTTCCCCAGTGGTGTTTGTGTACGGTACAGGACAGGGCTGTGGGGTCGGATGCTTTTGTGTGGAGTCGGCGTCGGAAGCTGAGTCGGCAGTAAATCCCACGACTTCTTTTCTGTGCCGTGAACTTGCACAATAGACACATTTTGACTTTTTTATTGTCTAATTCAGCTGTACTTGGCTATAAAATATCTCTCTCTCTCTCTCTCTCTCTCTCTCTCTCTCTCTCTCTCTCTCTCTCTCTCTCTCTCTCTCTCTCTCTCTCTCTCTCTCTCTCTCTCTCTCTCTCTCTCTCTCTCTCTCTCTCTCTCTCTCTCTCTCTCTCTCTCTCTCTCTCTCTCTCTTTTCTTTTTCTTTCTTTGTCTCCCTCTTTTTTTTCTTTCATTCTGTCTGTCTTTCTTGTTTATTTTATTTGTTATTTTTTTCATTTTTCTTTGTGTGTGTGTGTGTGTGTGTGTGTGTGTGTGTGTGTGTGTGTGTGTGTTTGTTGTTTGAATTTATCCTTTGTGGACACGCGCTACAGAGGGCAAGAAACGGGTCGCGCCACACCTCAAGTGATATGATAGCGCCGGGAAAAACATATCTGCGAGGGACGCGTTCGGAATCGGCGGTGTAAACATTTCTCGGGTAGGAAAGAGTCCGACTTGTCTTTTTTCCTCGGACCCGACAACCCTGGTGCTGGAGGTGGTATTTGGCGCTACAAGGGGGGGGTGGAGAGGGGAGAAGGCTGGTTGTAGGTATTATTAATTTTAGTATGGTGTCAGTTACAGTGATTGCCGGTGGTCAGGTACTTTAGTATTGTTAGTCATGGTAGTACGTCAGTGGAATAGTAAAAGAATTTGTCTGGTTATGAGGGTGCTTATCATTGTGTAGTTATGGTGGTGCATCAATGGAAGTAATCGTTATGGTATTGGCAATGGCAGTGACCGTGGTAAAAGTATGTCTGGGGGTCAGGTTGTGTAGTATTGATAGCCATGGTAGTGGGTCATTGGACGTTATTGTTATGGTAATGACAATGCCAGTGTCTGGTGGTCAGGTTGTACAATACTGTGCAGTCATAGCAATGTGTTAATCGTTATGGTAGAGACAGTGACAAAGGTCTTGGTAAAAGAACTTGTCTGGTGGTCAGGTTGTATAGTACTGTCAGTCATGGTAGTGCGTCAGTGGAAGTAATCGTTATGGTAGAGACAGTGACAAAGACTGTGGTAAAAGAACTTGTTTTGTGGTGAAGTTGTTTAGTATTGTGTAGTCAAGGTGATGGGTAAGTGGAAGTAATCGTTATGGTAGTTGGAGAGACAGTGATCATGGTAAAAGTTTGTTAAGGATCATACAAAGAGCGCGAGAAAAATGCTCTCATTCACAGAATCCTCCGCACAAGCTTACGGCGAGGCTCAGTAGGTGACGCTGGCGTGCACTCGAACTTTCCTTGCTGGCGGCGGAGTGTCCTTATTCGAACAGATGGTTATTGTGAGAGGCAAGGCGAGGGCAGGAAGTATCAGTGACATAAATAAGGAAGTTCCCACCGTAGAGTTTTCTCCTAAAAAGCCGTAAGAGCTGAGAAGTCGGAAAAGCAGACAAGCCTCCCGCTCTCTGGCAACTCTCGGCACGCGCGGGAAATCAATAGATGGCGCTGGTATCCTGGCTTAGTTCCTGGTGGGTGTTGTTTTTGTGATATTTGTGTTACTTTCAATGAATGGGATTGGAGTTGTTTGTGATGGTGTTGCTGCCAGCGGCCTCTATCGGTGGGATGGTCGAGTATATGTTTCTTGCCTTGGAGGGCCTTGTGGGTGTTATCTCTTCTCCTTTGTTATGATAATGTTAGTTTTTGTGGTGATGTTGTTTTTTGCTGGACACGTGGCGAAGATAGAGAATGGTTATGTTTATGTAAGTCGTATTCATGTTGGTAGTAGTTTTTGTATTACTTTGTGGGATAGTGGTAACCTTTATCGCTACCAGACTGTCTACTTGATTGTATTCATCACCAGCCCTATCTACCTCCAGGCCACCATCGCCACTGCCATCACCACCAATTGTGCTACACGCCTTATCTTATTGCCTGTAGCCGCCACAATTAACACAAGCAACACAACCCTAATTGCATCTCTCTATAACCAACAAAACACTGCCGTTATCACCACATTTGCTGCCACGATAACCCCCCACCACCACTTTCCTTTTCACTACATTACGTCAACCACCATCACCACCACCACCACCACATGTACCATCACTTCTACCATTCCTTCTCTACAACCGCTACCATAACCAGACCGTTACGCCCACATCTTTGGACCATCGCTACCACCTCCGACGCCATGCAGGACACTTAGGGCCATATTTTTAAACATTTCAGCTCCCAAGTACACACATTTGAGAAGGCCTTCGTAGGAGTTTTGGGCGTTTCCAGCGGTAGTTTTATGGGCCTGGTGGTAGTTTGACCCTTCCTCTGTATCATGAACCTGAAAAAACACTCATTAGAACCCAGATGATCACCATTTTGCCTTTGAATGGTAGTTAATGTGAGACCTGAGAGCGTTCAACAATACCAACCTTACCATCGCACCGTTACCTATATCTACCACCGCAATTACCTAGGAGGAAATATGACTTGTCTTGTGTACGTTGACTGGTCTTCTGCAGATCTGGGTTGCGCTACATCTCAAGTGATACTGCAGCATGATAGCACCGGGAAAAAAAAAATCTGCGTTGGACGGTTTCGGAATCTGAGAAGCAAACATTTCCGGTGTCGGTATCGGAGGATTTTTACATGTACCCGACAATCCCGGTGCTGGAGGTGGTATTTGGCGCTACAGCGGGTTGGAGCTTTTAGTCTTTTTTTTCGTGTGGGGTCAGTTACAGTGGTTGCTGGTGGTCAGGTTGTATACTATTGTTAGTCATGGTAGGGGATCAGTGGAATC
The DNA here is from genome assembly GCF_024679095.1 of Eriocheir sinensis. Classification (NCBI taxonomy): domain Eukaryota; kingdom Metazoa; phylum Arthropoda; class Malacostraca; order Decapoda; family Varunidae; genus Eriocheir; species Eriocheir sinensis. The sequence goes on from NC_066547.1 coordinate 14,055,545, forward strand.
AATCGTTATAGTAGTGGGAGTGACCGTGGTTATAGTATGCATCATGAAGGCCGGGTGGTTTAGTGGTGTTTTGCTGTCCAGTGAGAGGTTGCAAGTTCAGTACCATCTCACGGCAGCCTCTCGGTGATGCAGATAACGCTCTCTTGAAACCCCAAAAGAGATGTATTATTGCCTTAACTACCTAGCTCGGAGGATCCATTAATGATCTTTTTATAGTATACATAAATTTGACCTTATCGGAAAGCAAGGTCACAACTCGAATTTCATACATTGTCAGCCAGAAAAATAAACCGTACCCCAGAACGTATATTAGGGAAAGTAAAAAAAAATACACGCCCTTTAAAATTTTCAGGGTGTATCCTCCTGTTTTCACTCATTAACTCTATTGTTGTTCTTACTGAGGGTAAAATTTTTTGGGGAATCTATCCTTTTTCTGCTCGGTAAAGCGGAGTATAACATGGAAAGAGGCGTGCTATTTTTCGGGTCTGGGCTGCAAACCTGATTAGGAGCGCAACGCACTAACGACGACGCTACCGGCCAGTGAGTTTTTTTTTTATCCTCATTACTTTCACGCTACCTCATGTTTGTATCATATCATCGCTACCACCTCACTCACCACTCATCCTCAGCCACCATCGTCATTCTTCACATATCCCAGAACCACCTCGACCACCACAACAGTTCTCCTCATCACTATCGTCATTTCTTATTACTTTGTGTTATCCACCACAAAGTCCATCACCATCACATAACTGTATTAGAATCTTCACCACCACCTCCACCGCCACCACCAATAGCTTACGAGTATTGATCACCATATTTTTTTCCTATTTCCTCCACGTCAAAGTATTCATCTGCCTTTTTATCTAACGAGTTGGCCGTGCCGTCTTTCATCTCTCCTGAGGGGCGCTGATGGTCGGCCTTAGCTTGGGGCTGCGGGATGGATTTTTTTTATAGTGACTTCTTTTCTTGGTTGCTTGTTTCATACGCCTTCCGGATGCTCCAGTTAATTGAGGACCCGACTGGATCCAGGAACACACGAACACAGGGACACCGTCTGTTTTCCCTCTCCATGAAGGTAACCTCTTGAAATCTCAATCTTATTTGCTCTGACCACAAGATTGCTTAGCGTGCGCCTCTCATCTCCTGCTGTGGATGCTCGCCGCTGTTGTGAGTTGATACAGTGTGTGGTTGATCCTCGGCCACTAGACGGGAGTGTCGGCCGTCGGCTGGACTTGATCTAGTTACCTTGATTTCACCGCTTCCGTGCGTTTACTAATCTGGCGCTACGAGCCTCATATGCATTCACCGCCGTAACTCCATCCCCCGAGAATGGTAACTGCTGCCGCCACCACCACAACCTTCAGGAACACCTCATATTCACCATTGCCCCCAGATCACCATCACCACGTTACTACAATTGCTATAATCATCACTTCATGCTCATCTTCTCCTCCCGAAATTGACCTCTCTCTTTGGACACTCCTTTGACCTCTATTCAGGAGCAGTAAGTAGCGGGCTTTTTTTTTTTAATATTTTTCTTTACGCCCTTGAACTGTCTCCTTAGCTGCAAAAAAAAAAAAAAAAATAAATAAACTCAGCCATCTCGCCACTTTTAGTCAATTCACCACCACTGCCAATATGATCTCAGTTCCCACCAAGCCACCGCCACCACCACCACCACATCCAGACACGCCCCGCCACCACCAGAAGCGCCCCTCATCGCAGTGCGCATCACGTCCTCATTCCAATCACCATCACAACTGTAACCTAATTTAACAAAGGTACTACCACTTACCATTTCCATGCACCATTACAACCCTCACTCCCATCAGCTACAGTGGTGAATGTCCGATGGTGATTGGGTTGCCTACTTTTCTGGTTGGTGGGCGTTATTATGGCAATGGCTGAGGTAGTTGTGGCTTCCATAGTGTTCGTTATTCTTCTGATGGTCGTTACAGAGGTATTCTTGAGGGATGGTCTTTGGTAGTGGGAGTCGTGTTTTGTGGTGGAGGTGGTTGTGGTCTTCATGGCTATAGTGGTAGTTCGGGTGGTGGTAGGGTTGTGTTGGTATCGTGTTGCTGGCATTCTTTATTGATGTGGATATTAACGTACACTGTAAAACCAGTGCTGTTAGTTTCGGATCCTGCCGTATCAGTTATTGTTATAGTAATGGGGGCGCTTTTGGTAATTGATTTGGTAGCATTTAATTGAAGCCATGATTTGGTGCTGGTCAAATAAAAGGTTAAAAATAGAAGGATTAATGATAAAAATTCCCATGTTGGACACTATTCTCGCCAGAGGGTTATGGCGAAGTGCATTAGATGGCATTAATTTGTTCCTTAGCTCGGGTTTATGGTGCTGGTAGTGACAGTGTCCATTGCTGAGGTGCTGGTGCGCATAGTAATTGAATAGAAGGAATAAAAGGAAAAATGATAAAAATTCGCATGTCAAACTATTCTCGCCAGAGGATTACGGCGAAAAGCTTTACTATATGTTATTAACTTGCTCCTAGTTCTGTATAATATGATGTTGGTAGTGAGTGTCCATGCATGAGGTACTGTGCTTATAGTAATGCAGCGAAGTTCTCGACCTGATAATAAAAAAAACCCATCAAAAACAAAAATCTATATCGCGTTGGAATAGGGCAAGGTGGTACCATAGATTTTATCATTTCCACGAAAATAGTCTGTAAATAGGAAATTCAGCCACGCTCCTCGTACTGTCGCAGCCGCGTGATGTGTCTGGCAAATTTAAGAGTGAGTGAGCCAGAGGGCCGGGGCGTCACACGGGGAGCTGCCTCAGTGCTGGAGCCTGGAGGGCCGCTCTCAGGCTGTCATATACGATGGCGGCGGAGGACAACAGATGGCGCTGGCATCACCCGGCCTTAGATTTTTTTTCTTTTGCTTTTTTCTCTTTAGTGAGTGGAATACTGCACGCGTGGCTTGGGGTACGCGTGGCCATGGGGGTAGTACTCGCGTTGGTGTTAGGGCTTAGGGGATATATTGTTGAATTTTGTGGTATTTATGTATAGTAGAAATGGTGGTGATGGTGATGGTAATCGTCGTGATGGTGTTGTAGTGTTGACTATTGTGTTAATTGCTCTGGAGCTAGAGAGATGGTGTTTATGGCGGTGTCCAGTGTTGCGCTGATGGTTTAGGTACATTGTTAGCGGACTTGTTGTAGTGGTAATGAAAGAGGGGTGAGGGTGGAGATAGTTCTTAGGCTGGTAAATTACGTTAGTGTTGCGGTGATGTATGTGTTGAGATGCTGCTATGGTAATGGTTAGGGGGGGAGGGTTGCAAGTGGTGTTAACCCCTTGACTACGGATTTCCTACCAGAAGATATCACCAAGCTTCAGGAATGGAACAAAAAATGACTGCTACAATGCAATGAAGAAAATGTAAAGTCCTGCATCTTGGGAGGGGATATCCAGCATACCAATACCACATGGGAAACACTCCACTATCCACCACAGAGGCAGAGAAAGACCTGGGACTATATTTTACCAGGCTACCAGTGAAGGCCAAATCAGTGCCAATTGCAGCGGACGGGTTAATGGAGTTGCTTTTGCGATGGTGCCTTGATCGTGTTTATGGTGGTAGTTGTGATGGTGTTTAGCCGTACATGGTATAATGTTGATAGTGATATAATGTTTGAGCTTCTACGGATGTGGTGACGACTTTGTTATGGTGAATCTTTTGTTACGATGATGTTGAGGGTGCTGTGCTCTGTCATGGGCGGCCTTGTATCCCGTTGCTGATAGAGTAGTTTATTGTATTTATGGCAGCTTTGCGATAACTCTTATAGCTGTTGTTGGTGAGATGGTGTTTTTAGGTCTATTTTGGCGCTGTGGTGGTAGTGATGGTGGTAACAGTTGCGTTTTTTTTTTGGTATTTGGCATAGTGGTGGTAGTGTTAGTGGTAATTATAATGTTTTTGAGGTATTACGTATCAAAGTGGTAGTGTTGGTGGTAGTTTTGGTGTTCTTTTAGATGTATGGTTTGTTCTCATCTATATTTGAAGGTGTGATGGTGGTGGTGATGGGAACAGTTCGGGGTGATAAAGATAGGCTGTTTGTGGCGGGATAATGTGTAATGGTGGTGGGTAAGTTTGTAAATAAAGCAAACGAGGGGAGGATCAAGGGAAGGCGAACCTACGAAGCGATTCCCAGTGATAGAGGTCACGAGAAGGAGTGGGTAGCTAGAGTAGTGGTGGTGGTGGTGGTGGTGGCGATGGTAATCTAATGCCGCTGCTGTTAGAGGGAGATAATGTATTAGGGGTAACCAGATGGGGCTTTGGCGGTGTCTGCTGCTGTTGGGATTATGTTGCTGGTGGTTAAGTTAGGTTACTACTACTATTACTGCAACTACTACTACTTCAACTACTACTACTACTGCAACTACTACTACTACTGCAACTACTACTACTACTGCAACTACTACTACTACTACTACTACTACTACTACTACTACCACCACCACAACAACAACAACTACCACCACTATTACTATTACTACTACTTTTACCACCACCACCACCATCACCAGCACTACCACCTTGACGGCCTAACCCACTAGAATGCTGGTTTAATACTGTTTGTGGCTGGGGCGGCAGCAGTGGTTTGTATGTTGTATTGTTTCGATGGTCAGTATATCGGCTGAATGGTGCTTGCGGTGATGGTGGTAATGGTGGTGGAAGGCCAAATGCGTTGCCGGTGATATGACGCATGTGATGGTGTTACGTTCTCTGCGGCGTGTGTATTTGTGGAAGTGTTGTGGTATTAGTTTAAGTGGTATTGGTGGTTTGTGGCTTTAGGGAATGATCCGGTTCTGCTTTCCAACACAGCGGGTTTGTAAGCTTCCAAATCAAATTGCAAAGGTTAGAATTGTGTTTTGTCTTGTGTTCGGTGTTCATGTAGATGCTAACACAATTAATTAAGGCTACCACTCAGCAAAAATCTTTAGTATCGGGTTCTTAGTAGAAACCGGAATGGATAGAATGGATAGAATGTAGAAAATGGCTTGAATGGATAAATTATAGAAAATGGATATGATGGATAGAATATAGAAGCATATGGGGAGGGCGCTTACAACGACTGGTTCAGCGGTGGTGGAGAAATTCTGCTCGTGGTATCATGTTACAGTTGCGTGGTGAGGTGTTTGTTCAGATGTCTTAATGTTGTGATAATGACAGTGACGGGTAGTGTGTGTGTGTGTGTGTGTGTGTGTGTGAGAGAGAGAGAGAGTATTTGGCTGTGTCTACTCCTGTGTCCGCAGCGGCAACTACAAAGGCGTGATATTGGTTGTGGTAGTGGTTGCTATCGCTGTGGTGGTGATGGTGATGAAACTCGCGGTGTTCGGTTTCGTTGTAGTGGACAGTAGCTGATGGGGAGTTCGGACAGAGACAGCGGGTGATAGCCTTTGAACTGCCGCGTGAAGACAGAATGGGGGTCAGGTCTTATCCCCAAAACCACAACCTTAAAACAGTGTGGGTAAATGCTGTTGAAAGAAGACGAAGATGGGGAAAATGAGGTTATGGTGTCAGTAGGGCAGTGGTGGTTGAGACGGTGTTTTGAAATGTTGAAGTGGTAGATGCAGTGGGGTTAAAAGTAATATCGGATGCTGTATGTGTGCTTGTTAGTTATTTTAATTGGGGGTTATGATACAATTACAATGGTGTTGGAGTACTGCAGCGCGGGTTTTATTGGTAGTTGAAATAATGTCTGAATCGGTAGTGTTGGAGTGGTACGTGGTTAGAGTGATATTGTTGACTGTTGTGTGCGGTCCGGAATGCTTTGATGACCATGATCGTTCTTCTAGTGGTATTGGTAATGGTGTATGACGCAGCAAGGTGGGGTGGGGGTTGTGATACATGTTGGTGTTGTGGCTGCAGTGCTGTTGATTATGGTGATAGGCTCTGATTTTGTGGCTGTCATAGTGTTCATGACAGTTGTGTTTGTAACTGTGTTGATGGTTGTGTTGGGAGCTGCCATGGTGATGAGGGTGTTCTTTTCAAGTGTAGCTTTTGTTTCATGGTGGTAAGGGGAATGATGCAATGATCTTCGTTCTTGTTATGTCTTGTTTATTTATCTTTTTTTACATTCGTCCAGTAGTCTTCTTTGATGGGGCATGTTGGTTGGCCCTAGCATTTTAGGGCCACAGACAAGTATTTTATAGTGGCACCATTTTTGCTTGACTCGTCCTGCCCCCGGAGCTCCACATGATCCTTTTGAGTTTCACTAGAGTCCGCGGTGACAGGAGGTCATCAGGATAGCATGTAGGTTGCCTTTGACCGCTCGGAGATGAGTGAACATTGTTAGCTTGTAGCGGCGGGCGGAACTTGAACCCGAGCCTCCAGGACACCGCTCCCGCACACTAACCACTCAGCCACCACTCCCCTGCGATGGCTTTGTTACTGTTATAATGGAAGTGAAAGGTGTGACATGATGGCGGGTGTGGTGATGTGAATGGTGGTGTGGTGTGTTAAGGTGAGCGTCATGTTACATAATAGTTGTGGTGACGGGGGCAGTGTCAGGCGCTCCAGAAGGGATCATGTCCGTTTACTATCGCTGAATTCGTCGTTGCAGTGGTGGGAGAGGTGATAAGAGATGGCTGGCGCTGAAATGGCGGCTTTGTTGGGGTGTAGTCTTGTTTTATGGCAGCTTGGGAGGGGGGGAGGATAGGAAGGTGGTGGTAGCGGTGGTGGTGGTTGTGTTTAATTTGTGGCGGTCGAGTAAATGATGGTGGAGGGAGGAGGTGGTGGATGTTGCCTGCTTCTCATCACTTTTCCGGCCTCCGTGCTGCCACTAAAGCAAAGACCAGGCAAGAGGCGACAGGCAAAATCAAGCATTGCCATCAGCACCACAGCCATCCCCGCTCTTAACACAACTAATGCAGAGATCAACTAAGCTGGTGATGAAGACCCCCAGCAGCATCCAACACCATTACCACCACCACCACCACTCTCACCACCACCGAAGAATACCTGACACCACTTCTACTTAATCTAGCGGGGTTGGCGATGGTGGTGATGATGATGGGAAGTAGTGGTGGTGGGGGGTGGGGTGGGGGGTTAGTGTTAGCATTGCCAGGTCTTCTTCACCGAACTGCTCTCCATTGTCGGCCGTGCTACAGGTGGTGGTGGTGGCAATACTGGTGGTGGTGGTACTGGTAATAGTGGTGGTAGAGGCTGCAGCTGTGGTACTGGTGGTTGCAGCAGTGGTGGTAATATTGGTAGTAGGGGTGATGGCAGTGGTGGTAGTGTTGGTGTTGAAATTGTCAGTATATTAGTGGTGGTGGTGGTGGTGGTGGTGTTAGTAGTATTAGTGGTGGTAGTGGGGGTATTGGTGTTGGTAGTGTTAGTAGTATTAGTGGTGGTAGTGGGGGTATTGGTGTTGGTAGTGTTAGTAGTATTAGTGGTGGTAGTGGTGGTAGTGGTGTTGGTAGTGTTAGTAGTATTAGTGGTGGTGGTGGTGGTGGTAGTGGTGTTGGTAGTGTTAGTAGTATTAGTGATGGCGATAGTGTTGGTAGTGTTATTAGTATTAGTGGTGGTGGTGTTTGAATTAGTGTCGGTAGTGTAAGTAGTTTAAGTGGTGGTGGTGGTTGGGATTAGTCGTCGGCTGCTCCTCATCCTTCGGTCGGGCCTCCCCTTCGCCTATCCACTCATCGACCCGAGTCTCCAGGCGGGGCGGGATCAGAGGAGCCAAGTAGCACCCGGATTTATGGAGATTAAGCTAGCGTCAGAGTAAACAGGGTCCCGGAATTATGTCGTAAATCTTGGGATTGTCACGATACACGCTCTTATACTTTTTAGCCGAAACATTTCCTACGCAGATCCAGTGGAAATATTACTTGACTTTGGGACCAAGGAAGGCGACGTGAAGAAATGGCTTTGTTTATAGTTTCTCTCGCGTTCTGCATATTTATCTTAGAATTAATCCAGACGAAATATATCTCGCCCCCTTACAAGGTTTGTTTTATGCTAGCCCTCTTTCTCTTTGATTGTCTTTCTATTTGTCTGTCTGTCTGTCTGTTTGTCTGTCTGCCTGTGTGTGCCTGTCTGTATCTATTCGAGTGTGTGTGTGTGTGTGTGTGTGTGTGTGTGTGTGTGTGTGTGTGTGTGTGTGTGTGTGTCTCTCTCTCTCTCTCTCTCTCTCTCTCTCTCTCTCTCTCTCTCTCTCTCTCTCTCTCTCTCTCTCTCTCTCTCTCTCTCTCTCTCTCTCTCTCTCTCTCTCTCTCTCACAGTCTTATTTTGGGAATAGGATGAAGTCACCACATCGTCGATGAACACTATGGCGAAGTATTGCCGCTGTAACAAATCAGGTTCATGCATTAAACATTACCTACGGATTCTTTGGTCTCTTGTATGTTAGATTACCAATGTCACCTTTCTGTTGATCAAAGAGCGCTTCAACTATTCCTACTATTACTACTTATACAGCTACTACTACTCTCACCACCTCTACTACTACTACTACTGCTACAACTACTACTACTATTACTACTACTACTACTACTATTATCACTCAACATCAACAACATCAACATGGTCATCATTAGCTCTCCCAAACCCCGCCTTTCGTTTCTGTTTTGTGCCTGTATTTTTTAGTCTCGATGTAAATGTTCCATGCACTTTAATTCCACGACGCCATCTGGTCAACGGCCTGTCCTTGTCTCTTTGATGTCAATGGGGATGATGATGATGATGATAATAATAATAATAATAATAATAATAATAATAATAATAATAATAATAATAATAATAATAATAATAATAATAATTATAATACTTTAGCAATGAACACTTGGTACATATAATACATTTTCGTGATACATTTTCTTTTTCTCTCTTTCGCTTTGTGTATATTTATATTTTTACGTAACCTTTCTCTTTTCTAGTACGCACAACAAAACAAACCTTCCTGAAAAGACAAATTATTTCTCGCTCATTTTTCCGGGTGATTCATCTTGTATTTCTCCCGCGCTTCGCTCTTTCCCAACATGCGCGGAAAAGTAATTATGCACAAGGTTGGCAGCGACGAGTTTTGTTTTGCTGTCAGTCTAATGTTTTGCTCCGCTGTTATTATCCGAGTTTTTGAAGTTTTCGATGAAACATTTTATGCTTTGTTTCGTGTTGTTCCATGTGTTTATTTCATGAAATTGTTTCAGTTATAATTGTTATTGTTATTATTGTTGTTTTTGCTATTATTATTGTTATTACTATTATTATTATAATCATGATAGTGATAATGATAATAATAATGATAATAATAATAATAATAATAATAATAATAATAATAATAATAATAATAATAATAATAATAATAATAGTAATACTATTGGCAAGAAAAGTAATAATATTTTTGTTAATATAATTAGTAAAACTATAAATATGAAAGAGAGGGTTTTAAAGAGACTATACGGTTCAGTGACCTTTTAGGATTTAGTGAAATTTGAAGATTTCAGGAGTGTACGGCCTTCGGAGGAGTAAGAAATTAAAGATGTGGTATAGTGATTAGTGCGCGGACCTGGGTTCGATCCTGGCCCGGGGCAATCGGCGCTCAGTTTCCCCCAGCTGTTCCTCGTCCCATTCTAGCTGGTCGATCAATAGTACCTTAGGAAACTTGGGTAAGGTAAATTGTGGTAACTCTGATGTCACGGTGGCCCTGTGTTCCAGAGTAATGGGTTCTTACCGACCAGAAGCTTAAGGGCCATACAATTACACTAAAATGAGTACCGAGGCCATGTGCAGCTTAACGTATGCCTCTTATTTTATCGTAGGAGTCCATAACCTGGGGTAAACTATCCCAAGCGGGGTAATTTGGTCTTTTCTGTGGGGTAATGGGGAGACGGAGGGCAACCAAGGAAAAAAATCTTACTAAAATCATATCCTTTGTTAGGCTTCAAATTAGAGAAGCCGGATATATATGTCCTTTTCTGTCCTTTTATTATTCCAGCTATTTAACGCTGCATAAATGAGCACGTAAAAAATTATTAATGAGTTTTCAAAGTATGGGTGCTAAAATGAAGTTGTGGAAGCATGAGCACTGAGGGGTAAATGAGTGAAGGGCGGTGTGGAAAATGGGGTAATGATTAAAAAATGGCTGGGAGCCCCTGCCTTATCTTTACTTAATACTTTAGAAAGCTGTACTGAATCTTTTAAGAGGCTGTAAGGTTTTCAGAAACATTTAGAGTCCCTGAGGTCAGAGAAGCTTGTTCAGAAGTGTGTCTTTTTGGAGACTCGGAGGTATTATTATTATTTTTTTTTTAAGATTGCAGTGCCGCGGGAATTAGCCTTTCAAAGTATTTACTGAAGGCTTTGAGGGACTAAAGTGGTAAGAACATTCTACTCAATGATTTCTGAGACAAAGGCTTATGGAGGCGGCACTGAAGGCTTCGCGGAACAGAGGCTTGACGGTAAAAGGCGAGACTCGCGAACGAGTTTTTGTTTCAGGTCCAGCGCACGTTTTTCACTAATTATCGAAGGGTAAATATATATTGTTTTTTTTGTTCAAACACACACGGATAGAATTTATTACGTGACATAAATAAAAATCATCAGCGTTATTTATTCCGCGCAATGTGTAGCTTCGCCGAGTAAATGAGTGGCCTGTCGGATAAATTGCCGGACATTTTTTCTTCCCAGATTACCGCTCCGCCCCAGTGCGCTTTCGTTGTTGTTGTTGTTGTTGTTGTTGTTGTTGTTGTTGTTGTTGTTGTTGTTGTTGTTGTTGTTGTTGTTGTTGTTGTTGTTGTAGTTGTAGTTGTAGTTGTAGTTGTAGTTGTAGTTATAGTTATAGTTATAGTTATAGTTATAGTTATAGTTATAGTTATAGTTATAGTTATAGTTGTTGTTGTTGTTGTTGTTGTTGTTGTTGTTGTTGTTGTTGTTGTTGTTGTTGTTGTTGTTGTTGTTGTTGTTGTAGTAGTTGTAGTTGTTGTTGTAGTTGTAGTTGTAGCTGTAGTTGTAGTTGTAGTTGTAGTTGTTGTTACCCTTCTCTAATTCATGTATATTTTCTACCACCGCCACCACCACTACTACTACTACTACTACTACTACCAACAACATTACTTTCCCTCCTTCCTCTACCACAGCTTTTGCATATTTGCCTGTCAGAATAATCATCAGGGGCAGTGGTGAGATATGAAGCTCAGTAGAAACAATGTACCCCGGTAGTTTGTGGTAATAAAGTCCACGAAGAGATCCTCGCGATGTAATGAATATCCGTGTGGCATGGCAGAGGATGGCGAAGGGTGAGAGTAATGGGAAAAGTTATGCTTGGGGAGGTTAAAGCCATGCACAGTGTAGACAAAAATAAGGAAGCGATGCGGCGGTGTGTGTAAAATGTCATGTAATAGGCGAACAGAAAGAAATCTGTTGATGTGGCTCGGCCGTAACAAGCTGGAGATTAAAAATATGCCAAGAAATGTAAAAATAATTCCAGTAATAGTGTTTTAAAGCAGATGGGGTGGCCTTCTACATAACTTGGCGGGATGCGGTGAAAGACTGCGCAGGGCAAAGAGATGCAAATTAGCTGAAGATTTATGACATTGAGTGAAAGTTGGCAAAGGAGAGTGCGTCCTCGTAAACCTGGAAGCTGGTGTCTCTCAACCTATGGCGGGTCTGGGGCGCGCCGAGGGGTGGTAAGGGCGCCGCGTGACCCAGATCAGCTCCTGGTTTTCCAATACGAATGGTGTGTTAATATTAATGGCGCCAAGGTCCATTACCGGAAGGGTCGCGTCGGCTCATCAATATACGTATATCCTCTTTTCAGAATGTTGAATATTACATTGATGAGAGGAGGGGGCCGGGGGGAAGGGGATGGTGGTGATGATTTCTGCTGCCATCTCAACTACTACTTCTACTGCTACTACTACTACTACTACTACTACTACTACTACTACTACTACTACTACTACTACTACCACTACTATTACTACTACTACTTCTACTACCTCTTTTACTACTTTTCTACTACTACTAACTTTACTACAACAACTATTACAACCACAATAACCACCACTACTACCACAGCTATCCCCTCATCACCATCACCACCACCCATCACCACCACCATATTTTTCTACTAGCCTGATTGTTTTCACTGGTATTTCGTTTCTTCCCGGGACAGCGGGGCGGGAAGACAAAACGTTCTCCTTTAATCAGGTATTTCTGAGCGCAGGAGGGAGATTGTGTCTGTGAGAGCTTGTCAATACCACTCCACTGGCCTCTCTCCTCCACCTCCCTCTCCACCTCCACTCACCTTTACAAACCTCGTCCCTCTTCCTCCTCCGTCCGCGTTTCTGTCTCTCCTGCTCTTCATCTCAGTCTTTCTTTCATCCCTTTATCGCTTCGCTCTCCTGTTCCTTTGTCTTATTTCTCCTTCCTAATTATTACATTCTTCGTCTGGTTAGTTATACCTTGTTAATCATGCGTCTTTTTTTTCTTTCTTTTTTTTTTTTTGGTTCCCGTCCGAGTTTGTTTAGCAGTCTCGTTTTTTTTTATTATTTTTTTTCGTTGCCTTTTTTTTAACGTTTTTTTTCCTCCCAATTATTCTGGTTCTCCCATAGCGTGTTTCTTCACTCCTCACTGCTCTTCATTACTGTTTGTTTCGCGTTCTTTTGCCTCCTCTTCCTCGCCCCTCTCTCCTCTCTCCTCTATTTCATCACCTTTATTTTTCATCTCATCATTCCCTTCCCCTTATTAATATTATTCTTTCATCATTTCTTTTTCCACCACCTTATTACTTAATCTCCCCCTTCGCTCCATCCTCACACATCTAAAACTCTTCTCCTTTTTGTCTACCTTCCTCATTACTCGCTGTTCCACTCTCCTTCCCTTTCCTTTCAACTATTCAATCACGTATACTTTTTTTCCTGCAACTTATTCATCTTCATCTTGTATCTTCGCTTTGGTGTTTTCCTCTTTTCCTTCAGTTTATTCGTCCACGTCTACCTCCTCCTTCAACACATTTCTCTCTATCAAAGGTACAGCATCAATTACGTTCCCCTCCGTCCATTTCCTCCTCCCTGTGCTTCGCCTCTCTCTGTCTCTCATCAATCTGTTCATTCACGTCTACCTCTTACTTCAACGCATTTATTTCTATCCTGCTTTCACTTTACGTTCGCTCAATCACGTTCCCCTCCGTCCATTTCCTCCTCCCTGTGATCCGTCTCTCTCTGTCTCTCATCAATCTATTCATTCATGTCTATCTCTTACCGTACTTCAACGCATTTATTTCTATCTTGCTTTCACTTTACGTTCGCTCAATCACGTTCCCCTCCGTCCATTTCCTCCTCCCTGTGATCCGTCTCTCTCTGTCTCTCATCAATCTGTTCATTCACGTCTACCTCTTACTTCAACGCATTTATTTATATCCTGCTTTCACTTTACGTTCGCTCAATCACGTTCCCCTCCGTCCATTTCCTCCTTCCAGTGCTCAGTCTCTCACTCTGCCTGTCTACCTTCCCTTCATGGTATTAGCTCACATTACTGCCGTCCTGCACCCCGATTGTTCCCGATCCTTTGTATATACCTTCTCGACGGCTATGTACCTCCACTTACCCGTTGCTCCATTTCCGCCATCCTGTCATTACCTGTTCCCAGCCACCTGCCGCTCAGCCTGCCTCAGATTCACAGGAACACACAAGGATATTAAGGCTGGTATTATCAGACGGGCGCTTCTTACATCAGCTATTTCTAAAGGTCAAAGAGGGGGTAAGTCTTATTCTAATGAGTGTTTCTTCAGGTTCACGGTACAGAGGAAGGGTCACACTACCACCAGGGTCATAAAACTACCCCTGGAAATGATCAAAACTCCTACGAAAGCCTTGTCAAATGTGTGTTCTTGGGCGGCGAAATGTTTTATAATATGACTCTTGGAGTTCGCCAGAGGTCAGTCGTCACACACACACACACACACACACACACACACACACACACACACACACACACACCTGGGGAAGAGAGCATTGATCATATTTCTCTCCCCTCAGCTTCAGTCGCCCTCGCCATATGTGTTATTTCTGAGTTTTGTTTTTCGCCTCGCTTTTCCTCGCCTCTTTTCCTTCCACCACTCCTCCACATTCCTTCCTCTCCACTTTTCATTCATTTATTTTTTTTCTCGCCTTCTATCTCTCAATCATTTCCTGTCAATTTCCTGTCCGTCCCATTTCATTCTTCCTCAATTTGCGCTGCGCTTTTTTTTTTCCTTTCCCTTTCCCTCTATCTTCTTCCTCCCTCTCACAGTTTTTCTCCTCACCAGCCTCTGCTCTCCGTTTCTAGTTTTTATCTATTTATTTCTCTCTCTTTCAATCTCGTTCTCTGACCTTGTTCTCAACGTTCTCCATTTCCTCGCTTCAAATGACTTTCTATGCCTCTTTTTCTCCACCCTTCTCTTTACCTCTTCCTTCTCTGTCACTCTGTCTTTGCCTGCTAGTATCTCTCCTCTCTGTTACGTCCCTTCCCTTCCTCCTTCCTTGGTCTTTCGTTCCCATTTTCATCCATCTTTGTCTTCTTCTTATCTGTCCTACGCCACCGCTCTCCACTTTCCTTTCCATTTCTTTGCCTCCCTCCGTCCTCCTCCTCCTCTCTCTCCCTTTTTCTTTCTCTCTCTCTCTCTTTCTCTCCATAAAATCTTTCAGCTTTCAGTCATTCCTTCTCAATATCCTCTCCTTCCCGTTCCATTTTTTATCCGTTTACCTGATATTTTCTCCCATTTTCCTTCCGCCATTTTTCTTCCTTCGCCTGCTCATGCTTTCTCTCTCTCTCTCTCTCTCTCTCTCTCTCTCTCTCTCTCTCTCTCTCTCTCTCTCTCTCTCTCTCTCTCTCTCTCTCTCTCTCTCTCTCTCTCTCTCTCTCTCTCTCTCTCTCTCTCTCTCTCTCTCTCTCTCTCTCTCTCTCTTTTAGCATTTCTTTCTCAACGGCCCCATTTTTATCCTTTCATATATCTTTCTCTCTCCCGATCCTTTTCTCCTTCTTACCTTTCCTCTCACTGCACTTTTCTCTCCACCTCTTCCTTCTCCATCAGTGTCTTTACCTCCCAGTATTTGTCTTTCTTCCTCACTTCCCTTCCCCTCTCTCTCTCTTTTTTTTTTTTTTCTCTCCGTCGCCCCTGTTTTCATCTGTCTCCGTCTTCTCCTTACCTGTCTCAAGTCGACTCGTTTCACTTTCTGTCAGTCTTAACATCTCTCATTTCCTTTTATCTCCCTACCTATATCAGCATCCCAGCATCCCTTCGCCCCTCTCCCGTTCCCTAATCTCGTTCCAATCTTTCTTCCACATCTAACCTTCCTCCGTCGCTGTGTTCATGCCTCATCTTCTATTACTCTTATCGCCCCTCTTTTCCTCTTATCTCC
This sequence comes from Eriocheir sinensis, assembly GCF_024679095.1. Taxonomy (NCBI): domain Eukaryota; kingdom Metazoa; phylum Arthropoda; class Malacostraca; order Decapoda; family Varunidae; genus Eriocheir; species Eriocheir sinensis. The sequence goes on from NC_066547.1 coordinate 14,070,903, forward strand.
CTATCTATATCAGCATCCCAGCATCCCATCGCCCTTCTCTCGTTCTCTTATCTTGTTTCACTCGTTCTTCCATTGCTATCCCTCCTTCCGTCTCACCTCCTGTCAGTCATAACGTTCCTCTTTTCCTCTTATCTCCCTATCTATATCAGCATCCCAGCATCCCATCGCACTTCTCTCGTTCTCTTATTTTGCTTCACTCGTTTTTCCATTGCTAACCCTCCTTCTTCCGTCGCTGCGTCCATGCCTCATCATCTATTAGTCTTATCGCCCCTCATTTCCTCTTATCTCCCTATCTATATCAGCATACCAGCATCCCTTCGCCCTTCTTTCATTCTCTTATCTTTTTTCACTCGTTCTTTCACTTCCAACCCTCTCTCCGTCGCTGCGTCCATCCCTCACCTTCTGTCAGACAACGCCCCTCTTTTTCCTCTATCTCCCTACCCATTAGCATCCCAGCATCCCTCCGCCCTTCTTCCTTTTACTAATTTTGTTCCACTCTTTCTTTCACTCCCTTCCTCCGTCGCTGCGTCTATGCCTGTTAGCCTAAACGTCTCCTTCTTCTATCTCCCTTCCTATCAGCATCCCAACATCCCTTCGCCCTTCTCCCGTTCTCTGGTATCGTTTCACTCGTTCTTCCTCTCCCTCCCTTCCTTCCTCCGTTTCCGCGTCCATATCTCACCTTCTTTCAACTTAACGTTCATCTTTTCCCTTATCTCCCTACCTACATAAGCATCCCAGCATCCCTTCGCCCTTCTCTTGTTCTTTTATCTTGCTCCACTCGTTCTTCCACTGCTAAGCTTCCCTCCCTCCGTTTCTGGGTCCATGCCTCACCTTCTGGCACCTTAACGTTCATCTTTTCCCTCATCTCCCTACCTACACCAGCATCCCAGCATCCCTTCGCCCTTCTCTCGTTCTTTTATCTTGCTCCACTCGTTCTTCCACTGCTAAGCTTCCCTCCCTCCATGCCTCACCTTCTGTCAGCTTAACGTTCATCTTTTCCTCTATCTCTCTACCTCTATCAGCATCCCTCCGTCCTTCTCCCGTTCTTTAATCTCGTTCCACTCGTTCTTCCACAACCAACCTTCCCGCCGTCGCTGCGTCCATGCCAGCTCAGCGGTCTCGGGGAGGGGCGAACACGGGGCTTGGAGGGACTAGAAAAGTTTTGATCGTCGCCCCAAGACCTTTTGGCTGTTATTGTGAGCGCGGCGTTACGGCTGGTCACAGCTCCCCGACTCTTCCCTGGAAATGTTTGTAAGGGATGAAGGGTCTGTGTGGCGCCGTCTCCCCTCGCCCTGCCTAAGCTGTCTCCCCCTCTCCCCTCTTCTATAACTCCATTTGCATTTTTCTTTTTCTTGTTTGTCCTCCGTCTTTGGGTTTTGTGTGTGTAGGGGGGGGGATGAGGAGGTCTGTGTGTGTGTGTGTGTGTGTGTGTGTGTGTGTGTGTGTGTGTGTGTGTGTGTGTGTGTTTTATTTCTTTGTGTTTTCTCTTGTACATATGATTCTGTATTTCTCTTTGTCTGGAATTTTTTTCTCTCTGTCTGTCCTCCTCTTTTATCCTTTGTCCGTGTCGGTTTGTCTGTTGTCTTTGTCTGTCTGTCTGTCTGTCTTTTTGTCTCTGTCATTTGTCTCCTCTCAGTCTATTTGTCTTCTGTCTTTTGTCTCCTTTCTGTTTGTGTGTTGTCTGTCTGTTTGTCTGTCTGTCTGTCTGTGTCTGTCTGTCTGTCTATGTCTGTCTGTGTCTGTCTGTCTTTATCTCTCTCTCTCTCTCTCTCTCTCTCTCTCTCTCTCTCTCTCTCTCTCTCTCTCTCTCTCTCTCTCTCTCTCTCTCTCTCTCTCTCTCTCTCTCTCTCTCTCTCTCTCTCTCTCTCTCTCTCTCTCCTTCTCTCCCTTCCTTGTCTCCCCGTCTTCCTCCCTTCCTATCTCCTTCACGCTCTGTGGCGAAAATGGGACCATGGACAGAATAGAGCAGGTGGAAAATGTCGGGTTCACTGAAAAAGAGTGAGAGGAGGAAATAGGAGGAGAATCCTGGCTGCTGGAAGAGTGCGTTTGTGCGAGAATTTGGTTAGAAGCGGAAGGGAAGGCAAGCGGAGAGGAGGGAGGGGGGTGAAGGGGGGAGGGAGAGAGTGCAGAAACGACAGACCAATGACAGGATTTGGAAGCCCAATAGGAAAGCGGAATTGCGTTTTTGTCAAGGTTATGGCTTTCTTTATGGTTATTGTTTGCGTCTCAAACAGGTTACGCCGCAGTTTATTGAATCCGGGTTCTTGATTTTGTTTGTCTTTTTTTCTTGATGCGAAAAGAAATGGCCCTCCTTCGGCTGCCTACGTGAGAATGCACAGTCATGAAAGTTACGGCACTGAAAAAGCTGTACCAGGAGTAGCCAAATATTGGTGCTTGCGTTGTGGTATCAAGGCTGCCACTTCGTTGTTGTCGCTGCCACTTGATCCGCCAACCCTTTCCTCAAAATAAGGCTGACGTTGCCGCCCTCGGTGTATCCTACCCCGCCGCTGTTGCTCTTGTGGTTTTCCTCGCCGCCATGCTGTTCGCTGTTGTTGATATAGGTGTCATTGTTGCTGTTTCTGCCTTGCCACCGATGTAACGGATCATGCTGCTACTGTTGGTGCCTGTGTAGTGGTCTTGGTCACAGCAACTTCCGCTGTTATTGCTGTTACTTCTACTACTACTACTACTACTACTACTACTACTAATTCGTCGCTTCGTCCATGACTGTTAGTCTAAACGTCCCCCTTCTCCTCTACCTTCCTTTCTATCAGCATCCCAGCATCCCCTCGCCCTTCTCCCGTTCCCTGGTATCGTTTCACTCGTTCTTCCGCTCACTCCCTCCCTCCGTTTCTGCGTCCATACCTCACCTTATGTCAGCTTAACGTTCATCTGTTCCTTTATCTCCCTACCTATATCAGCATCCCAGCATCTACTACTACTACTACTACTACTACTACTACTACTACCACCACCACCACCACTACTACTACTTTTACTACTACTACTACTACTACTACTACTACTACTACTACTACCACTACTACCAATACCACTATTACTACAACTACTACAGTACTACTTTTACTGACTCCCGGATTGGTCATAATTCTATTTTGAAGACTGCCGCCATCATTCAATCTGCAATCTGTCCGTTTTTATTGGATTCTATCGGAAAGGGGGCCGATCCACCCTCGCGGGAATCAGGAAACCAAACACGAAGAGCTGGGCCGGAACACCTACTCCTCCCACCCCCCTCAGCTCTTTCGGGCACTCACTGGAAACACTTTTGGTCCGGGTCACCACTTCCTTTGCTACCCACGGGAAGCACTCGTGGGCTCAGAACAAAAGGGGTTTTTACCTTATGACCGCCCTAAATCACGGCAAGTTTATTAGCCATCATTAAGCCCTTGAGCCCTTGAGCCTTGTAGCCTTTGTTGTAAAAAAAAAAACACTCAAGGTCTGAATCATCACCACTGGAAGCACTCGTGGCCTCTAAGCATATGAGGGTTTTACCTTATGACCGCCCTAAATCACGGCAAGTTTATTAGCCATCATTAAGCCCTTGAGCCTTTGAACTGTTTCCTTTGTTGTAAAAAAAAACACTCAAGGTCTGAATCATCACCACTGGAAGCACTCGTGGCCTCTAAGCATATGAGGGTTTTTCCTTATGACCGCCCTAAATCACGGCAAGTTTATTAGCCATCATTAAGCCCTTGAGCCCTTGAACTGTTTCCTTTGTTGTAAAAAAAAACACTCAAGGTCTGAATCATCACCACTGGAAGCACTCGTGGCCTCTAAGCATATGAGGGTTTTTCCTTATGACCGCCCTAAATCACGGCAAGTTTATTAGCCATCATTAAGCCCTTGAGCCCTTGAGCTGTCTCCTTTGTTGTAAAAAAACACACTCAAGGTCTGAATCATCACCACTGGAAGCACTCGTGGCCTCTAAGCATATGAGGGTTTTTCCTTATGACCGCCCTAAATCACGATAAGTCGGTTTTTACTTTATTTATTCGCTATTATTAAACATTCAAGGTCTGCATCAGCACGTCCTTTGGTACTCACTGGAAGCACTCGTGGTCTGGCCTGAAAGCAAAGGGGAGTGCTTCCATCTGGCCGCCGTAAATCACAGTCAGTCACTTTTCATTTAATTTATTCGCCATTATTAAACTTTCATGGTCTGGGTCACATATCGTCCTCAGACCCTCGACACCCACTGGAGGCACTCGTGGTCTGGTCTGAAAGTAAAGGAGGGAGGCTCCATGCGGCCTCCCTAAATTGTAGCCAGTTTTCTCTTCATTTATTCGCCATCATTAAGTCAGTTTTTATCGGGTTTTCCAAAGGCTAATAATCTTGGGGTACCTACGGATGATTTCATTTGAATTTAGTGATTACTTTTTAATCGTTTTATTAGATATTTTGGTAACAGACACAGACAGACAGGCAGGCAAGGAAACAGACAGACAGACAGACAACGACAACGGAAACCTTACCACTCTCCTCGGGGGTGCGTGGTGGCAGTATCTGTAAAGGTGAGAGCGGAGGCCGTGGAAAGAGGAGCCTCGCAGGAGTGTTCCAGAAACTTAATGAAATTGGTGTTGAAGTGCATTATGGAAGTCATGTTTTTTTTTTTTGTGAAGTGCCGGTATTGAGTGTTATGATTTTCATTATCATTTCAGCTCTGGCGGAGCTCGCACAAGATGAGACTCGCTCGCACGCACGCTTAATTATGGAGCTGAGGGAACACGGGCCGCAAATCTTTGTGTCTGAGTGTGCCGGGATGAAAGACGTTTAAACTTTTACTGTTTATCTTCTTCCAGCACTGCCTGTTATTAGGCTTGTGGGATTAGTTTTTTTGGTTTATTATAGTTGTAGCGCATTCGTAATTTTCCGAGACGAGGAATGACTAGTTATATCCTGCCCTGTAAGAACATTTGCTTAGAATAATTAATTTACCCCCAAAATCTGCCAAGCCGTTTCCTCCACATACAACCCTTGAAGTTTGCTTTGCTCTCCGGGAAACCCCGAAAGCAAAGAAAGAAGTGAACTTGGTTTGTGGGAATCGTAGGTGGTGGGCGATCATTTTCCCCTCGCGTGGCGCTGACAGATATGAATGAGCCAGTGAGGCGCGGCGAGGCTCTGCTGACGTCACGGTCAGCCTCCACAACTCGGAAAAAAATGTTGAAAAAAATATATGATTGAAAAACCCTGCTGGAGGCACGAAGGAGTGGACTTATAAACGGAATAATAATACGTATATATGGGGGCGTGGGACACGAGAGAGAGAGATGAATATTTGGACAGGAAAGGAAGAGCCAATGCTTGTTTCCAATGACAGGAATATTATGTAAAGCGAATAACTGGAGTAAAACCAGTAGATTACTTATATGAATATTCTAATATATTCTGAGTTTATAAATGGCAAATATTCTAGGTAGAAGGATTAGACTGGTTTAAAAATACCCCAATATGAGGAATAATAGTGACTGAATACTCACCACCTGGCAGGCAGTTGGCGGTGCAGTGCTTTTCGACTGTCCTGAGAGTATAGGTTTGGAGATGTGGAGTGTGCTTATAAGCAAGTGAAATTCTAGCATTAAATCTGGTGCCGGCAAAGCTGGGTGTTTCTCTGACCAGACGAGCAGCAATATCCGGCGCTCGCAGCCTCTGCTTATGCTTTATGCCATCTGATGCTCATGCTCAAGTTGTCGTGTATGATGTTTTTTCGTATAGAGACTTAGATAATCGTCATACCCATTCAAATTTATTCCTTCTCAAAGAGGAGCAAAGAGAGGAAGGAAATGAAAAGCCATGCAGTCTTTTTTTTTTTATACCAGATAGCCTAGTATGATGAACGAGTCGGTGAAACTATGTGGACTTTAATTAGGTACGAGCAAAACGCAAGGCAATATTTGATGAAAAATAAATAGGGCAGTGTGGAGGAGAGGAATGTGATAACGAACGCAAAAATATGCATGAGATAATCTGTTTAAGGAAAGAACCTGTGAAAAAATGTTAATACCTTTAACAAACCTTCCACTAACACGCAAGATTTAAAATGTTTGAACAGGAACCAGATTCTGTGAAAAAATACACGCAGTAAGAGAGCGAGAGAACGGGAGGAAGAGAACGAGAACGAAACGCGAATGAGTGCGAGAGCGAGAACGAGGGCGAGAACGAGAGTGAGAACGAAAGCGAGTACGAGAACGAGAACGAGAACGAGAGCAAGAGCGAGAACGCGCGCGAGAGAGAGCAAGAGACCGAGCGAGCTTTGGTTAAATATTTTCAGAGCTCGGGAGAGTGTAATGTCTGGGGTAATTTGGGCCAACCTGACTGAAAAAAATATCATTTTCACCCGGACCATTTGCACTTTGGGATTAAATGAATGTGGGTGGTGTGATGCTACCAGGCGCAGACGGCTTTGTGCGATGTGTCAGCCGAGATGTGTAGGTACTGCCGCTTCCCTTTCTTTCCTCGTTCTCCCCAAACAGCCTCTGCTACCAGCGCGCCTCTCCTCCGCTAACTGTTATTTCCCCGGAGCAATTGTTCGTAATCTTTTTAAAGTGACTGCCCATTACAATGTCGGTAAAAAGCCACAAACTCTTTCCCTTGATTTGCATTGATAATAGAACATTTTTTAATGTCACAACTTGGTGTCGATTACACTTGATACTTTACAGTTGGATATTGGTTTATTTATCCTCAGAAAGCTATAAATCCTATGTGAAATACCTTTTACATTTTATAGTGAAAAGTTGATAGAAATGTTATTTGTGGGTTAGCGTACCCTCTTGAAACCCTCCCATAGACCATTAGAGGGTCCGTGGACCGCAGGAAACCCTGTCCTGGGAACTCCATCTTTCCCTCACTTTTTCCTTCCCCTCGACCAGCGCGCCTTTCTTGCCACTCTCTCCCCAACAATCCCCTTTCTGAGCCTTCCAAACCCGCGCCAGCTCCCTCTTTCCTATTCCTGCCTCCACACCATCCATCTCTTTCCCAGATCACCCTCCGCGCCACAGCAGTTTATCTTCACACCCTTACTAAGTAGATGCTCCGTGTCTCTGTCTGTCTGGCTGACGGTCTGTCGCTGTCAGCCTGTGTGTTTTACGGTGTCTGTCTGTTTCTGTTGATCTTTTAATTCCTTCTCTCTCTCTCTCTCTCTCTCTCTCTCTCTCTCTCTCTCTCTCTCTCTCTCTCTCTCTCTCTCTCTCTCTCTCTCACACACACACACACACGCACGCACACCTGTTCCTGAGTTGTGCGTGTTTGCTTTCTTGATGATTATTTGTGCCCCAGTAAACTGTAAGATGATTGACCAGCGAATATTGATTAAGACTTCAAACACACGCTGAATGACGCGTGCACACACACACACACACACACACACACACACACACACACACACACACACACACACACGCCACAAAAAACATATACATATACTAGTCTCAGTAGTATAATGTTAACCCGACACGAAGAAGAGAGAGAGCGTGAGGCCTTGGCAGAAGGGTTGGGAGGAGGGGGGGGTAGGAAATTGGGAGGGGGGGTTAGGGGGGTAGGGGGGTATATACAATAGCTGATGCACTAACACAATGCTGAACACTTTTATTCCGTCAGAAAAACGCGCACCGACATAATGGATTTGCTTTCTTTTGTGTCGTGAAAAAAAGTGAAATGATGAGAGAAAAGAGAGTCGTATTTTCCTCGGTAAAAACACAAACACGCACACGCAAACACCATTTATTATTTTTTTTTTTCTAATCTGCCTGTGCTGCGAGTGGAAATAAAATGTCATGCACAATTCTGACCTGCCATTTTATCCGTCAGCGCTTTGACGAATGCCGGCATGTGAATTATTGGCGCCGTGATGAGATGTAAATAAGCCGTCAGCGGGTGCGGTTGTGTGTGTGTGTCGGTACGGTGTAATGTTAATGTTAGTCACCACCACCACCACCACCATATACTACTACTACTACTACTACTGATACTACTACCTTCACGTCCTCCTCTCCTTGTTTAGTCAATCACCACCACCACCACCATCACCCCTACCACTATTACCTCCACCATCACGTCCTCTTTTGATTGTTTAGTAAGCCACCTCCACCATGCACCTCCATTGCCACCACCATCATCATCACCAGCACCTCCACGTTTTCCTGTCATTGTTTAGTAAGGCATCTCCACCACCACCACCACCATCGTCACCAGCACCTCCACGTCCTCCTTTCATTGTTTAGTAAGTCACAGCCACCACCACTACCACCACCACCACGCTCTCATGTCATAGTTTTCAGTGAGCTACCTTCTATCACCACCACCACCACCACCACCACTACCTGTCATTGTTTCGTGAGTCACCGCCACCCCCGTCACCACCACCACTGCGTTCTCTTGTTAGTTTATAGTGAGTCACCACCACCGCCGATACACACCAATACGTCCTCTTAATTTTTAGTGAGTCATCGCCGCCACAAAGTGTAGCCAATGCAATCAGTGTAACATATCGCCCCAAACAAAACCCTTACGACGTTCCATGATTTGGGGCCGCTCTTCAGACGGAACTAATGTGGTCATAACTTGGGATGTGGCAATTCCACCAATGTGAGGCCTCGGAGGCGAGCGACATTCATGTGGGATTCGAAGCTGAAGAAGCCGAACGTGAGGAATGTTCTTGAGGTCTCGGTGAGGCGGCGAAAATACTTCCACGATGAGCTGTGACTTCTAGCGTGAGGAAGGAAGGAGGGGAAGGACAGGGAAGACATATCACCAAACGAGGGAGAGGTGTGAGAAGGGGGTGGTGGTGGAGGAAATCTTCAGAGACCGAAAATTGGGAAAGATACAGAAGATATCAAGGGAAACAGAGGGCCCGAGGCAGGGACTGGATGTGCTCACTGCTGTTTCTCTGGCAGCCAATCGCACCTGCTGCCTGGCTTGATTTCCCCGGAGGAGTAGCGTAAGTGGCAGCAGTGTGCGCCGGGCGGCCGGGCCTTTCCCTTTCTGGCCACACGCCGCCACGTCTCACTCACGCCGCTGGCACTAGGCGGATTTGGTACACGCGAGAGGCATCTTGAAGGGCCGCCTGAATTTTATGCTGTGTAGAGAATGGATGGTCACAAAATGAGGGCAGTTTTAAAAAAAGTTTTCCTGTTACTCTCCAACGTCCTCGTATAAAGGTAAGTTTTGAACGGCCACGAACATGAATTTTAATTAAAAGCGCGTCCATTGTCAGCCGCGCCGCTCCGATGCGTGGCATGCATATTCTGATAAAAAAATTGGTGTCCATCACAACATTGTTCACGAAAAAGGATGTGGCTCGCCGTGGCCGGAGAGAGAGAGAGAGAGAGAGAGAGAGAGAGAGAGAGAGAGAGAGAGAGAGAGACGCTCTGTACCCCATATAATTTTGGTATTCTTCGTATGTCATCCACCGAATGTATGTAAAACTATATATTGTAAACATTTTCACGGAGCTTCAGCATTACCACAAAATGGCCCCTGCACCGCACGTCCGGCGGCGGGGCGGCGCGTGCACGGCCCGGCCAGCCACTGCCGGCAGTTATTTTGGCTAAATTATTTTCGCTCGCCTCAAATTATATTCTTATTGAGGCGAACGATACTCTCTTTAAGATATTAAGGCAACGTATGATGTCGACCTCTGCCTCTCCCGTGTAACGTGCACCCTCGCTAAGTGTGTGTAATTAGCAGGTAGTCGAAAATACGATGATATAAAACTTAGTTATTTTGAGAGGGTAGCCTAAAGCCGGCGGCCCCGCAGCGGCTCGGGGCGGAAAGCAGCCGGAAAATCTAAAAGAAACAGTCAGCGGCAGCGTCGTTCGCGGGAGTGCATGATTCTCCCGCGGCGAGTTGCTCAAAGTCCGTGACCTGTCATGAACGACTGTCTACACTTGCTGACGTCCTCCGAGTGCCACCATTGAACGGCGTGTCCATTATCACAAGAGTGCTACATTGTTAACGGCGATAAAAGAGGAATCCCAACCGGATCATCAACAGTAATAGCAGCGGGGCGTGGAGCGGGGCGTTGTAAGACCGTATGTGGTTGTGCAATAAATATATTGTAGCGGTGCACTGATTAACTCTTGCCGCTCTGTCCCTTTCTCCTTCCTGCCCTCCTCTGTGGCCGTGTACTGTCCGGGGAATGGCAAGACTAATGGACCTTCGGATAATCTAGTCCGGGTTTTCACTTTGTAAAAATTGTTAGTCTTGTACTCCTCTTGATTACATGGCTGGCTGAAGGCTGCGACAGCAACGGAAACATATTTAACAAGAGTGGCCGAGGGGAGCAAACAGTCGGTTATCATACTTAGCTACAGGAGCGGTGGAAGTAGTGGAGCATGGTTTGGTATAGGTAATAAACTACAGTATGTAACATTGAGTACACATAAGCACTTAGATAATTAAAAAAAATATAGTAATGGAAGGGACAGTGGACTCGGCAGTATCGGAGGGCTCGTGCAGACAACTCCGTTCCGGCAGTGGACGAACGCCTCGCTTCCTGCTCCATCGCTCCTCAGGGCCGCCAATCCTTTTATTAAGCCCGCTGAGGCCACGCGTTTTTCACACTGCTCACGATTATGGCTTTTTCATGCTTACCCGCACCCCCATTATGTAACCAATTATACTAATAGGCCTTCATGTAATTGCTGCCGCCTGTCTGAGAGGTTAGATATACGGGCAGGTAGGGGACACACCTGCCTGTTATTACCATTTATAAGTCACGCACCACACCTGTCCTGGAAACCTCGTCCACCACCATCCGAGGTTAAGTGTTGTAGATGGAGGCGTTGGGCGGGGCGGGCGAGCTGCAGGCTGGGCAGGCAAGCAACGGGCGGGGCGTGGAGGTCATTGTGCTGTTTTGTAATTTAGTGGTAGCAGTAGTGCACTGATTAACTTTCCCCTTCTTCCCTCTCCCCCTATATCTAACCATGTACAATCGTGGCGCGGGAAGACCTGCGGTTTCGTAATTTAAAGGCAGTAGATTAGTAGTAGATTATCCTCCCCCTTCCTCCCCTCCTCCCTCCCCCCTTGTGGCCATGTACGGGGCGGGGCTGGCCAAGACTAATGATCCCTCGGAAATTCCAGCACGAATTTTCCTTTGTGGAAACTGTTAGTCTTGTACTGTTCTTCATTATTAAACAGTGTATTTGTATTTAATTGCACAGCTCACCCTTGTGTATGCATTAATAAGCATGAAACGTAACGTGGCTGTTTACACGGGATGAATAAGTAATCCTTAGACTTAGACAAACTAGCGCGAAGGCTCGAGGCAGGACATCGAAGTGTTGGCGGTGTTAATAGCGATGACGAGAGAACAGTTGTATTTCTATTTACCAAGCAACAGAGCCTGTGTGTACTTTCTTATCAGCGTAGATTAAAACCATGTGCAGAGCGAGGCTGCAGGGAACCAATGCTGCCTTCAGTCTTGACAGTGCTGGTGTATATCAGCTTCCTGTACAGAGACGCGAACATTCTCTCATGGGAAGCGGCCGCAATCCATCTTGGGTATCGTCATAGACTTAACTACGAATGCCGCTGTTGCTGATGCTGAGAGGTTATAAGAGGAAGGAATTATTATTATTTAAAAAAAAAAAAACATTCGCTGCTCTTGCATGTTCTGTAGTTATGTGCAGGTGCGTCTGGATGAGCCTAGGTGAACTCAAGGAGATGAGAGAGAAAGAAAGAGAAAAAAAAGACAGACAAGAAAATAAATAAAGAAAAAAGATACATTCAGAAGGGCAGACAAAGAAGGACAAAGACGAGAACAAAGAAAAACAAAGATACAAAGAAAAACAGACTAAAAGAAAAGACACAGCGAAAGTGAAGACAGACAGACAGACAGACAGACATTGACAAGGACCGTGACTGACAGACGATTGGAGTGGGAGCGAGGCCGAGAGAGAGAGAGAGAGAGAGAGAGAGAGAGAGAGAGAGAGAGAGAGAGAGAGAGAGAGAGAGAGAGAGAGAGAGCAAAGTAAAGTGAGAGAGTTTTGAGGGTGGTGTGTTGCGGCAGTGAGTTCGGCAGGCAGGCAGGAAGGACTGGTCTGCCTCTGGGGTGTGATAAAGGAAGAAAAGAGGAACGTAATGGTGACTGATGAGAGGCTAATGCTAAGAGGAAAGAAGCTTGAAAAGAAGAGGAGGAAAACTAAAAAAAAGAGGAGAGAGGAGGAGAAAAAAAAAAAAAAACGTTTACGAGAAAGGAGGAGGAGGAGAAGGGGAAAAATAGAGGACAGTTTGCATATAAATAATAAGATAAGGATTTAAAGGTGCACACTTCAAGAGGAGAAAAAAGTGTAAGGAAAATAAGTTGTGTTGAGGAGGAGCAAGCGTCTCGGCGGGTCTGGAGGACAAAACGTTTAAGCTTTGGGTTCAGATAAACACGGGCGAAAAAAAAATAATAAAATAAAACTCGAGTCCAATACAAAATTAGACGGAAAAAGAAGTAATAGGCGAGAATAATTCAAACAGCAGATAAAACATGATGCGGGAAATGATTTAATTGTACTGCACATTAACAACAACATCAACAACAACAACAAAAAAATCAAAACAAACAAACGAATTTCACAGCCGTTAAATAAATGTAAATACACAAAATACGTTACGCGATATTTCACTGGCGAGAGAGAGAGAGAGAGAGAGAGAGAGAGAGAGAGAGAGAGAGAGAGAGAGAGAGAGAGAGAGAGAGAGAGAGAGAGAGAGAGAGAGAGAGAGAGAGAATGAGTGAGTGAACTGGAGGGAAGAGGCAGGATGCATGATGGAGGAAGGTCCCGGATGTTATTATTTGAAGGGGAGTGAAGGGAACGCAGCTCCAGAGAAAATCCATAAATAGCAGCGTGGAGGGGCCGAAGGAGGACTCGAGGGAAGCCGTATATGATGCCGGACACGACCCTTGGCGCGCTAATAAATCCTCCTCACCTTCAGTTAAGCCGAAGTGATGACGGCAGCGGAAGCTTACCCAGGAAAAGTGGTCTTGGCCGGCGCGCGTGTGGGGTGCTAAGTGGTGCTCCTCCGCCGCCTCAGAGTGTAATAGAAACACGACTCGAGATACGGTTTGGCTTTTAAGTGAAATACCCGAGTGTAAACGCTTCTCATAACGGCGGTAACGGTATCATCATCATCACCATCACCCGCAGCGGAGAAGAAGGAGCGTGGCAAATATAGGAGGGTTTTATTAATTCTTCTGTTCCTGGTCCCTCTAATCCCCCAAATGGCTTAATGTGCTGATTGAAAAGAGAAGGTCATTATGGGATTACTTAAGTGCTTGTCGCCGAGGGAGAAGTGAAGTGCGCACAAGGTTAAGTTCATCGTTGTGGTATGTGTTTGGGGAAGTCTTTGTGATCTTCTAGCCGCTATCTTTTGTTTATTCTCTATTAACAATGTTTTAAGCGGCATTCACGCACACACTTCATGGATTTGGTGGAGTCTCTGTGTGACCTTGTAGCATCTATTTGTTGCACTTATCACTAGTTTCAAGCGACGCCCACACACACACACACACACACACACACTGCATTTGGAAGTCTCTATATGGCCTTGTGGGAGTGTTAATTCTTTATCCCCCATCATGCGAGTTTCAAGAGACGTCCACAAACACACACTATGCATTTGGTGTTGCCCCTTAAGTGACCTTGTGGCACTTCTTGTTTATCCCCTGTCAAAAGAATTTCAAAGGACGCCCCCCCCCCTCCCCACACACACACACATGCACACTCCCACACGCACATTCCCCCTGACTGCCCTCTCACGGACGGTAATAGCCAAGACGACATTATGTTAAGAGGGTTCAGCTAATAGCGTTTAGAGGTGACGATGATGGGGGACGGTGATGGCGTGTGGCGCGGCGTAATGAACACTGGTAATGGGTTAATGGGTGGATTATATATGAACTTGTGCCATTACCGCGCCCTGGAAGCGGTATTATGTTAATGCACTGTATTGGTCCTGCTGGTAGGGGAGGCGATGATAATGGTGTGGTGGTGATGGTGGTGATGGTGGTGGTCTTGGTGGTGATGGTGGTGGTGGTGGTGGTAATTGTGTGGTGATGGTACTAGTAGCTCGGGGTGGTTGAGGTGATGATGATAGTGGTGGTGGTGGTGATAGTGGTGGTGATGGTGAGGATGGTAATAGTGTACTCGAGGTGGTTGTGATGGTGGTGGTGATAGTGGTTGTGGTGATGACAGTGGTGGTGATGGTGGTCTTGGTGGTGGTGGTGGTGGTAATAGGGTGCTTGGGGTGGTTGTGATGGTGGTGGTTGTGATGATGATGACTGATGGTGGTGATGATGATAGTGGTAATGGTGGTGGTGGTAATGGTGGGGGTGGTAATGGTGGGGGTGGTATTGGTGGGGGTGGTAATGGTGGGGGTGGTGATAATGGTACAAACAACGTCTTCAGGTGAAAACTTTCCAACATTATCATTTTCCATCCATTTTTCATTCTATTGTTTTTTTCGCGGTGGTATAATGTAGTAACTCGCTGCGTTGCATTATGGCGCGGTAATGATGGATGGCACAAATTACCGTGAATTATTATAACGACGAGGTTATGATTCATTGTTTCTCTTTATGCGTGACATTAGTGGAGCAGATAATTGCTTGATGGAGTGCCGGAGTGAGGGCGGTGATGCGTCCCCCTCCGTAATGGCGCCGGATCGCAAGTGGCTGTCCTGAGTGGGGAACCATTAGCGAGGAATACAATAAGAAATACTGTGGGGAAATACGCGCGCCGGAGTGCATGCAGCCTTGACGAAATATAACAGTTGTAAGAAAATATAAATGGAAATAGAAAACAGCTACGGATTTGGGATTTTTTCATGAAGTAATGCTGTGTACGTAAGTGGGGAGGCATGAGCAACGAATGTAAGAAGTGTGGTGAACTACGCGCGCCAGAGTTTAGTCTTTACGAAATATAAAAATTGGAAGACAAAATAAATATACATAGCAGAAGCGCAAAGGATTTTAGTAAGTATTCAGTGCAGGTAAGTGGGGAAGCATTAGCAAGGAATACAGTAATTGTGGTGAACTACGCGCGCCAGAGTTTAGTCTTTACGAAATACAAGAATTGGAAGACAAAATAAATATACATAGCAGAAGCGCAAAGGATTTTAGTAAGTATTCAGTGCAGGTAAGTGGGGAAGCATTAGCAAGGAATACAGTAAGAAATAATGTGGTGAAGTACACGAGCCAGAGTTAAGTCTTTACGAAATACAAGAATTGGAAGACAAAATAAATAAGCATAGCAGAGGCCCAAAGGATTTTAGTAAGTATTCAGTGCAGGTAAGTGGGGAAGCATTAGCAAGGAATACAGTAAGAAATAGTGTGGTGAAGTATGCGAGCCAGAGTTAAGTCTTTACGAAATATAAAAACTGGAAGACAAAATAAACGGATATAAAAAAGCGCAAAGGATTCTTATTAAGTATGCAGTATAAGTGAATGGGGAAGCATTAGGAACGCCTGTAAAAACTGCGGTGAGCTACGTGTGGCAGAGTCCAGTCGTTACGAAATATAAGAATTGAAAGAGAAAATAAATGGATATAAAAAAAGTAAAGAATTTTTAGTGAGTATTTTTTTTGGTTATAAATTGCTGCTTACAATGGAAGTTTAAAACGTTGCGGAGGGTGCAAGAATACGCTGATAGATAGGAAACCCGGATTTTACGAAAAGTACAAAAAACAAAACAAAACAATAACCCGAGTGATTAAATGAAAAGAAAATATTGTTCCTCGTGGTAAAATAATACACACATAAAACGAAAGAAACGGGACTTTTGCAGAGGGTATAAAAAGGGAGTGATTAAATGTAAAGAAAATATTATTATGCAGGGCTCAATAAACTCATAAAAAAGGGAAAAAACCCGACTTTTACTGCGTGTACAAAAATGTCTGATTGAATGAAAAGACACTAATGTTCTGGAGGGCGCAAGAAAGAACTGAAATAAAGAAGCGACGATAATAGTTTGCCAGACGATGAACTCCACGCCAATTAGCACATATTATAATTGGTAAACAAGCAACTCCGTTAAATAGAAATGATGTATAAAAAAATAAGATTATGACGTCATTAAGAATATATATTTAGCAGTCTTCACTTTTATGTCCTGTTTTTTATGCTTTACATCAGTTCTATACCTTGCCTTTATTTCTCTTTCTCACCTCAATATCTAAGCCTCGTCTTAATTTCTGAGTCACCTTAATTTCTGTGCTTCACCTTAATTTCTATGCCTCACCTTAATTTCTATGCCTCACCTTAATTTCTGTGTCTCACTTTAATTTCTATGCCTCACCTCAATTTCTATGCCTCCCCTCAATTTCTATTCCTCCCCTTAATTTCTGTGCCTCTCCTTAATTTCTGTGCCTCTCCTTAATTTCTGTGCCTCACCTTAATTTCTGTACCTCACCTTAATTTGTGCCTCCCCTCAATTTCTATGCCTCATCTTAATTTCTGTACCTCACCTTAATTTCTGTGCCTCCCCTCAATTTCTATGCCTCACCTTAATTTCTGTGCCTCACCTTAATTTCTGTGCCTCATCTTAACTTCTGTGCCTCACCTTAATTTCTGTGCCTCACCTCAATTTCTGTGTCTCACCTTAATTTCTGTGCCTCACTTTAATTTCTGTACCTCTCCTCAATTTCTGTGCCTCACCTTAATTTCTGTACCTCTCCTCAATTTCTGTGCCTCACCTTAATTTCTGTGCCTCACCTCAGTTTCTGTGCCTCACCTTAATTTCTGTGCCTCACCTTAATTTCTGTGCCTCACCTCAGTTTCTCTGCCTCACCTTAATTTCTGTGCCTCACCTTAATTTCTGTACCCCACCTTAATTTCTGTGCCTCACCTTAATTTCTGTGCCTCACCTTAATTTCTATGCCTCAGTTTAGTTTTTATGCCTCACGTTATTTTCTACGCCTCACCTCACTTTTCCAGAGCCTTTTTCTTCCTTTATGAATAAAAAAAATGGAATAGCGTGCCTGATTTGGCAACCAGTTAAGTGAAGGTAAAAAAAAAAGCCAAAAGCGTGTGTGCCCATAATCGGATGACACGAAAAAGGGCAGCGTTACGTAAATAGATTAAAATTGGAAAAAGCAGCCGTGGAAGTGAATAAATTATATAGGAGGATTAAAAGAAAAAAACCGTGGAGGTAAATGTTGTGTGTCGCAGGGAGACAGACAGACAGACACACACACACACACACACACACACACACACACACACACACACACAGAGAGAGAGAGAGAGAGAGAGAGAGAGAGAGAGAGAGAGAGAGAGAGAGAGAGAGAGAGAGAGAGAGAGAGAGAGAGAGAGAGAGAGAGAGAGAATGTATGGTGTAATGGGAGAAAAGATAAAGACAGGGAAGGAGGCAAGTGACTTTGTGAGATGAGATGGGAAGAAGATGAAGGAGGAGAATCAGGTGGTGGAGGAGCAGGAGGAGGAGGAGGAGGAGGAGGACAAAGCTGGATAATCTCGACAGGGAAGAAAGGGTAGTCTTGATTGCCTCAATACTGAAGAAAAGCACGCCGGCTGATTGGTCTGAAAGAGAGGGCGAGGGAGGCGAGGGGGCTGAGGAGGAGGAAGAGGGGGTAGAGGAGGAAGAGGAAGTAGGACGAGAAAGTGGAAGAGGGGAGGAAGAAGGCTGAGCAGAAAGGGAAAGTGATGGGAAAGGAAGTAAAAAAAGGGAGACTTAGGAGATAGTAAAATGAAAGTCGTGTTGTAATGGCGCTCGTCGGAAGAGAGAATGTGAGAAAAAGAGGTAAGGTAAAGAGGAGGTTCACAATGATTTTAAATGAACGAGGACGATGTGTTAACGACGAGAATGTGGTGGAGATGGTGGTGGTGGCCGTGGTGGTGGTGATGGTGGTGGTGGGGCTGAAAGAAAAATGGATGAAGGGTGAAAGGTAACGCGATGGGTGTGAGGGGGAGTGTCGGAGAATTGAAAGGGTTTATACTTTCTGGTGAACGGCTTGTGTGTGGGTGTGTATGTGTCTGTGTGTATTTGTTGGTTTGCTTTTTGTGTATGGGTGTGTGTCTGTGTGTATTTGTTTGTTTGTTTGTGTGTGGGTGTGTATGTGTCTGTGTATTTGTATATATGTTAGTATTTTTTTTTTGTGTGTGTGTATTTGGTTGGTTGGTTGTGTGGGTGCGTATGTTTGTGTGTGTGGAAGCGTATGCATTTTTTCATAGTTTCAGAACGGTCCTTGCTTATCTAGTTATCTAATTGTCTATAGCACACGTGTGTATACATGATAACTATCTGGGTGTCTCTATCTACATCTGCCTATCTATATATCTTTTTTTCGAATATCGCTGTGCAGAGAGAAAAAAGGTATGTATGCGAAATATTCTTGCAGAAAGGGCGAGTCAGTGATGTTTCTGTGTATGTGTTGGTGTGCACGAAAACTGAGAGGGTTTCCGCCCGAGAGAGTGTATTGGAAGAGGCGGTGAGCTGAGGATAGGAAGGGGCGAGGGCGAGGAGAGGCCAGGCGAGGCTTTCCGGCTGAC
The DNA here is from genome assembly GCF_024679095.1 of Eriocheir sinensis. Taxonomy (NCBI): domain Eukaryota; kingdom Metazoa; phylum Arthropoda; class Malacostraca; order Decapoda; family Varunidae; genus Eriocheir; species Eriocheir sinensis. Next base: position 14,089,414 of record NC_066547.1, read on the forward strand.
TACCGGACCGACTGGCTAGGTGGGTGGGTGGCTGTCCGGCTATCCGGGTGTCTTGCTGGCTGGCTTTTTCACCGGTTTACTGGGTGGGGCTTAAAGTGTAGGAAACATAGAAAAAGAAAAGAGAAAAGTAAAAGACTGTGTGCGCAAGGCGTATGGAAAAATAGAGCTCCGTGCATAGTGAATTATCCAAGTGTGAAGGAGAATCGAGGACCTAAGAACCGATACAAAGCGGAACAGGTCAAAAGAAAAGGATGAAGAAAAAGAAGAAGGGTGTCTGGCTTGCTGACGTGGTTGCTTTCATGTCTGGCTGGTTGGATGGTGTTTGCCTGCCTGAGTAACTGACTGTTTGGCTGTCTGCTTGACCGGCTGATTGGCCAACTGGATGTCTTGCTGACTGGTTCACTGGTTGGGTGCCTGGGTAGCCTGCAGGCTGGCTGGCTGGCTGACTTGTCTTACTGGCTGGTTGGTTCACTGGCATGGTGTCTGACTCGATGTCTGTCTGTCTATCTGTCTGGCGAGATGGACGTCTGTCTGTCTGACTTGCCTGAACTCTGGCTTACTTGCTTGCTTGTTTGGTCACTGGTCGTTCTGAATGGTCAAGGGACTGACTGGCAGGATGGCGGACTGACTGACTTTCCTGGCTGGCTGAATGGTGGTCATGTTGCTGGCTGGAGGGTTGACTAGGTGATTCACCGGCTGACTGGCTGGTTGAATGGTTGGGTGGTTTGCTGGCTAGAGGGCTGACTGGCTGGCTTTCCTGGCTGGCTGATTGCTGGTTGGCTGACTAGCTGGCTGATTGATTGACTAAGGCCCGTTTCACACGGGGCAACTTAGTAACGCTTCTCAGCAGCGTTGCCGTTGGCAAATAATTGAGATGAATGGAGGCTTTCACACGCAGCCCCGACCTCAAAAAGTAGCGCTGCAGACGGATTCGAGTGGTTGCCTTCGCTGCCTGTGGCGACCACAAAAAGTAGCGCTGCTCGTCACGATACCTGGAGCTCAACGGGAGCTTTCACACGTAGTTGTAGCCACACCACTTTTTAGCAGCGCTGCTGAGAGGAGATGCTGATTGGCCCCGTTTGAAAGGTGCCTTTGCAGCGCTTCTCAGCAGCTCTGCTAAAATTGAGTCGGGCGTTAGCAGCGCCACCGACGCGCGTTAGCAGCGCCACCGACGCGCGTTAGCAGCGTCACCGACGCTCGTGAGTAGCGCTGCTGCAGCGCTGCTGAGAAGCATTGCGAAGTGGCCCCGTGTAAAAGGGGGCATAACTGGGTGACTGTGTGATTGACTGACTGACTGACTGACTGACTGAATGAATGAATGAATGACACTAACTGACTCACTAGTTGGCTGACTGATAAACAGGCTGACTGACTGACTGACTGACTGGCTGATTGAATAACTGACTAACTGACTGACTGACTGGCTGAGTGACTGACTGACTGACTGAATGAATGAATGAATGACTGACTGGTTGCCTGGCTGACTTCTCCTCTGGCTGGCTGGCCTGTGCCTGTTCTGGGGAGAGAGAGAGCGCCTCAACCATTCCGTGAATAGCGAGGAAAAGGGGCAATACTCTCAGGCAAAACACTGGGAAAGAACGGGTGTGTAGGGCATTACCGCGTAGGGGAGGAAGCCGTAAATTGGAACAAGAGGAAGACCCAGGTCGTGTGGAAGGTTTAAAATACATCAGAGACGAGTTCATGCATTTAAATGTGTGTTGTGACCTTCCAAGACTACTCCGCCGCACCCTTTCTCCTTGTCTCCATCACTTCTCCTTTGTCTCTTTCGGGTTCCTGCGTACCTTAGTCTGTATCGGGTCATGTTTTACTTGCCCCGTTGCGATATATATAACTGATAAATACGATGTGTAAAGTATGGACAGGCAGTGTTTTTGAAATATTTAAGGGAAGCATTTTCACCGGCGCAGTTTTGTAAATTTCGTTCTGTTGTCTTGTCTGTGTGCGGAGTGGTTCGAGGGAAAGGCGAGGCGGCGGGAAGGTCGTGAGGGAGGTGGGAAAATTGTGCAATATGTGAGAAAACGGAAAATGGTATTCAGTTGTTGTGTTGAGAAAGCCTCGGGTGATGCAATAATAAACTCCCTTGCCTTTTAACTAAGCGATGAGGGGAAAAATGACAAAGGTAGAGGTGTGGATTTTATCGGAGTGTAAAACATCAACACTATAGTTTGTTTTAGGCAAGTGCTCTGTGGCTAATTGAATTTTTGATGGGTACCTTTGCTTTTTCACGGTTTCTCTACTGTCGCCTTGCTCTCCCTGCTTTTCTACCACGTCTTTTTCCTTTGCTCATATTTGTATCGTTTTTGTGGTGTTGATAGCAGCGCTGAGTGCATGGAGTCTGTCATGGATGGCACGTGTGTGGTTCCCGGTGTTGATGTAGAGAACAATGGTGGTGGGTAATGCAGTGCTTGTGCGGGCAGCGGCGGCGTGGTGGTGACGGTAATGAAGACAGGGTAATGGTATTGTCGCGGTAATGCAGGGGATGACAATAATAAGTGTAGAGAACTTTATCGGAGTGAGCAACGCAACGCGATGCAAGGGACGGAATATTGTGTACAGAAATTGTGTTGTAGTTTTAGGAGCGTGTCGCGCGTGGAGGAAATATTTAATCATGTGAATGACATTTATGTTCTTGGTGCTCTATGATTCTTGTTGTAAAATATCAAACTGGTGCCATTGTAGTGGGAGCTTGTGTAAAGAGGACTGTTGTCTGTCCCTGCCATTCATTATTAAATATTTCTATAGACATGATGAACCATTATCAGTATGTATGAGTGACCCATTTCTTGTATTTTTCCAGGTCACAGGACGCCTCCATCCAGGTGACCGGCGTCATCTTCGACACTTGGACAAGATCGACAAAACAACGTCTTGACTCTTGGCACTTGTGAATCCTCGCGACCGTGACCTTTGAGTCTCAGGTGTGGCGACCCAGTACTTTCTCTTTGCGACTCATTACGAACTGTCTGTGTGGCGCTTAGGAGTCTTCAGTGTCCAGCGAGTTTCCTCAGCTGGACTTTTTACAAACTTGAGAATCCGAAGTGGTGGGTTTCGCCTCAAAATGCTTGGTGTGTCTTCACTGCACTGAGTCAGTCCGGGTCTGGCGCTGCACCAATTCGCTGTGTGTCCATCACAGTTTTGCCTCGCAGCCGAGTCAGACTGATCGCTGCCTCGGCCTCGCACTCGCCGGCCTCAGCTCACGCCTTCACTGCCTCACCCGCCGGGGGTTGCAGGATCAATAGTGTTACCACTCCACCATGTCGCCTTCAACGTCACGCTTCGGTGTGCCGCTGGGAACTGAAGACTTTGATGTGGGTGGGAGAGGCCGCCGTGGTTCAGGGGACCAAGGGAGTGTGTGGCCCGGGGCGGAAGAAGTTGTGGGAAGCGAGAGGCGCGAGGAGGCAAACATGGAGACTTTCCAGGAGGGCGGCGGCGGACCTGATGTGAGTATGGTGCCAAACGATGCAGCAAAGCCCACATCCTTATTGCCACGGCACAGTCTACTCACACACGGAAGTCAGGGTATGCAGGCGGTGGCCTCATCGTACACGGCAATAGTTGGCGGCCCTGGCTGTGCTGTCCGTGCCTGTGGAGGCGAGTGTGTGGGCCGCGTGGGGTGTGTACGTGCATCGGTAGACCTGCAGATCAAGTGTTCAACCGCAGCACCCCAGGAACACCCAGCATCACGGCACGGGAAGACTCTCATCACTCTGGGCTCAGTGGCGCCATCAGGGACCTCCCAGGATGATTCAGAGCCTCACGTGTCCCGAACTAAGCAAGACCAAAGGACAAGCTCAACTAACGCACTTTTCTGGACGCGCCACCCGGAGCGTGATGCGTCGAACCCCACTGGCCGCGTTAACGCTCCTTGCAAGGAACACGTCAGCAAGAACTTGTCACACGTGGCGGCCAATCCCCTTTTTGGCGCCACACCGCTCGGGGGCCACTCCTCACACCCCGCTGGGAACCTGACGTCTGCTGCGGCGGGGGCCAAGGTGCCCCCTCGACCCTGGGAGCCGCGGGTGCTGCTGCTGGCTCTCCTCCTCGCAGCCTCGGCCAACGGTAAGTCCTCAGGTACTCACACCAAACTTTTAGTACTCGTACATCTCGTTCTTTAACATGTCCTTTAACGATTTATTTTATGGATACGGTTCAGTTTCTTCATCCTTTCTCTTTTCCTCTTTTTTTTTATGGCCAGGCGAACAAGTGGACGGAGATATTAAAGTATATTGCATTATATAAATGAACGGCCCATTCTATATCACCAACAAAGCTTCGCAACGCTGGCATTTATTGGACCCAAACATTTCGTTCAGTCATTCACGAGAAATTTCCAATAATAGAGATCTTGAATCAGCATTCCCATTACTCGTGGAAAAGGAAAATACACATAAAAAGTAGAAGAGCAGCACATGTAGGAGGGGAATAGTTTTCAGGTTGGGAGGGGGACAAGTGTCTTGCGTCTTCGAGAACAGTACAGACGAGGGTCTTGATAATCATCGTCCCCCAAGCGACGCAGACATAACACCCTCACTGGAGTGTCTGTGGGAGTATGAAAGTTATCTTACCCGACTTGGAATATTCAGCTTACAAATCTTCGCGAATATTAAAGAAACTGTTGAGGATAGGAATTAATGAAGGAGACCGCCGCAGCTTAATTAAAAGGCAGCGAGGAAAGTGAAACTAGACTTGATAATTCTTTTCCATCATCTGTTTCTTTGAGAGCAGCAGCATATTGTTGGTATTTACTAAAGATTTCCTCATCCCTTGGTCTGTCTCCTTTACCATAAAATGTAAAGAAAAATAGTGAACGAATGACGGTAAAGATAGAAAGAGAGGAGGAAACTATTGAACATAAAAAGGATGGGCAATGAACGGGGCGGCGCGGCGGGGCTGTGAGGGCATCGACTCTGCTGGGGCGGCGGGCTCGTCTGGCGTGAGTGAGGGCGTAAGCGGGATTGGAAAGACCGCCCGCTGCTCGGCCCGAACGGAAAACATCGACCGTTTCCACCAATCACTGACAACAACGGCAAATATTCGATAAATCAGACACAGGGAGAGAAGAAAAAAACATCGCTATTATGTAACTGAGAAGGAGCGGAGAAATGACGTTGATTAATAGTGGCATACACACACTCTCTCTCTCTCTCTCTCTCTCTCTCTCTCTCTCTCTCTCTCTCTCTCTCTCTCTCTCTCTCTCTCTCTCTCTCTCTCTCTCTCTCTCTCTCTCTCTCTCTCTCTCTCTCTCTCTCTCTCTCTCTCTCTCTCTCTCTCTCTCTCTCTCTCTCTCTCTGTAATTGTTTAATGTGTGCGTGTGATGGTTCTTGAATGATATCGTGATTCTTTAATTCACCATGGTCTGATCACGTGATTGACTCACGAACACCAGCCAACACTCGAACGATTGAAGCTCAGGTGATATCTTTAGGTACGGCTGGAGCTTCACCTCACACCCACACACACCCGGGAGGCAGGACACAACCCTTGACCCGGTACCCATTCACTGCTGGGTGGACAGGGGGCACGGATTAAAGGAGACTGTCCATCCGTTTTCACTCCGCCTGTGAATCGAACCTGGGACCTCACGGTTGTGAGGCGAGCTTCCTACATTCCAATGTGTGTGTGTGTGTGTGTGTGTGTGTGTGTGTGTGTGTGTGAGCATGCCCGAGGTGCATACTCTGCTTGCTATTCTCTTGCCTTCAGCTACTACCGCTGGTTAGCCGTCAAGGTGAATCGTCGAGCAGTCCTGCGTAAGTCTTCACTTGCCAGTACATAGCCACTCCATCACCAAGACTCGTACTGAGCCTCCACGCGTCAGCACACGGTAACTGGGTGTCTTGCGACCGTGGCCGGACAGATGACCGACGGACATTTCACCGACGGACATTTGGCCGACAGACATTTGGCCGAACGGACATTTGGCCGAACGGTCCTAAAGGTTTAGGTGCACCTTCACCAGCCACCCCCGCCCCACTCACCGCCTTGTGGGTTATCTGGTGAAGTGTAAGCCTACGGGAGTCAACCCCTAATGAAAAATCTGTGGATGGAGTCACGCAACAGGCGAAGCACGACAGACTGTGTTCTCGGCAGACTCCTGCAACCCCGCTTTGCAGTCGGTCGTCTCAGTCTCCTGTGTCACCGACAGATGTTGGTTGGGCCAAGATAGTGGGAGTGGTGCCTGGGCGCCACTACTCCCACTCAAATCCTCTCATGGCACAAGCATTTGCTCCAGCCAGTCAAGTTGGGGGGGCGTGTGTGTGTGTGTGTGGGGGGGGGGGGTATTTGTGTGTGTGTGTGGGTGTGTGTGTGTGTGTGTGTGTGTGTGTGTGTGTGTGTGTGTGTGTTTGGGGGGGCGTGGGGGTGTAGGTGTGTGTGTGTAGGGGATATGTGTGTGTGTGTGTGTGTGTGTGTGTGTGTGTGTGTGTGTGTCTGCTGTCTGTCTGTCTGTCTGTCTGTCTCTGCAGCACGAAAATATGTGAGATACGCAGACAGTCGTTCCCCGCCGCGGGTGTGCAAGTCGGAGCTCCGCCGGCTGGGTAGAAAAAACGAGGAATGATTTGCGTGTGAAAAATGCCGCAAATTGGGCTTCTTTTTATGAAACATTATTCGCATGGTTTTCCCTTCCCCACAATTCTCCTTTTCTTATTTCCCTCTTTACGCTGTTATCTATTACCTTCTTTTATTGACTCAACATTCTTGCGTCTCTTTTTCCGCCTCTCTTTTTTTTCTGATTTTGTTTTTTCTTCTGCTTTCCCCCGTTATTTTGTGTTCAATGGATATATACCACTGCCACCAACTCCTTTGCTACTATACTAACACGCTATCATCATTATCGCTGCCTCCGTAACAACCAGCGCCAGAGTTATGACCTGTACCATAGATGTCACGGGCGCTGCTACAATCACTACCTCGGGGACGGCCACCATTATTAACGGCGCCCATTCACGATTTCCATTACTACAAACCACCTAGGCAAACACCATTACCTCTACCAGCCCCTCATTCACCATACCCCGACTGTATCACAAATAAAATCTACCACCATTACCATAATCCATAGCAATCACGATTTTTACCACCATAATCACGGCACTACCATCCCTAACCTTCTTTTCACCTCTACCACACAATCTTCTTTCCTCCCTCCTCCCTTTCCGCCTCTGCCTCTCCCCTGCCTCTGCCTCTGCGCCTCCTTCGTCACCACCCTGCACGTTAGCCTCCCGGAACACAATAAACCTTCTGGCGTGAGCAAACGAGGCAGCGAGTCACGACCGTCCTGAACGAGCGAAACATGGCACGGACGGACTATTTTTACACATTCTGGAAGGGGCCTTGAGGTGTCCCAGGGTTATAAACGGTCAACAGCAAGGTTACAAGCAGAGATGATCCCAGGCAGGCTGTAAGGAAGCAAAGATCAGTCAGGAACATGTAAGTGTTGTGGTAACTTAAAGGGAAACTGAGCTGAGGCGAGACCTCCTGCTGTACGCATTACTTTTTCATGAACTTTTACGGCCTATTTATGAAGCGTAAGAATTCCTCGCACGACCTTCACGGACGCGTAATGGCCGGCAAGTGTGTGTGTGTGCAGGGTGGCGCATGTGTTCTGCAGGAGAGCAAAAAAACACCACATGCAGATATAAAGTTCATAATCTAACTTCTTTAATTCTTTTCCCACGCGTAGCCTGTATATACACGCTCGCACACGCTTTATGGCGGGTCGGAGAGTTGGGGACAAGGACGCGACTCGTCCCTGGCCTGTGTTGAGCCAGTCGGGCTCATTCATCCTCACGTCCTACCTCACACTGCGAGGGAAATTGTTCATCATGGAGGCTCACAACACGAGGCTGTGTTACCGTGAACAGGGGTCGTAACGCTGCCCCGACTCTCGTGCCACCAGACACGTCGCCGTAGGAGGGAACAACACAGACTTTAGTTTAGCGGCCGTCGATGGGGACTCCGAGGAGGTAAAATGGCTCGGTGCCGCCTCGTCGTGCGGAATATATTCAGGCGACCTGCAGGACGGTGTTGTTAATTGTTCAGTAAAGTGTTGAGCCGCTGTTAGGCTGCGGCATCGTGGCCTTGAAGAGGCTCTCAGTCTCGGTGCTCAAGGGACGAGGCGGGAGTTACTACCTAATTAGCCGCGGCCAAACTGCTTCTAAGCAGACACGAGCATTCTGGGAGGGCCGCCGAGTAGTAACATACGTCGCCGCGGGCCACTGGGCTCACCCCCGCGCCGACGGGCCCGCTCCCCCATTACAGCGTAAAGCTCGCTGTCACCCGTGACAGGAGCTACCCCCAAAGGGCGCCATTATGCCGGCCAGTATATACGACACGGCCGTGCTCGCTTCAGATAATCAATAAATGTTTGAATTATAAACACCTCATCTAAATGTTAGTGCATTTCTGGGACAGCCTCTCCCGTTCTGCCTGTCAAGATGCGCTGCGCAGGGGGGCAGCATATATTTAATTAAGTTTGAACATCAAGCCGGCAGGGGAGAAGACTCGACCAGCTGGTGTCAGAGCGTCCGGCGGGAGGCTGGCTCGTCTGTTCTGGCTCGGCTTCATGTTCCATTTACTGGTACCTATTCGTTTCCTGTCGGGGATCAGCGCGGACTGTGACGTTTTTTTCCCGTTTTCAACCAGGGAGGAAAGTGCAATATGAAAATACATTAATCTTTGTGGGATCGTGAACACCGACCATTGTTAGCCCCTCGTTGCCCTGACCCTGGTCAGTGTAAAGCTTTGGCGTGCACCAGGCGTCCTGTGGTCCGGGAAGACGGTCAAAAGATGTTATGCTGGCTGGTTAGGCTGTCAGTCGGCGTCCTGCTGGCTGGTTAGGCTGTCAGTCGGCGTCCTGCTGGCTGGTTAGGCTGTCAGTCGGCGTCCTGCTGGCTGGTTAGGCTGTCAGTCGGCGTCCTGCTGGCTGGTTAGGCTGTCAGTCGGCGTCCTGCTGGCCGGGTAGGCTGTCAGTCGGCGTCCTGCTGGCTGGTTAGGCTGTCAGTCGGCGTCCTGCTGGCCGGGTAGGCTGTCAGTCGGTGTCCTGCTGGCCGGGTAGGCTGTCAGTCGGCGTCCTGCTGGCCGGGTAGGCTGTCAGTCGGCGTCCTGCTGGCCGGGTAGGCTGTCAGTCGGCGTCCTGCTGGCCGGGTAGGCTGTCAGTCGGCGTCCTGCTGGCCGGGTAGGCTGTCAGTCGGCGTCCTGCTGGCTGGTTAGGCTGTCAGTCGGCGTCCTGCTGGCCGGGTAGGCTGTCAGTCGGTGTCCTGCTGGCCGGGTAGGATGTCAGTCGGCGTCCTGCTGGCCGGGTAGGCTGTCAGTCGGCGTCCTGCTGGCCGGGTAGGCTGTCAGTCGGCGTCCTGCTGGCCGGGTAGGCTGTCAGTCGGCGTCCTGCTGGCCGGGTAGGCTGTCAGTCGGCGTCCTGCTGGCCGGTTAGGCTGTCAGTCGGCGTCCTGCTGGCCGGTTAGGCTGTCAGTCGGCGTCCTGCTGGCCGGTTAGGCTGTCAGTCGGCGTCCTGCTGGCCGGGTAGGCTGTCAGTCGGCGTCCTGCTGGCCGGGTAGGCTGTCAGTCGGCGTCCTGCTGGCCGGTTAGGCTGTCAGTCGGCGTCCTGCTGGCCGGTTAGGCTGTCAGTCGGCGTCCTGCTGGCCGGTTAGGCTGTCAGTCGGCGTCCTGCTGGCCGGTTAGGCTGTCAGTTGGCGTCCTGCTGGCCGGTTAGGCTGTCAGTCGGGGTTCTGCTGGCCGGTTAGGCTGTCAGTCGGGGTTCTGCTGGCCGGGTAGGCTGTCAGTCGGCGTCCTGCTGGCCGGGTAGGCTGTCAGTCGGCGTCCTGCTGGCCAGTTAGACTGTCAATCGGCGTCCTGCTGGCCGGGTAGGCTGTCAGTCGGTGTCCTGCTGGCCGGGTAGGCTGTCAGTCGGCGTCCTGCTGGCCGGGTAGGCTGTCAGTCGGCGTCCTGCTGGCCAGTTAGACTGTCAGTCGGCGTCCTGCTGGCTGGTTAGGCTGTCAGTCGGCGTCCTGCTGGCCGGGTAGGCTGTCAGTCGGCGTCCTGCTGGCCGGTTAGGCTGTCAGTCGGCGTCCTGCTGGCCGGTTAGGCTGTCAGTCGGCGTCCTGCTGGCCGGTTAGGCTGTCAGTCGGCGTCCTGCTGGCCGGTTAGGCTGTCAGTCGGCGTCCTGCTGGCCGGTCAGGCTGTCAGTCGGCGTCCTGCTGGCCGGTTAGGCTGTCAGTCGGCGTCCTGCTGGCCGGTTAGGCTGTCAGTCGGCGTCCTGCTGGCCGGTTAGGCTGTCAGTTGGCGTCCTGCTGGCCGGTTAGGCTGTCAGTTGGCGTCCTGCTGGCCGGTTAGGCTGTCAGTCGGGGTTCTGCTGGCCGGTTAGGCTGTCAGTCGGGGTTCTGCTGGCCGGGTAGGCTGTCAGTCGGCGTCCTGCTGGCCGGTTAGGCTGTCAGTCAGTGTCCTGCTGGCTGGTTAGGCTGTCAGTCGGCGTCCTGCTGGCCGGGTAGGCTGTCAGTCGGCGTCCTGCTGGCCGGTTAGGCTGTCAGTCGGCGTCCTGCTAGCCGGTTAGGCTGTCAGTCGGCGTCCTGCTGGCCGGTTAGGCTGTCAGTCGGCGTCCTGCTGGCCGGTTAGGCTGTCAGTCGGCGTCCTGCTGGCCGGTCAGGCTGTCAGTCGGCGTCCTGCTGGCCGGTTAGGCTGTCAGTCGGCGTCCTGCTGGCCGGTTAGGCTGTCAGTCGGCGTCCTGCTGGCCGGTTAGGCTGTCAGTTGGCGTCCTGCTGGCCGGTTAGGCTGTCAGTTGGCGTCCTGCTGGCCGGTTAGGCTGTCAGTCGGGGTTCTGCTGGCCGGTTAGGCTGTCAGTCGGGGTACTGCTGGCCGGGTAGGCTGTCAGTCGGCGTCCTGCTGGCCGGTTAGGCTGTCAGTCAGTGTCCTGCTGGCCGGTTAGGCTGTCAGTCGGGGTTCTGCTGGCCGGGTAGGCTGTCAGTTGGCGTCCCGCTGGCCGGTTAGGCTGTCAGTCGGCGTCCTGCTGGCCGGTTAGGCTGTCAGTCAGTGTCCTGCTGGCCGGTTAGGCTGTCAGTCGGCGTCCTGCTGGCCGGTTAGGCTGTCAGTCAGTGTCCTGCTGGCCGGTTAGGCTGTCAGTCGGGGTTCTGCTGGCCGGTTAGGCTGTCAGTCGGGGTTCTGCTGGCCGGGTAGGCTGTCAGTCGGCGTCCTGCTGGCCGGTTAGGCTGTCAGTCGGCGTCCTGCTGGCTGTCGCCAGTCATCCTGCAGGAAGGAAAGGTTGCCACTAGGTGTTTTAGCGGCCAGGAAGGCCGTCACCAGTCATCTTGCAGGCCGCAGGGCTGTCATCAGGCGTCCTGCCGTCATAATCACTAAAAGTGTAGCTTTTCCTCTCTCGGGTGCTGCTCGTGGTTTACAGACACAATAAATGTCTCACAAACATATATGAGCACTTAGGCTGATGGTCTTTCCCTAATATGTGACGCAAGTTTTTATCTGCCTGGAATGGAGATGGAGGAGGGAGAAAAGGATCAGGATTAGTATTAGTATCAGGAGGAGGAGAAGGGGAAGCAGGAAAAAGATAAAGAAAGAAGAAGAAGAAGAAGAAGAAGAAGAAGAAGAAGAAGAACTACACCACCACCAAAACCACCACCACCACCAACAACAACAACAACAATAACTAGAGGAAGAAGAGGAGAAAGTGGAAGCAGAAAATATTTAAGAGGAGAGAAGATGAAAGAAAGGGAAGAAATATCAATTCACTAAAATATCAGACGCAATTTCTAAATCAAACCTCCCTCACACATTCTTGCCGCGGTGAGGGAACACGATGCTCACCGTTCCTGTTCTCAATTATACACATCGATGGTGGAATATGTATCAGGCCTCAACACTCCTCACCTCCCAGTGCAGCCCGTCCTCCCCTCACTCCCTTCCTGCAGCTCGCCTTCTTAATCCCCTGATAATGCACGCCCTCCTCACTCCCCTGTTGCTGCACGCCCTCCTCACTCCCCTGTTGCTGCACGCCACCCTTACTCCCCTGTTGCTGCACGCCCTCCTCACTCCCCTGTTGCTGCACGCCCTCCTCACTCCCCTGTTGCTGCACGCCCTCCTCACTCCCCTGTTGCTGCACGCCCTCCTCACTCCCCTGTTGCTGCACGCCCTCCTCACTCCCCTGTTGCTGCACGCCCTCCTCACTCCCCTGTTGCAGCACGCCTTCCCCACTTCCCTGTTGCTTCACGCCATCCTCACTCCCCTGTTGCTGCACGCCCTCCACACTCCCCTGTTCCGGCCTTTTCACTCCCCTCAGTACGCCCTCCTCGCTCCCCTCGTGCAGCCCCAGCCTGCGGCGTCGCGACCCGAGACACTCCGCCATGTATTAGGGGGGCGGAGGCCGACCGTCAACAACATTGGCCTGGCTGGCGGCCTTAATCCAAGAGGCGCCTCGCGGTGTGTATACATATCTTTTTTTTGTGCTCTCGCCGGCGGTATTCAGGCAACGCAAATGCCACTTTTTTCCGGTATATGCTAAAAAAGTAAGGGAATAAAGGTAAAAATTGAGGCCCCGAGGCGGAAAACTGCATCCATGAGCATAGTAAATTACAGTTGTACCGCATTACTCTGCCATGCTCACCCGCTGACCTTCACTTTTATTATGATTACTATTATTCCTTTCCTTTCCTCCGTTCTCGCCTCGCACAAAAACGCACGCTAAGGGAAGCCTCAGTGTTTCTTTGGCCTTCACGCAGCGCTGGTCTTGCACGCACTCGGGTTACCTTTTTCTGAATGTGTCACCGGGTAATTGTCACCCACGAGTCTTGTAGGAGTCGTTGTGTCGCATGCAGGGGAACACAGGAGTGGAGGAAGGTAAGGAGGTGATCCAGCGTCACTTTCATGGGAATTTCATCAGAATAGAGTAGGAGAAAGAGAGCGGCGAGCGTCTCTTACACGGTATTTGGGAGGCGAGGAAGGGGAACAGAGAGGCCGTGCGGTAATAACTAATGTCCTCCTAAGCTTATTAATCCTGACATTGGGTTATAAAGTTGGCTCAGTCGGGAGTTATAAGACTGTTTCGCGCTCTTTTTCGTCATTAATATGTGTTGTGTGTGTGTGTGTGTGTGTGTGTGTGTGTTTTATGCGCGCACGAACACACACACACACACACACACACACACACTGCTCCGGTGGCTCAATCGGAAGAGCGCTCCGCTGCGAGGCTTAACGGCCAAACAGGCGGCGGTTCGAGCTCTGCTCAGGCCGGATTCTTTCGGTTGACTAGGATTGGTTATTGTCCCAACTTGAGTAAGGGGGGCTGGGATGTGTGGTGTGTGAGGTCCTGGCAGTACCCAGAGATCGACGATAATGAGCACTTGCTCTCGTCGGGAGGGTACCTGCTGGCGAAAGCGAGTCCAACTCGTGATCAGGCCGTGGTGAAAACACACACACACACACACACACACACACACACACACACACACGGGTCCCCTGCTTCTTATGCAAAGACTGTGTTTAGCTGGGCATGATTATAATACTATTTAGGGCAAAATTACTTCTAGCAATTTGGCAACATACTGTCTTACCAGCCTCCGCGACTTATATATCCATCCCAGGATCCAGCCAGACCAACAGTGACTGCAGCCAGCCAGCCAGCCAGCCACCAGCCAGCCAGCCAGTCAGCCAGCCAGCCAGCCAGTCAGCCAGCCCCCAGCCCCCAGCCAGCCCGCCACCAGCCAGCCAGCCAGTCAGCCAGCCAGCCACCAGCCAGCCAGCCAGTCAGCCAGCCACCAGCCACCAGCCAGCCAGCCAGTCAGCCAGCCAGCCACCAGCCAGCCAGCCACCAGCCATCAGCCACCAGCCAGCTAGCCAGCCAGCCACCAGCCACCAGCCAGCCAGCCAGTCAGCCAGCCAGCCAGCCAGTCAGCCAGCCACCAGCCACCAGCCAGCCAGCCAGCCAGCCACAACACCCAGCCACCAGCCAGCCATCCAGTCAGCCAGCCAGCCACCAGCCATCAGCCACCAGCCAGCTAGCCAGCCAGCCACCAGCCACCAGCCAGCCAGCCAGTCAGCCAGCCAGCCAGCCAGTCAGCCAGCCAGCCAGCCAGCCACCAGCCAGCCAGCCAGCCAGCCACCAGCCATCAGCCACCAGCCAGCTAGCCAGCCAGCCACCAGCCACCAGCCAGCCAGCCACCAGCCACCAGCCAGCCAGCCAGTCAGCCAGCCACCAGCCAGCCAGCCACCAGCCACCAGCCACCCGCCCGCCAGCCAGCCAGCCACCAGCCACCAGCCAGCCAGCCAGTCAGCCAGCCAGCCACCAGCCAGCCAGCCACCAGCCATCAGCCAGCCAGTCAGCCAGCCACCAGCCACCAGCCAGCCAGCCAGCCAGCCACCAGCCACCAGCCAGCTAGCCAGCCAGCCACCAGCCACCAGCCAGCCAGCCAGTCAGCCAGCCAGCCACCAGCCATCAGCCAGCCATCCATCCAGCCATCCAGCCAGCCAGCCAGCCACCAGCCAGCCAGCCAACCATCAGCCACCAGCCAGCCAGCCAGCCAGTCTGCCAGCCTGCCAGCCAGCCAGCCAGCCAGCCAGCCAGCCACCGCAGCCAGCCAGCCAGCCAGCCACCAGCCACCAGCCAGCCAGCCAGCCAGCCAGCCAGCCAGCCACCAGCCAGCCAGCCACCAGCCACCAGCCATCAGCCACCAGCCAGCTAGCCAGCCAGCCACCAGCCAGCCACCACCCAGCAGCCAGCCACCACCCAGCCACCAGCCATCAGCCACCAGCCAGCTAGCCAGCCAGCCACCAGCCAGCCACCAGCCATCAGCCACCAGCCAGCTAGCCAGCCAGCCACCAGCCATCAGCCACCAGCCAGCCAGCCAGCCAGCCAGCCCCCAGGCCAGACCGCCAGCCCTCCAGCCAGCCAGGCAGCCAGCCAGCCACCAGCCACCAGCCATCAGCCACCAGCCAGCTAGCCAGCCAGCCAGCCATCAGCCACCAGCCAGCCACCCAGCCAGCCACCAGCCACCAGCCATCAGCCACCAGCCAGCTAGCCAGCCAGCCACCAGCCATCAGCCACCAGCCAGCTAGCCAGCCAGCCACCAGCCAGCCACCAGCCACCAGCCACCAGCCAGCCAGCCAGCCAGCCAGGCAGCCATCCATTCATCCATCCATCCAGCCAGTCAGTTAGCCAGCGAGCCAGCCAGTCAGCCAGCCAGTCAGTAAGCCAGCGAGCCATCCATCCATCCATCCATCCATCCAGCCAGCCAGCCACTGCAGCCAGCCAGTCAGCCAGCCAGTCAGCCAGCCAGCCAGGCAGCCAGCCAGCCAGCCAGCCAGCCAGCCAGCCAGTCAGTAAGCCAGCGAGCCAGCCAGTCAGCCAGCCAGTCAGTAAGCCAGCGAGCCAGCCTGTCAGCTAGCCAGCCAGCCAGACAGACAGACAGACAGACAGACAGACAGAGTCAGTCAGCCAGCGAGCCAGCCAGCTAGACACACATAAGCAGACACACAGATTATTGAGATATATTGCCTCACTAGCACCATCATCATCACCAAATCGCAGGGGAAACAGAACTTTATTTTACCAATGTTGTGCCCAGTTGTGGACCGCGGGGGACGGACATTCAGAGCATGACAGATTGGTCGCGGGACGAAGCAAGGGGCATGGAAAGGCCCTATCAGGTAATAGAGCACCTTATGGTTTAGCGCGGTTCTCACGCGTCAATATTTGGCCATTTCTGGGCACACACACGCCCTGTTTACCGTCCTGACGAGGCCTCCCAACACGGCACGCCCGAGACGTGTTTTCCACCGCAAAGATCTGGCGGGTTGTTAATGGTGCCCCGAGTGTCCTTGGGATCATGTTCCCGGCTCCGGCCTAAACCCTCCTTCCTGTGTTGGGTTTAGCCTCCCTCCTTTGTGGCGTGCTCGAGGGTTGTTAGTTCGGAAAACATTGTCCAGACCACCAGACACGCGTACACGCACGCATCCACGCAACCACGGCCTCACTTCTGCTAGTCGAGACAGAGGGGCAGCCGAATTTCCTGTGCACGGTTTGAACAGATAATGAAAGTTTCTCTCTCTCTCTCTCTCTCTCTCTCTCTCTCTCTCTCTCTCTCTCTCTCTCTCTCTCTCTCTCTCTCTCTCTCTCTCTCTCTCTCTCTCTCTCTCTCTCTCTCTCTCTCTCATCGTTGCAAGTTGAAACCTACTTGCAGAATCGGATGGAAATCTACTACACTCACGTAACGTAACCTCTCTCATCTCAATGTTTGGGCGGAGTGGCGCTGCCTCGAGATAGTATGCAACGTTATTATTGACCAAACACAGCATGGGGAGGGCGAGCCGCCGTGTTGTGTGCATAAGAAAGTGTGTTTCTTGGCGCAATTCTGGGAAGCAAAGAATGGCTGCAAAGAAATAAAGGGAATGTAAGACACGTAGAGTGTGGGGAAAATGAGACTTACACAAAGAGAGAGAGAGAGAGAGAGAGAGAGAGAGAGAGAGAGACACACACACACACACACACACACACACACACACACACACACACACACACACACACACACACATACACACACACACACACACACACACACACACACACACCTTCCCCCTGTGATGTAATGCTCTGCCCTATCAACCTGCCGCCTGACAGGCTCAGTCACGTCTTGCTCAGGCCGAATGAGTTTTTCGGTGACAATGAGTGGTTACTGTCCCCGCGTGAGCAGGGGGGATGGGGGCGTGTGGTGTGTGAGGCCCAGCAGTACCCATAAACCAGCTAACCGGCACCAAAGCTCTACGGGAGGTTACCGGGTGGCGATCACGAGTCCAGTACGTGATCAGGCCGTGGTGAGAGTGAGTCACACACACACATACACACACACACACACAAAGGGGAGACTGGGTCGTCGTCCTCTCAAGTGTCTCAAGATGACCCGAGGCGAGATTGGATGGAGCCATTTAGGAAAAAGTTATCGGAAAAAGAGCGTGTTGGATGGCGGCGTCTTAATGAAGTACTGCATTTTGTTGCTGATTAAGTGTTCTTGTGGCTTTGAGAAGAGCCCCAGAACCAAGAGGTAAAGGTTTGGGGAGTTTATCATGAAGACAAAGGCGCTGAGAGAGCGGAATGGTGTGGATGTAAAACTTTAAAGAGAAAGTTATGGCTCTAATCTGCTGAAGGAGCTGAAGATCTGTGGCGGCGAATGATGTACAGACACCGTGAATTAAAAAGCTATAGAAGATAAATTTTTGGTGTTCGTAGATCGTGTACTTATAAGAGTTGATAAACGATGAGCCCAAGACAATCTTTAAAAAAAATTGCAAGGAAAACTTTTGAAAGATATTCTAAAAATTCAAGAGGATTCGTAAACAGCAAAACGTCCTTGGTTGAAAATTTAAAGGGAAGGAGCTGAATAATCTTTTGTTAATGGTAAATTAAAGTAAAAGTGGGTTACGGTACAAGAAAATTTCAACAAAAACAACTGAAGAGCTAATATGCACATAATAGCAGCCAGGTGGCAATGAACCTTTAAGGAGAAAACACTGAGCTGGTACTCATGACAGACAGTCGTTATCATATTTCGGAGGACCACAAGAACCGTATTTACTTGTGAATAACAATGAGGCTCAAGTGTAAAGCAGCCAACTTTTGAGATTCTTGCCTCACAGCGGAGCCCATCACGTGGCTCATGTTGTTCCTTGCGGGAGGGGCGTTGGCGCTGGTCGTCCCTTGTTCGTTTGTGCTGGAGCGACGGGACGGAGGCGGGTTGTGGGTGGGAATACAAAGTTTGGGGCGTACGCTATAGTCGTGCGTGGAACCAGTGCTCATTCCCATCTCACTGGCCCTCAAGTCTGTGATCGATGAAAAAAACCCCCATTATCCAGCAACAGAGGACAGGTGTCACATCCGAGATCCCACAGTTTACCTTTCCCCAGGAGGAAGGTTCGAGGATGTTTGTCTTGCCACTCTGCGCCTCTTTCCCTGACACCACCATCTCTTTCTACTCCTCCTCCCTATTGATATCGCCACCATCATAATCATCATTATTCGTTATCGGTATCATCATCATCATCATCACCACCATCATATTTTTTTCTTGTTCTTGTTCCTGTTTTTGCTCCTCATGTTCTTGTTCTCCTCCTCCTCCTCCTCCTCCTCCTCCTCCTCCTCCTCCTCCTCCTCCTCCTTCCTTCGCCTTTGCTGTCCTGTGTCTCTGACTCGTAGATTAGGGTAGATGGTAGCAACAACAAACAGCCTAGTTAGGACCAAGAGGTCTGTTGCTGTTTGCTTTTCCTTTGTACTCCTTTGTACTCCTCCTATTACTACTACTACTACTACTACTACTACTACTACTACTACTACTACTACTACTACTACTACTACTACACCTATTACTACTTCACCTATTACTACTACACCTACTACTACTACTACTACTACTACTACTACTACTACTACTACTACTACTACTAGTATCACTACTGCTGTAGAACGACTGTTATTTCTTACGGCGGGAACCACAAAACCTCTTCATGGAATCTCTACAACCACCCCACCACTTATCTTTCCAAAACTCTCGCGACCCCACTGTTACTTACCCTCCCCCCCCCTCCCCCCCAATATATAGTCACTCTCACTCACACATTCACTCACCTAACCTCGTCTCCCTCCCTCTTCAGCTCGCTATGACCGCGGCGGGCCCCAGCACAGCATCACGTGGGGCCGCGGGAATAGCCACAACTCTGCGATCTTCGGCAACGGCCCCACCAACGTCACCGCCGTGCTGGGCCACCACGCGAGGCTCCCGTGCCAAGTGAAGAACCTCGGCCACAAAGACGTGAGTGTTGTTCTCTGTTCCGAGGCGCAGCGAGGCAGACTGTAGACGTGTTAGTTTTCCTTGTGAACTGTACTCATTGGATGATTTAAAGTGTGCAAAGCAGGTTAGTATGCCCTTGAACCTGTTAAGGATATTTATACATGCGAATTCGTCAGCGATCAAAGTGTAACCGTTATTTTCAGACGTAATCAAGAAGGTTAAGGACATTTTCTAGTAAGAGAATGAGATCAGGCACAGGCTTAACACTTGGAAGCGATGTGTAGGAGTTTGGTAAAATGTTTGGAATACACGTAGTTAGTACATAAGTATACTTCCCCTTGACAGGGAAGACAAACATAGACTGTCACGATAAAGGGCGTCTTCAAGGTTTTAAACTTCACTAATCATTGCATATTATATTAAAGTAAGGATGTTAATTATGAGGTCAAGCCCGACATTAGGAATTTGATTTACATAAGGTTTCTTCAAAGTTCTGTATTGTGTCAGTTATTACATATTATATTGAAGAAACGATTTGTGTTGAGATGCAGCCTGAGATTAGAAAATTTACTTGGTAGGTAAAAACCTGACCTTGGTGCTGGAGTCTTGCAGGTTAATCTAAGAAGGCCTTTATAGTGGTTAGTTTGTGGGCTAATGTATTTTCACATCATCAAGTGTAGCATATTGAGGCTAAGAGGAAAAAAATCTCTCGTATTAGATAATCAGGTCAAAATGTGTCAGTGTACAGTTAGACTTCAACCTCTGATAAATGGGACGCTGTCTTTATCACAACAAGCGCCTCAGATTAGTATTAAGATTTTTGGAAGAACGGAGTAGCCTCACGCCGACGCTGTCCTTACATCCTGTTTAGCGCACGTCACTCCCCACTTGGATTACACCGTGCATGTTTGGTTCTTGTCTTTCGGCTTAACATCAGCCACTGGACAGCGTGTTGAGGGAAAATAATAAAGAAAAGCTGCCTTACAGGGACATGCTACAACGTGTTTTCCCCGCCAGGTGTCGTGGATCCGCCAGCGCGACCTGCACATCCTGACCGTCGGGATCTTCACCTACACCAGCGACGACAGGTTCAAGGTGAGTCACGGACACGCCTGGTCTATTCCTGACGTGCCTGCTGCTGCTAAGATACAACCACTTCTCTTCCTCCTCCTCTTCTTCCTTCTCCCCCTTTTCACCCTCCCCCTCCTCGTCTTCCTCCTCCTCCTCCACTTCCTTCTCCTCCTTGTGAGCCACGGTCACGACTGCTTTCTTCCTGCTGCTGATCCTGTTAGGATACAACCACTTCTCCTCCTGCATCTCCTCCTCCTCCTCCTTGTCGTCCTCCTCCTCCTCCTCCTCCTCTTCTTCCTCTTCCTCCTCGCCCACAAGCATCTTCCCGGTAGGTCCTCCGCGGCCAAGGGAGCGTCGTGCTGTCTTGCCGTGGATCAGATTTATTCGTGTTCAATAAATCTGCCGGCCTTTCCTGCCTCGTGCGCCCAGACGACCGCCTCTCAGTGGGTTTCGTAAATGTGTGAATTTAGTGCCTCTGTAAACCTTCCGGAGGCCCCTTTGGGCGTGTGGCGTCCCGGAGTTTCATGTACATAAAGCTCGGTGTGTTTTATTGACCGCCAGTGACTTGGAGAGGTTCGGACGGTTGGATCTTGGTCGGGAGAGTCCAGCCCACATCCTCGCCCTCCGTCACTCCTTCCTTCCCTCCATCCATACCTTTGTCCTCCTATCCCTGCGTTCCTTCGTCCTTCTCTCCCTCGATCCTTTCGTACTTCCCTCCCTCCATCCTTTCGTCCTCACTCCCTCCATCCCTTCGTCCTCCTATCCCTCTGTCCCTTCGTCCTCCACTCCCTCCATTCCTGCGTCCCTTCTCCCTTCCCTCTCGCCATCCCTTCGTCCTCCTATCCCTCTGTCCCTTCGTCCTCTCCTCCCTCCATTCCTGCGTCCCTTCTCTCTTCCCTTCCTCCATCCCTTCGTCCTTCAATCCTTTCGTTCCTTCGTACTTTCCGCCCTCCATGCTTTCTTCCTCCTCTCCCTCCGCCCCCTCGCGCTCCCCTCTCTCCCTCCTTAGTCCCCTCATCGCCCGACACTCTATCTTCACCCTCACTCCGTCATTAGGAGCGTCGCAGCAAACTTTCTTTTCCAGGCGCCATCTGTTCGTCGCCTCGTCGACCTTTCTCAGGCCCTAAGCCTAAAAGTGTTTTTACTTGATTTTTTCTTAAGGTCGCTCAAGAACTCCTTCCTTTCCTTTCAGCGTGGCCTCTTTCCGTCACGTTGGCTCTCCTTCCTTCACCACTTAAAAAATACTTTCCCTCTATAGCGGGGTCTCCCTCCTCCTCCCCTCACTTTATGCCATTCATTCTCGTACACCCTCCCCTTCCATGCCTCCCCTTTCACTATCCTAAAACTGCCCCCAGTGCCATATAAAGCACCATATATATCTTTCCTTACGCTGCACACTGTCCTTCCCAGATTACTCTTTATTTATGTTCACTTCTCTCTCCATATTCTCATCTTTATCCGGTCTTTCTCTCCCATTTGTCCCTTTCAGTACTCACTTTACATCTCATCTTCAAAGTTTTTCCCCCACCCAGGTTTCCATAATATATTTCCGTCTACTTGTTCCCCTCTCCCTCTCTGCCTGCAATCTGTCTCCTTTCCTCCCAGCTGTGTACATCTTGCCTCCTTCCCTCCCAGCGGTGCTCTCTCCTTCCTTCTCGCCCTTCTTAGTAGAGCTCCTCCCTCCTTCTTCATCAACGTCAGCTGTCCAATTACCTCCACTCTTCTTCCTGCTTCGCCCTGTACCCGCACACTTAGAACAAAAAAAGTTAACTGACTCAAATGTAACACAGAGCCGCACACGAGGAGCAGGGATATACGGAACGTTCCTATACCCTCAACAACTACTAAATGGGAGTGTGTTTCGGAAAATGGCTCATCGGCTTGGGGAAGAAATGCATGATAATGATCGACTTCAATCACTTGTCATACGCTTTAGATTAACTTGTCAAAAAGCCCCTAAGAAGTACAATTGAAGTGAACTGACAAGTGGAGGTAATGGAGGTAATCTTGCTATAGTCTTTTGAGTTTTCTGTTATCAAATCTTATTCTTTTTCCACTTTCATTCCTCTTCTTCATCTACTAATAACAGCCTCCGCCTCCTTCTCCTTCCCCTCCTGTCCAACACAAATCTTACTCTTTTTCCATATTCATTCCTCTTCTTCATCTACTAATAACAGCCTCCTCCTCCTTCTCCTCCTTCCCCTCCTGTCCAGCACCCCGCTCTCTCCTCCTCCTCTACTTCCTCTTCTTCTTCCCTGAAACCCCGCTTCCTCCTTGTCCCTGTCGTTCGAGTACATTGTCGATTCTGCATTGTTCTTCCTGAATATCTCATATTCTTCCCACCTCACCGCTTTCACCGGCCACCCCCACCTTCCATCTCTCCCTCCCTCCAGTGGCCCATTCTGCTCTCCTCACCCTCGCCTCTTATACTCCTACCACTCTTTTTGTTTCTTCACTAAAATACAATGCCTTGCTCTTAAAGTTTTTTTTTCTAAGTAGTGTCCCCCATAACCCCCCTTTCTCTCTCTCTCTCTCTCTCTCTCTCTCTCTCTCTCTCTCTCTCTCTCTCTCTCTCTCTCTCTCTCTCTCTCTCTCTCTCTCTCTCTCTCTCTCTCTCACTATTTCTTTTAAACTTTTTCAACAATAGGGAGCAGGGGTGGGGGTGGGGGTGGGGGTGGGGGGTCAGCAAAAGTCTTGCTCACAAATGAAGCCTTCCTGTGGCCGTCCCTGCGGAGCCGTACTGGCGGGGCAAACGCGGCGCCCCGTGGATGAAACTCCGAACTAACTTTCCTTATTTTTGTGCAGAAATGTAAATAATGTCTTTTTGTCCCCTTTGTTGTGGTGTATTAAACCGTCGCGTTCGGGAGAGGTGATACTTCTTTGTCTTCTGTGTGTGTGTGTGTGTGTGTGTGTGTGTGTGTGTGTGTGTGTGTGTGTGTGTTGTTCATCATGATCTGACCACGCGATAGGCTCATGATCTCCGGCTAGTTCCCTCCCAGACTTAGCTTGGAGTACAAAAGGGTAAAGAGAGGTAGAGAAATAAAGAGGTGTGGGAGGAAAAGAGGAAATAGTCCACGTGTCGGATCTCTGGGTACGGCTGAAACCTCACACCCACACACCCGAGAGACGGAGCACAACCCTAGACTGACACCTGGTACCCATTCACTGTTGGGTGGACAGGTGACATGGCTTAAAGTAGACTGCCCATCCGTCTCCACTCTCCCCGGGAATCAAACCTGGGACCTCTCGTTTGTGATTCGAGCTCGCTAACCATTGCACTACGGAGGTATGTGTGTGTGTGTGTGTGTGTCGTCCCCATGTAGGCTGACGGGGGCAGGAGGGGGACCAGGAGGGAGTTCTTGAACGAGCGGCAGAAATAGCAGGTTTTCGTTCCAGTAAATATTGTTCAAACAAGGACGAGGACGTGAATATATGCCGGGTGGACAGACGGATATGGGGGAGTTAACGATGCTGGGAAGAATAAAGACAATGGTAGAATGCATGAAAAGGTAAAAATACGTAAGACAGGTGGAAAAGGTGTTCATATGATAGTAAAAGAATATATGAAGAAAAAGAATGATGTGAAGGAGAATAATGAGGAGGGGAGGAAAGAAAGAAACAGTTATGATTTTCGTTATTTATATCAAAGGGGAAAAGAATGAGTGTAAAGATGATGCACGTTTACGAGAGTTGGAGAGAGATTTGTGAAGGATTAAAAAAATGAACGTGTTTTTTTATTAAGGGGAGACAAACGCAGCGTATAAGGTTGTATCTCTTATCCGCTCAGAGAAGGGAGAGAGTTAAGGGAGAAAATAGGAACAGGGGAGTAAAATGTTAAGTTAAAACACACGAACAGAGGCAAGAAGAAAGGATCGTGCAGTGGAGGATCGTAAATGGAATAAAACTGGAGACCGGAGGAAGCAGCAATAAAATTTATGGGAGGACGAATGAACAGAGAAAATCAAAGATAAACGAGGAAGAGGATTTGCCTGATATATCTCAAGGACGACGAGGTTGGCGAAAGAACCAGGAAATCGAGAAACGAGGAACTGAAAGTCGAAAATAAGAGAAAAGGGATAGAAGATACGAACATTTAATGGCCGTATAAACAAAAATTAACAATGAGAAATGATGAGGAGCATATAAAAGGTAAAAAGACGAGTCAGCTTTGGAAGGGACGAAGAGACGGGATAATACATCTAAAGCTTTGATAAAAAAAAAAGAAAACACAAGCGAAAAGAGATCATGAAGCTAAAGCAACTACATGAAAGCTTTTAAATGTACGAGGAAGGAGCAGGAAATTTAGAGGAGAAACGTAGGAATGGAAGATAATGGGGGTGGAGTGGCTGGGTTTGTGCGGGACGAAGATGTGTAAGGGTGGCTAGGGACGGGCAGACCTCTGGGACGCCGGCCATTCAGGGAGGGTAAGTGGGTGGGTGAAAGGGTACAGAGATTGATGGCCACGAATTTGTTTTTTTCCTTTTGGGGCGTGCTGCGTCTGCTGCTTCTGTGCGCTGCTGAGTGGAAGCCGAGTCTGGAAGGTAGAAAGGATATATTGTTAGGCAGTTACACACACACACTAAAAAAGAAAAACATGTGTAGCTACAGGCAGCTGACACATAAAAGGGAGTATGGAAAAAGACAAACACTAACAGGCAGCGGGTATACGAATGTTTTTCCACGAACGGTGAAAATAGTGCAAAGCTGTAGAGTACCAAACCAACAACTCATAACTGCAATGCACATATGGCGAGTACAAAAAATATAAAAAACAAGCACAAGCACACATTCATAAAACTGTCAGAGAATAAAGCTAGCCTTCCCATTATTCACAGCGGACGGACGGGGGCCAGTAAGCTTCGGAACACACGGGAATAGGATGGAGCTATGATAATTATGCAGAGGCGGCATGGGCGTCCTGGTGACGGAGTGCATATTGGCGGCTCGCCGGGAAATGGGCGGCCAGGACGGGAAACCGGCAGGGGTGGGCCATAGCCATGAAGTACCTGCCCCGGCGGCATGTGGATAGCGGCGCGTGGCCGACGGATGCGAACACACACGGACGTGCTGCAGCCGTCCCTTGGCAAATAAGGAGACTCAGTATTGCCATTTACTGAGGGAAGTGGTTTGGAAATGTCTCTCGTTCAGCTGTATTATCTTAACTAATAGTTATGCCATGTAGCGGTGGGTTGTGGAGCTGCAAATATATTTAACATATGTCCAATGGAAATATGTACTCGTAATATCACCAAAAATATTGGAAAGCAATATTGACACGAGGGAGACGAGAAAGAAAAAAAAAACGAGATATCGGAAGGGTCTGGTGAAGGGAGATACAATTGAAAGAGACAAACATCAGATGAAATTCAATCACTAATGATTCCGGACGAAGAATATATGAAAGAACAGTATTAAATGACGCAGGAAAAAGTCAACTTTTAAGGAAGCGAAATAAGTGAAAAGAAGAGAGAGAGAGAGAGAGAGAGAGAGAGAGAGAGAGAGAGAGAGAGAGAGAGAGAGAGAGAGAGAGAGAGAGAGAGAGAGAGAAAGAGAGAGCAATGAAAGAGAAAGATAAGGCGGGAGGAAGGCAAAAAGAAAAATCGAGAAAGAAATAAGAAAAGAAGAGGAGGTTTGAAAAGACAGAGAGGGGAGAGGGAGGGAGGGAGCGGGGGGAGAGGAGTGAACCATGCAGGAGGGTGTGAGGAGAGACTTGGGTGTGTGTGTGGGGGGAGGGGGCAAGCAACCAGGACACAGCAGGAGAGACCAAGGAGGGTGGCGAGGCAGGGAGGAGAAAAGAGCTGGAGGGAGGAAAGCAGCTGGAGAGGAGGAGGGAGGGGAGGGACGAGGGGGTGAAGCAGCTGCAAGAATGAAGGGAGAGTGCCCCCGGAAATTCACAATGAAGGGCAAACAGTTGGGAGAGGAGGAGGAGGAGGAGCAGGAGGGGGATAAGCAGGAGGAGCAGGAGGAGTCTGATACGCCCCGGGTTGAGGCGAAGCACTGGACGTCTTGGAAATAAGAATTATGAAAACATAGGAAGAACAGAGGTCAAGAGCGCCTTCCGGAATCTCTGTGCCTCCTCCTTTTCCTCTTCCTCTTCCGTTTTATTCCTCATCTTCCTTTAGTGAACAAAAAGAAGTCAAATATAGACTCGGTTTAGGAAAGTACACAATACACGCCTTATATAAAAATAATAATGTCAGAGCTCACGACATAAGTTATTTTTTTATTTACTTACTTTATGGCGCTGGCTCCTCCCCGTGAGACTATTTATTGCAGGTCTTGATGTGTTTATTCTGTGAAACAAAAATTAATTAAACTTTCGCACAGCGCTGTGTTCAGTTTGAAAACATTTTTATAATTTGATTTATTTATTTCCTCTCTCTCTCTCTCTCTCTCACACACACACACACACACACACACATTCACATGGAAACACACACACAAACAGAATGAAATAAACACACACAACAAACGGTAAGCTATTGGACATTTCATTTAATTCTTTCTTTTTATCGTGATTTTCCTTTTCTCTTCCCTGTCATCATTGTCACTACTTCATGCATCGAATATCCATGCGTCTCTCTATCATTGTGACTTGTCATTTTTAATTCCATCGAGTATTGCTATTCTCTTTGAAGTGGTTGTTGTGGAAGGGTGGGTGACTTTGGCGTATTCCGCACCAGTGATAAAGAAAAGGAAAGGTGAGGATGTCAAGTACCTGTGTTATAAGGCAGCCGCTCGTGGTTACCTGGGCAGGAATTGTGGTAAAGAAGGCAGTGGTGATGGCTTACAGCACATGTGTTAATGGTATGGGGAATTGGTGGTGACGCGGGCAGATGTACTAACGGGGTGGGCGGCAGTAGTGACATGGGCAGGTGCGGCAGTGATAGTGGAATGGGCAGGGACTGTTTAAGGGGTGGGCGGTGGTAGTGACGCGGCAGGGGCTGTGTTGAGGGGTGGACAGTGGTGGTGACGTGGGCAAAGGCTACACAGGTACAAGACAACACAGGTACTTCGTTGTCCTCGGAGGATGGTTACGTCATAGGATTTTTTCTTTCAAGTGTGTGGCGCCGGGCGATCAGGTGAAAGGGCGAGGCGATAGTGCACGGAGAGGTGTTGTTGGGGGGGGGGGGGGGGGCTGGAGGAGCACGGTGGTGGTGTGTGCTGTCGTAGATACGAGATAGTAATGGGGATGAAGGGTAGTGGCGAGGAGGGGGGGGGGCGGTAAAGAAGGAGAGATACGGTCTCTCGGTCTCTCTCTCTCTCTCTCTCTCTCTCTCTCTCTCTCTCTCTCTCTCTCTCTCTCTCTCTCTCTCTCTCTCTCTCTCTCTCTCTCTCTCTCTCTCTCTCTCTCTCTCTCTCTCTCTCTCTTCCCCCCCCCCCAAACACACACACATGCCATCTGGCCGGGCCAGGGAACAGGTGCTGTTCACGACCTTTATTATGAAAAGAGGTATTTGTACAAAGTAATAGCGGCAAGAGACGAGCTATTTATGAACACATGTGCAGCTATGGCTAGCCGTGCACTTTAGAGTAAGTTTTCCATTTAACCATTTCATGTGTGCTCGATGAAGGCTGTGCATGCCATTTTTCATCTTCCTCAACCCTGGCAAAATTATCGTGTACACACCACCCTGCTGTTTTGATCATTTGTCTTCATTTGTTCTGGTTAAGCCTGCGTGATTGAAACAAATGAACGAGCGTTATTGGAAATTTATTACGTGTTGCGAAGCAATAAATTCACATGTTCTCTTTAATAATGCAGACATCCTGTCATCATTAACTGACGGTGGTGTGCTATATTCCGACATTTGTGAAATGAACACGATGGTGGCGAGATGATTCTGGAGTAAGTACGTCACTTATCGTGATGGATAATGACGCATAATTTTTGGCAAGGACTTTCCTGCGCAACCCCTGGCAGCCTTATCTTCCTCACGAAGATAAGGTTAGGAAGATATCCCATTAATGCAATCAGTAAGTTGTGTGTGACCTGTACTCTACGTAAATTGATAAACTTTCGTCTAATCCATTAACCACTTTTAAAAACCTTACACTTCCCTTTGTGACTTAGTCTGTAAGAAAACTTCTCCCTTGCTAACGTGATTAAAGTACCACTACTTTTTTTATCATCCTCTGCAGATCTTTCATTCCCAGCGGACTGAGGGGTTCACCGACAGTACTTTTAGCTAATCAATATTCGCCTCATCCAATTACCGCCTTGAAAAAAATATTCTCTTTCGTCGCTCTCTAACGAAAAAAACATAATTTCCCAACTTTTCATGAAATCCACCCTTCCCTTCATCTTTCCCCGATAAAGTATTTCATCATCCGGCTATCAAGGATAATTCTGTTCCATTTTTAGTTATTTAACATTCCTTGCATCCAATAATGTATGATATTGGAAACGTTTCCTTGCCTCCTAGAAACTCACATAACCTTCCTTGTTTATTCGCCGCAGGTGTTCCATCCCCCGGAGACCGAGGACTGGTTCCTGGAGATAAGTTCCGTCACCTACAGGGACTCAGGCGTGTACGAGTGCCAGGTGTCCACCAGCCCCAAGGTGTCCCTGCCTATCCGCCTCACCGTGTTGGGTGAGCATGGCGGAGACCTGGACGAGGAAGAGGGAGAGGGAGGAGAAGGAGGAGGAGGAGGAGGAGGAGGAGGAGAAGGAGGATGAGAAGGAGAAGGAGAAGGAGAAGGAGAAGGAGAAAGAGAAAGAGAAAGAGAAAGAGAAAGAGAGAGATTTAGTTAGATTTTTAGACCACACAGCCCCTTTTATTCAGACTAAGTGGTCTGTTCTTAATGTTTTTCAAGCTAAGTGAACTACATTACAGGTCCGCCAAAACATGGGTTCTCTCTCAGCATATTATTACGGTGGAGAAAATGGCGGTAATTTTTATTTTATTTCTATCTATCGTTTTATCAGTCAATCGTTTTTTGATCAACCAATCGCGTTGCACTGAGCCTTTGAAGGTGGGAGTTTATTCCATTCTCTCACAACATCGTTCGTGAAAAAAAGATTATGCAGTCTAAATTTATTTGTGTTCAATGAAGTTTTGTGCCATTTTTTCTCGGTCGTGACGATCATAATTTGAATTTGTCTACATTCGTAAAACCATGAATATTTTTAAATCATTCGACCAGTTTCCTTCGGCAGCGACGTTTCTCAAAATATAATGTGCTATGAAGTAACTGGCTTTCCTCGTAAAGTTCATTTCGCCAGGAAGAGATAATTTTTGTTTCCTTATGTTAACACCTAATTTACCAATGCCCTTCGCGGGTGGGAAAACCAAAACCTTACCGCGCATTCCAAATAAGGTCTGACTGGTGTTGTGTAATGGTAGTATTACATCTTAATGCCTGAATGAAAGTTACTATTAATGAAGTTCACTATTTTGTTCTCCATATTAACTGTATCCATGCAATTTTGTGAGAATTTGAGGTTTGACGTGATTTTACCATCCAACGGGCATGTACGCTTTTCAGTTTCACACTATTAATTTCATAATCGAACGACCTTCTATTCGTTCTAACTTGAAAAATCTGGCGCTTTTCTCTGTTAACGGGCATGTCCCATATATCAGACCACGCTGAAATTGAAATAGAGAGAATCGAGTTACCAATCTTTGTTTCGGCAGCAAATTTTATTAGAAAATTATTGAGTCCAGCAACAATACCATTAATGTAAATTATGAACAATACTGACGCAGGACCTGAACCCTAAGAAATAGTACTTTAAGGTGACAGGACTCCCTCCGAGGCAGCTTTATTAATCACCAATCTTTGTTGCTCAGCCTGTGTGTGAGCCACCTAATAGCTTGATTTTGTAATTTGATTTGTGAGAAACTTTATCAAACGTCTTCTGAATATCCAGATATACTACGTCGAATGATTTTATTACGTCGTAAACTGATAAGAAGTTTTATAAGAGTTCATTAATTTGGACAAACCGCGTTGAAAATTCCTTGACTTTCTAGATAACTCACAATTTTCTTTAACTTTTGTGCTCTCAAGTACCTACCACTGGCGTTGTAATTACCTGATATTTTTCTGTCTCCTTACTTA
Source organism: Eriocheir sinensis (assembly GCF_024679095.1). NCBI lineage: Eukaryota > Metazoa > Arthropoda > Malacostraca > Decapoda > Varunidae > Eriocheir > Eriocheir sinensis. The sequence goes on from NC_066547.1 coordinate 14,119,341, forward strand.
AAAAATCAATGAACCGTTAGTCAGCTGCCTATCAGTAGGGACTATGCCATACTTCAAGAGCACAGTACGAATGGGAGTTTAATTAATGCTGCTGTCATCGCTGGTGTTGGTGGTTGCAGCGGAGAAACTGGTGTGGAATATCGAGGCAAAAATGATTCAACATGTTCACAGTGCGTTGATTTTTAGTTACTAGGTTACCTGTACTATTGATTAAAGGCCCAGCCCCACTTCTGATACTGCTTTTTGGTATTTATTCATATAAAGAATGACTTCAGATTAGTTTCACAGTTGGCGGCAATATTTTCCTCATGCCTACGCTTTGCCTGATGTACAAATTTGTTTACTCTTCGCCATGCGTCAGGATGAAGTCTGCAAGTTACTGCGAGTCTTACTCCTACTTTGGCCGTGTTACAAATGCTTTTTTTCCTTTTAAGAGAATGTTTGATTTCGCTGTTAAATCACGGCGGACTTTTACTATTGCTATGTCGCTTTCCACCAAAATGAAAAAAAAATATGCTGCTGAATAATTCATTTTTATAGTTTTGTCACAATTCATCCTTGGTGAAATCCTTCTAATGATTTCTTGTCAGTTCTTGTCTAGTCTAACGAAATTTGCTCTTTCGAAATTAGGCTCCAGCATTTAATTTTCGGCCGTTCTTGACAGAGCTCGGATTTTGACGAGAGAGAGAGAGAGAGAGAGAGAGAGAGAGAGAGAGAGAGAGAGAGAGAGAGAGAGAGAGAGAGAGAGAGAGAGAGAGAGAGAGAGAGAGAGAGAGAGAGAGAGAGAGAGAGAGAGAGAGAGAGAGAGAGAATTATAGATTATACTTTACAAAAAAAAAAAAAAAATCAACAAAAGGGGGCTGGGACTGTGGGGTTGTTGTGGGTAAGTGGGTCGAGTGCAGTGTGTGTGTGTGTGTGTGTGTGTGTGTGTGTGTGTGTGTGTGTGTGTGTGTGTGTGTGTGTGTGTGTCCATACGGATATGTAGTGGCGGAATGGTCGAATATGCAGATGAGTAGGGGTGTGTGGAGGGAGATTAAGAGAAACGCATGGGGTGGCTTAACATTGTGGTGGTGTTGGGGAGAGCAGGGCGTTTGTGGCGTGGCGTGGCGTGGAATGATGTGGTATGGTATGGTATGGTATGGTATGGGGAGACGTGGCATATAAGGTTATTTAGTGAGATGGGGAGGATGGTGTTGTGGTGGACTGAAATTATCGTGTTGGTGTATAATGACGCGAGTAATGGAAGAACTGATTGTTGGGTATTGTAGCGTTATGGCGTTGTGTGGCTATCACGTGTGGTGTGTGTGTGTGTGTGTGTTGCAGCCGTGCAGGAGGCGGAGATCCCGGGGCCGCACGAGGTGTTCATCCAGCACGGGTCGACCATCAGCCTGCAGTGTGAGGTGCGCGCCGGGGTGGAGGCCGTGGGGCTGGTGAGGTGGTACCACGGCGCCAAGCCACTCAACTACAGCTCGCCGCGGGGAGGCATCAGCATGGAGGTGAGCACGCCGCCGGGATAACAGACGGCACAGCACTGCGAAACAGAATGGTTGATACTGATGCAGCCAGAGCATTGCTCGCTAGTATTGGATGAGAAAGATACTTTTATGTGGTACATTCTTAACAGTCGAATATACAGGGCTATAACGAGTCTCCAAGAGGCCAGACGATCTTCACATAGTAGCTCCTGAGAAAGGATTAAAAAACAGCTTTCTTCCTATTTCATAAATCAATTTTACCTGTTTGTAAAACTTCAAGTCGTATTTACATAAGCTACATACCTATTAGTTTCATCCACTGCCCTATTCCTGAAGCAGTTTCACGTATCTCTCTTCTGAGCCTAAAATTATCCACCATGTACTGATTGTCTCGTATCCCAACAACTTTTTTCTTTAAATCACCTTTATTAATTCCTTCAACCCATTCAGATATCCATTTGAATAATCGAATGGTTCAGTATTGTAAGAATCAATAAATTCAAGGGTTTTGTACTGCTCTAGTTAGTTCATAGTTAGAAACAATGATGTCACTTAGAATTAATTTATGATTAAACATTTTATGTGAAGCAAGTAACTGAATAAAAAGAAAATGAAATACTTGATTAGGTAAATATGAAAAAGTTGTACATGAGATGAACCTGCATCAAGAGTCACTCCCAGCGGTAAGTGGATGGTGAGGGGGATGAAAGCTGGAGCAGCGGCGGAGAGGCGCGCTGAAAGCCCACCGTCTCATGACCTTTACACGACCGGGGGAGGCGCGCCCCTTGCTCCCTCCTGCGGGTCGAGCACTCTGAGGACGTTATCTAAGAGAGAGAACCTTAAAGCAGAGAGATTATTTTCTTGTTTCAGAATCATTTTTCTTGTACATATATTATTAGTCTCTTTAATAATTTGTTATTTTCATCTACAAATTCATGGCACTTTTGGTCGTTTGTTATATTTAGTCTGAGTTTTGCCTTTTTTATTTTTATTTGTGGCTCTGTATGTGTTCAGTTTGAAACAAGCAGTGCTCTTCACTCCTGTCACAAGAATGTTTTTTTACGCCTTTCATACATGACTCAGCAATTTGGGTTTAGGAAAAAGTTGAGTTATTCATTAAGAGGACTGGTAATTAATAATTCTTAATTACTGGAAATCTTCCTCTTTTTCCTCAAAATCTTGCTGAGTTGCATTAATTAACTTAATCCCTTTTTCCAGTTTTCATGCAACCTGGACACCACGCGCGGCTTTTCTTCGGCTAGTTTTATCAATACCTTAAGCGAGCTGCTTTTGTCCATCCTGTAAAGTGGAACGTTCTTGGATCCAAATTCTTCAATTTTCTTTTATATCACTTGAGGGGGTTGTTTTAAAGCTTTCTCCTCCTCCTCCTCCTCCTCCTCATTGTGATCGGATCTTGAAAACTGGTCTGGCTATCGCGTTTTATTATTTCTATTTTTCCTCTCCACTGCTGAGCGTTTGCCATGAGAAGAAAAATGTTCGACGTATGAAATGTGTCAGTCATCACCAGAGATGGCTGAGCGCTTTTAAAAAGCTCGCTTAATTTTATTTTCTTCAATCCGGATAAGTGTTCATTGAACTGAGTGTCATACTGTAAAAAGGTATTGCGTTGCATGCCTTTTTCGGCGTTGTTCGCTAATCTCGAAAAGTTATGACGTAATTGAATCTGTGATCTGCATAATTTCATCATCGTCTTCATCCTTTCCCTTAGTCACACATCACCTGCTACTAATTAATTTCTCCTCCCAGGCAGCGTAGTCAAGACACATCACTTTCGGCCACCTGCAGCTTCGACCACTTCCCTCACTCATCCTTCCGTTTTCTTCCTGTCTGTTGTTTATCGTGCTTATCTTTCATTATTTCCACACCAATTGCAGTTTTTACGGCAGGTGTCTTTATGCCTATTCTAATTACGCCTACATGGCTCATAACCATATACCAATACTTTTTGTCTTAATTTACCTTGCTCATATTCTCCTCTTATTTTGACTACATGCCTTTCAACACGATGAAGCCTTTCTTTACCTTTCTTACTCCTTTGTCTCCGCTTCTCTACATAACTTCAATTTTCCAGCTCATCAATACTTAATCAGCTTGCCTTTCTTTACCTTACTTACTCCTTTGTCTCCGCTTCACTACATAACTTAAATTTTCCAGCTCATCAATACTTAATCAGCTTGCCTTTCTTTACCTTACCCATATTTTCCTTTCTTTCGTCGGTGCAGGTGGAGAAGACGCCCACCATGACCACCTCGAAGCTCTACATCACGCGGGCAGTGAGGGCCGACACGGGAAACTATACCTGCGCCCCGAAGTTCTCCAAGCCAGACTCAGTCATTGTTCACGTCGTTAATGGTGAGTTTTGTTGCCAGTGTTGAGAGTGCTAGGTTGCGGGCGGAGGGTGGGTACGCTCACTGGATGGTGGAGGAAGGGTGGCGGGCTGAGCGAGTTCCCTTGTTGAATGTAATATTAAGGTCTTGAGCTGTGTCTGGTGTCTGAGTCTCTTGGGGAATGATATGTGTTGTGTTTGGAGTTCTTCGTCAAGGTATTGGTGGCTTATACTTAGTTGAGCGGCTTCTCGTGTGCAGTGTTGGCTTACGGCGTTGTCTGGATGAGTTAGACTATGAGGTATGACTTGTCGGTCCCTGAATGAGGTGAGGTGTGACGTGTTCGGATGAGGTGGAGTGTGATAGTGGCTGGATAAGTTTTAGTGTGGTGATGTCTGGATGAGATGAGGCTGTGCGGTGTCTGGATGAGGTGGGGTGTGGTGGTGTCTGGATGAGGTTGGGTGGGAGGTCCCTGGGTGAGGTGTGGTGTGACAGTGCCTTAAAGTGGGGTAGGGGTAGTGCCTGGATGAGCTGTGGTTCTGCGGCGCCTGGATGAAGTATAGTGTGGCGGTGCGTGGCTGAGTTCATTGTGGTGTCGAGTCACAGCGAGTGCCGAAGTCAGCGCGGGTGGTGCCATGTAGCGCCGCGCCGTGTCTTATTAGGGACAAACAAGAGAAACATTTTGTCCTAGTTGTTGTGAGGAAACGCTGCCATGCCTGCGCCGCACCGCCCGCTTGTCTTCCTGCAATTTAAAATTTTAAGATTATCCTTGGCGCCGCACTGCACTTTGGGTGATGATGTCCTGGCGGAGGCGGCGGCGGTGGCGACGCTAAGGGAAGGTGACGGAAGGTTTTGTGTGTGGGGATGGTGGTAAGGATGTAAGAGCACAAGACCGGGGGTGAGGGAGGGAGAGGCAAGGAGACGAGAGAGAGTGGTGAGAAGGAGTTAGAGGATAGCGAAGACTTGAGGGTGATGGCGTGATAGTCATATGGGGTCAAGGGACGGAGGGAGAAGGGGTAAAGAAGGCTCAGAGATTTTTGGTCTTGACTCAAACGATGCAGTTGACCAGCAGATATTTTTAGGGTCTGGGGCGTTCGAGGTGTGTGTGTGTGTGTGTGTGTGTGTGTGTGTGTGTGTGTGTGTGTTTATTTACATTCCTTTCACGTGTCATTTTCGTGGAACGTTTTGCTGCGAGTTTCTCCTCTTCCTCCTCCTCCTCCTCCTCCTCCCCACCACTTTTCCCCCTCCCCCTCCCCCTCCCCCTCCTCCTCCTCCACCTCTTTCTCTCCCACCCTCATTTTCCTTTCTTTTCGTAGCGTTGTTCCACTCCCCACCATGCGTGCCATTATACTCACAAAGAAAACGCCAAGTAAAGAAAAAATATCTTTACTCTTATTTTCTCCTCCTCCTCCTCTTCTTCCTCCTATTCTCTTTCTCCTCCTCCTTCGTGTTGTTTTTGTTTTTGTTGATGTTTTTGTTCATATTCTCGTTCTTCCTTTTCTTTTCTTCTTCTTCCTCCTCCTCCTCCTCCTTTTGTTGTTGTTATTGTTCATGTTCTTGTTCTTCTTTTTCTTCTTCCCTCCTCCTCCTCCTCCTCCTCCTCCTCCTTTTTTTGTTGTTATTGTTCATGTTCTCGTTCTTCTTTTTCTTCTTCCCTCTTCCTCCTCCTCCTCCTCCTCCTTCTATTGTTGTTCTTGTTCATGTTCTCGTTCTTCTTTTTCTTCTCCCCTCTTCCTCCTCCTCCTCTAAATCCTTTGCTTTCTTCGTATTTTCATCCTTTTTTTATTTTTCTGTTTCATCTTTTTCTTTTTCTTTTGTCTCCTCCTCGTCTTTTGCTTCCTTCTCTTTCTCTTTTTATCTTATTTACCTCCTCCTCCTCCTCCTCCCCCTCTTTCTCCTCCTCCTCCTCTTCCTCTACCGCCACCACCTGTTCCTGCAAGCTCTCTCCTTGTCTCCGTTAACCCCTTCCCGCTCTCCTTCCCTTATAACACCGTATTGGCTGCTCCTCCTGGTCTAACCCTACCTGCGTGTTACCTGGGCATGACTTGCGACTGCTTCATAACACACCTGTGCTTATTACCTGTCAGGGGCCGCTGGAAGGAAGGCCACGGGAGTCATTTCTTGCTGTGGAATGATGTAATGGTTACAGTGTTGGAGGTGATGTATGTGTGTGGGTGTTGGGGGTGGCGGTGCAGGGCAGGTTAAGTTACCTGTGGCAGCCCCAAGTGTAAGGTTTTCAGCTTAAAGGTAAATAGGCAATGTGCTTTTCTGCGTCTGTTTTTCCCTTTCTGTGACTTCTTTGTCGGGGATTCTTCTGGGAGGAATGTATAATGTTATGTCTTTGTGTTTCTGTGGTCCATGAATCCTTGTTTTGTTTAAGGTTATTTCAGGCTGCGAAGAGTAAATGGGCAATGTGCTTTTCTGCGTCTGTTTTTCCCTTTCTGTGTCTTCTTTATCGGGGTTTCTTCTGGGAGGAATGTATAATGTTATGTCTTTGTGTTTCTGCGGTCCATGAATCCCTGTTTTGTTTTAAGGTTATTTCAGGCATGTGCTTTTCTGCGTCTGTACCTCCCTTTGTGTCTCCTCTGTCAAGGTTTCTTCTGGGAGGAATGTGTTATGTTATCCCTCGGTGTCTCGGGCTCATGCATTTCGGTTTCGTACGTGGGTTTATTTCATGGGATGCGTCTGTGCCTTCATTTATGTGTCTCCTCTGTCAAGGTTTCTTCTGGGGGAATGTGTAATGTTATCTTTTACACCGTGCCAGATTGTCGTACTCAGACCATAGTGTTTACCGGTTTCTGACGCCTAACTCTTACCAATAAACATCAGGAATTAACTATTTTAACGATAATTTTAAGTGAATCTCCTTATTGGGGTCCACGAGACAGTTTTTGGGTAGGAAGTCGGTACATATAAGAGGCTGAGTAAGACAATCTGCAACTTTGATCTTTTGGTGTTTCCGAGGCTCATGAATTCCTGTTATGTTGGCTACCCAGGTTATTTCAGGTGTTGAAGAGTAAATACACATGTGCTTCTATGCCTCTGTATCTCCCTTTGTATGTCTTCTTTGTGGTAGTTTCTTCTGGGGGGAATATATAATGTTATCTGTTGGTGTCTCTCGGACCCATAAATTTCTCCTGTGCACTTAAATTATTTCAGGCGGTCTCTTGGTGCTGGGGTCTGTTCAGGGGCACCAACAACACCTAGTAATGAGGCAAATTTATGAGGCACTTTTCACACAAACATTGAAGGGTGTTTGATTTATACATTTAGTGGTATAGATTTAATGTATAATTCTTTTTTTTTCTGTGTGTAAGTGGCTCATTGTGAAGGCGGGAGTGGAGGGCCTGTCATTGATCAGGACAAAGTGGGTTAGATAGCGACGCCGAGGAGAGACTCTTGACCTCTCGGGGACGACACTCGGCCCCGCCCCGCCCCGCCCCGGACTAAAGTATCAACTATCAAGGACCCTCCCTACCCCCACTTCCCTCCCTCCCCCTTTTCCTCCCCCCCCCTCTCCCCATCCTTCCCTCCTTCTTCCTCCTTTCCAACCCTTTCTCTCCCTCCTCCATTCTCTCTCTCTCTCTCTCTCTCTCTCTCTCTCTCTCTCTCTCTCTCTCTCTCTCTCTCTCTCTCTCTCTCTCTCTCTCTCTCTCTCTCTCTCTCTCTCTCTCTCTCTCTCTCTCTCTCTCTCTCTCTCTCTTCACAGTCTGCTGCCTTCCTCACCTCTCTCTCTTTGATCCCCTCTTTTCTTTCTCTGGTTTCTCTTCCTCCTTCCGTTTGCCTTTCTCTTCTTGTATTTTTGCCTTCTCCTCTCTCCCTAATGCATTGCTCCTTCCACTTCCTCCTTAATGCTCACTGTCTCCCTAATCTACATCCTCTTCCTCCTCCCTATGTTTCTAGATTCACTTACCGCTGACCTTCTCCTGCTCTTACCTTCCTAATCTCTTTCTCAAGCTTCCTCTCCTACCACTTCTCTTCCCTCTGTTTCCATTTGTTTCTTCTTTTTGTCCCTCCTCCTCGTGTCACCTTTTCTTAAATCCTCTCATCGTACCCTCGCTGAATAACTCCCATTCTTTCTGATTACCATCTCACGCTCCCGTTTCATCTTCTCCTTTATCTTATCCTCCTTCCATCTTTTTACCTTCCGTCTTCCTCCTCTTCCTCTTCCAGCGCTGCCTTTTCCTGTTTCTGCTACTCGGATCCACAGACTCTAATGACTTTTCTTTTCCAACTCCATTGTATAACTCTCGGGCTCTTCCTCCGCAGCTCAACTCTTCCTCCTATAACCCCTCGCTCTCGCCTGCAGTTAGTCCTCCGTTGTTTCCTTCTACTTCTTCCCTGCTCGGTGGCTTCTTTTCGCCGTGCAATCTGTTTTCCTTTCGAGAGAGAGAGAGAGAGAGAGAGAGAGAGAGAGAGAGAGAGAGAGAGAGAGAGAGAGAGAGAGAGAGAGAGAGAGAGAGAGAGAGAGAGAGAGAGAGAGAGAGAGCATCATTTTCTTTTTCTCCTCCTCCTCCTCCTCCTCCTCCTCCTCCTCCTCCTCCTCCTCCTCTTCCTCTTCCTCCTCCTCATTCCTCCTCCTCCTTTTCCTCCTCCTCCTCCTTCTATCTCTCCTTCCCCTTGATGCACATTTAAGTCACACAGTTCAGGGTGATTTCTCGCACCGAAGGGATCTCAAAAATGTTTTATGGGGCGCCGCCACAGACAATGTGTGCGTGTTATCGGAAAGACAGACACGCACGTGGCAAACTACTGCAGCTCGGAAGACACGGCACTGCACAACATTCCTCTCAGGCTGCTTGCTGCATAAATGTGTGGCAGTGCTCAGGTGAGGGAATGCTTTAAGGCCATTTTGAATTTCGACCAGTATAAGAGATGGTTTATGGACGTGGCAGTTAGGTTGAAATTTACACCTTCGTGCGCCGGAGACTTGCGTTGCATTACTCAGGCTCTGCTGCTCCGCCGGCTCAAGGCTTGTTACGAGGAAAACAAATCCCTGGGCGGAGGTTCACTGTAATGGAGTCGGGGGTTCTGGAATGACCTTGTTCCCTGCGCCTCCGAATCATCCCAGCACAGGAAGTCGCTGTCTGAGATCCGCCTCGAACTAGGTCGACAAAGTTTTCCTGTAGTCTGATGGGCCGTAGATAGTGCTCCTCGCCTCGCGCCCGGCCAAGAGTATATTAGTGTTGGTATCTTCCCGCTGTTTTCGAGCTTTTTTTGTTATCTTGGAGGTCCAAACAAAACACCGCTTTTTTTCCGAAGACTTCCATTTAAAGAAGCCACAGACGTTTAGTAAATAGGTATGCTGCGAAACAGTGTGAGCAAGACTGGCTGGCGAGGCTCGGGCTGAGGCTGCCAGCATGAACTGTGTTGCCGGAAATTCACATAGGTGTTAAGTACTGAACATCGGCAGCGAGGCAAGAATCCATAAATTTTATTCTATTCTTGGAAACCTCAACTCTCGCCACGTCAATCAGCGCATCAGTGATACAAATTTTGCGCCTGTCAGCTAGCGACCCAAGGCTCGCCCGCGGCCATCACAAGCCTAATTTACTCCGGCACCAAGTTGCGTGTCCCGCCGCCGACAACCCTCAGCAAACAGAAGGAAATTACCGTCCGCTTGTAAATCTTCCAACTCGACACGAGAACTGAGGGACACGCATAACAGCTCGGGAAGAAGACCACAGGACTCAACCCACGTCGGGAGGCAGGCAGGGAGGGAGAGATGGAAGTGAAGGGACGGACGGAATGAACTTTTCCTTATAATCTGCGGCGCGTGCATTCACACACACACACACACACACACACACACACACACACACACACACACACACTAATCTGTAAAGGTAAAGTTGAGGCATACGCTGAAGTTGCGCGTGGCCTCGTCGCTCATTTCCGTCACATTCGCACGAGCCTTTAGTGGGAAATGTCCTGTTGCCCTGGGACACAAGACAAGTGTGAAATCCGGGTACAACAATTACTTTTCCGACGTTTCCCCAGGTACCCATTTTTTCGACAATCCCGAATGGGAAGATGAACAACTGGGTGAGCTGCGCGCCGACTGCTCGGGCCAGGATTCGAACCCAGGCCCGCGGATTCGTAGCCAAGCGTGCTAACTTTACAATGGTTGAAATGTGTGGCAGCAGTATGGTCCCCACTAAAAAAGAAATACATAACCAAGTTTGAGAGATGCAAGCAGCAGCAACCTATAGACACTTGCCTACCCCAAGATGGGCTCGGGCTGACCGCCTGGCCCCTCAAGAAAGCCTACCGGCGCTTCAGGCTAAGACGTAAAACACACACACACACACACACACACACACTAAAGAAGGGTTAGGGAAAAAGATATCGTAAATATTTATGTGCGTGACGCTTGTCGTGTTATATCCGCAGCCTTATTTCGTCTATTTCCTCCTGTCTACGACTTGAACTGTTTCAAGCAACGTGACTTTGGTTTCAAGAGGAGAGTAACAAGACAACTCTCCACCCGAAACTGACCTCTCTTTTGGCCTCTCGTTCGTTTTTTTGTGTCGGAGCAGCGTATAGCGGGCGTTTTTGTTGATGTTTTTGTTTTTTTGCCCTTGAGCTGCCTCCCTTTTTGTAAAAAAAAAAAAAAAATAAATCATCACGAAGCCGTAGACTGTTTACACCTTTGCCACTGTGAACGGTGTGATGTCATCTGCATGGAGTATTACCTTTTTTTCTTTCTCATAAGAGATTCACAAGATTTGATTCTCGAAGACGTTGATGAACAAGATTCACCAATGCTAGAGATCAAAACTAAGATGAAAAGAAAGACGAGGCAAAAGAGGAAGAAGAAAGACGAAAAAGAAGAACAATAAGATGAATAGAACGGCAACCAAAGCTCAGAGGACAAGACAAGATCAAGAAGCGAGGAAGGACAACAATGGGACAAAGGGACGCAAGGAGGAGCGGACAGGTACCGAGAGGCTTCATGAGCTACTCAAAGCACACAAACGAAACACTCATCACGCACTGCTCATCGTCTGAACTTGCTACTGGGATACTTCTCCGTTAACATTGCCTGTGTTTAAAGGAGGCTAAGAAAACACTCTCTGCAGTGCGGAAGATAATGATTAAGGAGAGGAAAGGCTGAAAGGAGCGGATGCAGGTAACTGTGATGGACGTGTTTTTCGGATATTTTTTATAGCTCCACCCCTCTCAAGACCATGGTGTGTGTGTGTGTGTGTGTGTGTGTGTGTGTGTGTGTGTTGGAGATCCATCAGAATATTACTAAATCCTTGGGGGGAAAGTACCAGAGCGGATTTCCGGGTAATGAACGAAAAGCAATATCCCCGATGCGGTTGATACGAGTGCATGGAACAGGTATACTTCTGGTAATATGGGAAACTAATATTTAGACGCTGAACCTGAATAATCTAAGCTGCTTTTGAGCAGAGAAAACCGATCCGCTTGCAGAAGTTTGCACAAATGATGAAGTTGTTGATGCTGGGATGGAGGAGGAATGAATAGGTCTTCTTTACAGTAATACGAGAATCCCCTCAAAACGGTGGGCTTTATGGAGTAAGGTCTTTATGTCCTCTTTGTGTGTGTGTCTGTGTGTGTGTGTGTGTGTGTGTGTGTGTGTGTGTGCGCGCGCCTTAGTCTTCCGAACAACGATGTTTACCTGCGTTATACTCCTTAACTTGACTGTTTGCTCTAAAGGAGGAGTAAGAGGAGGAGGAAACATGGACACATAGAAAAGCTGGAAGCAGATAACTTGCTGGTTTATAGCAACGCTGCCTATATTTTGATGATTTAGTAAGTTCGCCATGCCCTTCAGTGACTTGTAGAAATGATTAAAACACTTACTGTGAGAGCGTACGGGAATTTTCATATAACACCTCTCGCAACACAGTTATGGTAAATGTGTTTTTAAAAGAACTGACATTTTTCGCATTAACCACATCTGCAGAAAGCCAATTTCTTATCCATACAACCAGATTGCCTCCTGTGCCCAATGATTATAGCTTTTGTTTTTGGCTGTGTGGTACCTTGTCAAAGGTTTTCTGAAAGAACAGAGAAAGAGAAAGAGGAAGAAGAGGAGAAAGAAAATTGAGGGAAGGTAATGGTGCACCAGCGATGAGTAAGAGGTATGTTATGAAGGTGGAGATGGAGAAAGAGTGAAGAATATTATGGGGCAGTGGAGATACGAGAGAGAGAGAGAGAGAGAGAGAGAGAGAGAGAGAGAGAGAGAGAGAGAGAGAGAGAGAGAGAGAGAGAGACGAGGGGACGACGGTTTTGGAGCAGCCATAGAGGATGGGAGCGGAAGAACGGGAATTTTAAGCTGCTGCATCATAAAACTAGATTAATCTTTGCCAACGAACGGGTGGATGCTGAAAGGGCCATCATCGCGTTATGGGGTGAGGTGAAGCGGGGCGGTGAAAGGAAAGGAAAGTGGAGGGAGGCTGGAAGAGGGTGGCATTATTGTAAGTGGAAAGAAGACTACGAAGATGATGAGTTAGAGCCATAGGAAGGGGAGAAAGGGGCGTTAAGGTGACGGGGGATAAATGGAAGTAAGGAGCTGGGCGGTATTAGGCGGCGGTGACGGAGAAGTAAGGAAAGGGTTAGCGTGGTTGTGATTGAGGGGCGGCGACGAGAGCACAAAGAAACACAAAGGAAGAACAAAGAACAGCAGACCTGCTGGTCCTTACGAGTCTGTTTGTGACAAGCTACACTAACTATCTCATCAAAGGTGGAAGATGAAGGACAGCAAAGGCGAAGGCTCCTCCCCACCCCCCCATCCCTCCAGCCAAAGCTGGCAGGAAAGGAAAAAGAACCATGCAGCATGGAAAAACTGTATGGAAATTATGTAGGAAAGAGGAAAGAACTACCATTACTGCTACCACTAAACGGGCGATAAAAGCGGACAAGGACACCAGTATTCGAAAGAACTTAACGTTATTACGACAATGAGTAATATCTTAGTTGCTGGTTGGATTCAAAACACTTGTCTAATCTATTCTTGAAGGCCGTAACTGTTGTACTATCAACGACATCACAGGGTAGAGAGTTCCAAACACTAACAACTCGATTGAAGAAGAAGTGTTTAGCTTCGTGCGACGAGAATCTTTTACCACTTATCTTCAAATTATGATTTCTTCTTGTTCTATTTGATCGATCAATTGTAATCTTCCGCATTAATATCACTTAATCCTTTAAACATTTTAAACACTTCTATTAGATCGCCTCGCATTCTTCGTTTTGATAGACTGAATAAATTTACTTCTTTAAGCCTTTGTTCATATGATAACGGGCTGCTCCAACAGGGTTTAAGTGGATGCCATCAGCAAGGAACAAGTCTGAATCGTAGGAAAAACTGTTCCACAAGTTAGCGAACTGGACGTTTTCTTGTGAGCAAAGGGACTGAAGTCTGTTGTTTGTGCTGAAGGCCTTACTGTAAAAGTTAGATTCGGCACCGACCCTCGGGAGGATTCCTGAGATTATGATGTTACTGGCATCCGTTTTACGTTTATACTGCTTGATCATGCGGCGGTATTTCTCAAGCAGTTCCTCAGAACGGGTTGTCTTTACGTCATTCGTCCCCGCGTGAATGACGACATTTCTCGTGACATCATCGCACGCTGCGGTGATGTCGTCCAGTCTGGCACCTGGATAGCAGTAACGTTTTCTGCGGCCGTTTGATGAACGACCACAGAACTCAACCAGCTGGCCACGCACCATGGAGTCCCCAACTAGGCGAGTCTCAAACTCATCCTCCATGGTGTCTGCCAGCACTTGGAACCTATTGAAGGTAGTGGGGGTCAGTAAATTCTTGGTTGCCTGCTTCGGTTTGGCTCCATTCCTTACAGGTTGGAACCCGACATCCTGTGATGCAGGAAGAGAGGCGTTAAGTGGGGCAGGCTGGAAGGTGTCCTGTTGGGCAGGCTGGGAGTTAGCCTGTGAAGCAGGCTGGGGGTTAGCCTGTGAAACCACAGGAAACGTCCTCACGTCCTCCCAGAAGCAGAGATCTGGCAGCCTCGGTGGAGAGCTCTCTCTCCACCATTCGTGAGTCGATGCGGATTATTTGTTACATTAAATTCCTGAAGGGCTTCCAGATTTCTTTTTCAAGATTTTATGTTGACTTTTCCAGTCAGTCACAGCCCTCTGAAGTTGTAATCTTTGAACGCAGAGGCGGCAAGTTTTACTCAGCTGGAAGAACTGAGCTGCAAATCGTCCGGGACAGACGTCACACTTAAGGTTCGAAGGCATTGTTAGAAATTTAAGGGAGTTTACAGTTTGGGCAAATATTAAAAGCGCTTTCGAAATAACTTAAAGTGTGACCATAAATTGAGTTGGATAAAAATCTCATAGAACGGGGCCGGCGTAGTCACACAGAGCAGAGCTGGCAAGGGAGGAGAGGAACCAGCAATTCGTTCCCACTTTCCGAAACGTCTAACCCAACTCTGCGACCCTTTCGAGGCCTGGCCAGTGGCACCTATCACCAGGTGTTCTCCACCAACTCAAGAGTATCAGACGCCCTTCCTGAGAGACCAAAAAGCTGAAATATTCCTTGAGTATAAGAAAAACCCTCAGAAACTCCACCTAGAAGCCGGGGGGTACAACCTCAAATGGCCCACGGAAGACATCTCTTTCAGGAGAAAACAAGAACCAGCTGTTATGCAGAATAGGGATGGGAGTACCGTCGATAGAGGGGAGGGACGGGGAGCTCACACTGACAACTGGTTCCCAGGGAGTCTTTTTAGTGTAGAGGTCTTCACACTCCTCTACACCGCAGGCCTAAATAATTAGGCACGGTCCAGCTGACTAGGACCCTGGAACTCCAGCCATTGTCTCATAAAGAGATCCTCTGCCTGCAGTCCAATCCACCACTGCTGCTGCCCAGAGGCTTCACCGTGACCCTGGCACGGGAGACAGATCAGGTATTACACCTTGTCCAAGGGTGACCTGAGACTATGCAGGGCAGGGATGTCTAGTTCCCTGAGGTGAAAACACTTCACCCGCATACCGAGGAGCAAGGGGAGGAAGTAGCCTGGTAGGAGGGATAAGAGAGTGATTGAGGATGAAGGAAGGAATTAGAGGGCGGAGGGCCAGCTGACAGCCACTGAAGGTAACAAGAAGGGTATTGTCTCCCATTAAACCTATTCGAGAGGGAGGGAGTGAGGGAGTTAAGGACGGCGGTGGGGGAACAGGAATGGTGGTTAAATAGAGTAAGGAAATGAATGAGGGGAGATTGCAGAGCAAGGAGGAAAGGAGGGAAGGCAGGAAGGAATGATGAAAGGAGAGTTATGAATCAGTGACGCCTGTGTACTTTTCTTTTAACTTTAATATCTCCTTTGATTATTTCGTGGCATCGTTTAAGGAAGGGAAACTGGAATGAAGGGAAATAGAGATTGAACTGATACATCCACTATACAAACTTTTCCTTCAAATATCTTTTATCTTCACCTCAATCTCCCCGTCTTTCCATCGGAGCTGACGTGGACGAATTACGTTAGTGCTATTTACAATGAGACCCACCGATCCCTCCTTCTTTTGTGTCCTTTCTTTTTACTTTCTTCTCCCTTTACTCTATTACGCTTCCCCTGTTCTCTTAATCATGTTTCCTGGCTTTTACGACTCTCCGTTTCGTTTTGTCCCCGCCACTTCTCAGCCTTTCTCTCTCCTCCGCCCTCACCACCTCCTTTCCCTCCTGACAGCAGGCGAGGAGTCAGCCGCCGCGGTACATAGCGGCGTGCCGGGCGTGCAGGCGGGCGTGGGCGTGCTGTGGGTGAGCATGCTGATGGCGACTTCCCTCGCCCTCACCTCACCGACCTCACCTGACTCGGCCGCCTCAGCACGACTCCAGCTCTGAGTCTCTGGTGAGTGTGGAGCTGTGGGTATTTTATATTCTTCATTATCATCATTCTAATTACTATTATTATTATTATTATTATTATTATTATTATTATTATTATTATTATTATTATTATTATTATTATTATTATTATTATTATTATTATTATTATTATTATTATTATTATTATTATTATTATTATTATTATTATTATTATTATTATTATTATTATTATTATTATTATTATTATTATTTTGAAGCAGGAATTGCAGTTGTTTTTTTTGCAAAGAAATCTGTGTATGTGTGTGTGTGTGTGTGTGTGTGTGTGTGTGTGTGTGTGTGTGTGTGTGTGTGTGTGTGCGGGTGCGTGCTCCAAATTAGTGGATAAATAAAAGTAGAGAGCACCAAATTGTAACAGATACATTATTAAGGTTTAATATATTTTGTAAGACATGTTTTGCCCGACCACTCACCCCCCTCCCCCTAACACACACACACACACACACACACACACACACACACACACACACACACACAGACCTCGTTACCGGAGTACTCACGCACTATGCTCATAATGGAGAAGAGCCAGAAACCCGGGCTGGGCGGAGGCGACTTGGGCGTGTCTCCTTTCATGTTGAAGTCGCGGTAGTCAGCAGGAAGCAGCTACGGATGTGAGTTCCCAGAATTGTGACTCTGTTTTCTGGCAGCAACGGCACGGGAGCAATCTCGCGTTCCTGTGAGTAGCATCATATACAGCACAAAACGAGGCTAAGCTCCTTTATGGTATACTACAACTAGGTACACACACACACACACACACACACACACACACACACACACATAAACACGGTGCTTGCTACAGCCCCGGGCACACACCTTTCCGATACCTAATGAGAGTAACGATTTCCTATAAAGCAGCGTTCATTATGGTGGTCCCAGGTGCCTCTTCCTCGCAAATTGTCCTGATGGAAGTATTAGTGCTGTACAGCGTCTCTGCTTGTTGATGGGCCCTTCCTCTCACAGCTAACAGTCTCTGAGGAGAATATTAGTCTTGCGCGGAGGTAGTTTTGCTAGTGGTCATCATTACGCTTGCATGTTTGTGGCTGTGCGCGAGTGGGACATTGTTTTCGCTGGCACTTTGTCCTGTAGTGTTTTCAGGTATATTCAGACGCACTATTTAATACAGCTGACCAATATACCCTAAGAATCTACATATTATTTATTTTCTTGTCTATAGCTATTTGTATTTTCACTCTCTTTGGCATTTCTTTCCACATATAATGATTCCTTTCTTCATTTTTTTTGTTCTTCTGCACGATCATTTTTGTATCATCCCTTATCTCCCTTTTTTCTTGGCATGCTTCTTGTTTTCCGCACAACTCTTTACCATTCTTCCTCGTTTTCCTTGCTCACCTCCCTCTCGCCTTCTTCCCACTGTGCTTGTTTTTGTTATCGTTAATGTTTTTTATTCTTTTTATTCCTCTTCGTTCTTCATATTCTCCTGTTTATACTTCTTCTTCTTCTTCTTCTTCTTCTTCTTCTTCATAACGTATTCTTGCTGTTATTACGAACCTAAGGCTTTCATTTTAGTTTGAGCTCATGGTGTGTGTGTGTGTGTGTGTGTGTGTGTGTGTGTGTGTGTGTGTGTGATCACCTGTGCTTCCCTTTCAGGTGGTGTTCCTGTATACAGCTTGGTGTTCCCGCCTCGTTTCCTCTCCACTTTTTCATCCCCCTCCCGTTCAGGTGAGTAAACACGCAGGTACATGGACATTGGACAGTGAGAGGCCGGTGTGCAAGTTTTATTGGAATAGTGAGCCACTTGGGGGAGTTTTTATAGATACAAGAGTCAATTGGACGCGCATTTACTTCAATTGTACCTTTTTCCATGGTGCTCACCCTTTTAGGATATAAATAACTTGCGCCGCTGTTGGATGATAACTTGTTAATCTTTTTGTGGACAGAAGAAGCCCTCAATTTGTGTGTGTTTGTTTGTGTTTTTTTTTTTTTTGTGTATATATATATATATATATATATATATATATATATATATATATATATATATATATATATATATATATATATATATATATAATATAAATATATGATAATGATAATAATAATAATAATAATAATAATAATAATAATAATAATAATAATAATAATAATAATAATAATAATAATAATAATAATAATAATAATAATAATAATAATAATAATAATAATAATAAAACGATAGTCAAAAATAATACTAACACTAATGATAATGTCATGGTTTATTTGGTTTTGACAGCCGCTATGCTGAAAATTTACAATTTGCAATCAAATAGTATAATGAGGGTTTCCGGGGTTATGCTATGGGAGGGGGGTGAGGTGAGTATACTGTCTCTCCGTGATGGGTGAGGCCCTTTGTGTGTGTGTGTATGTGTGTGTGTGTGTGTGTGTGTGTAATTCACAACTACGGCGTGTGTGTGTGTGTGTTTGGGGAGGGGGGGGGGGCACTATAGAGTTTACTGGTGAATAATATATATCTTCTTTTATCAATAGTAAACGTAAAGCGGGTTACGGCAACAAACAGAATACACAGAATGACCCTCACTCGGATTGGTGTGAATTTTAAATGAGGTTTCTCGTTAACAACAAAATATATTAATTTTCATGAGTACAGTTAGCTTACTGACCGTGTCTTCATAATGCTGCTGTCTCATTATTTTTAGATAACCTGCGCAGACGTTTCAGCTAAAAGGAAAGTGGTGTTTGCATAAAAAGGTTCGGAGTTAAAGTTACAGTGAGTGGAGCTTGTTATGCAGATTAGTCGGTCTCTTACAGAAACGTGAACCGTCGTCCTGTTAACTAATATATAAATGGCGGCGTGTTTGTTGAGACCCACACACACGGCGATGTCTGAGAGAGAGAGAGAGAGAGAGAGAGAGAGAGAGAGAGAGAGAGAGAGAGAGAGATTGTAGACAAGCCGAAGGAAAGAAAAGACAATAATGATTTAGGTGTTTACGATCGCCAATAGGTGTATGCTTTGCTTTAAGAACATCACTCAAAACAAATGCTTCAGGAAATATGGGTCCCAAGCCGTGTACGTGTATACATTCAGGAATCAATAAGTTAGAAACACACACAGTTATGAAACAAGAGACTAGACACGCAGCCATTTGAGGAAGCACCCGCCAGCCGGCACTCTCGTTGTGCCGCTCATGGCGCACCTACGACGCAGCGCTGCCTTTGCCGGCCTGGTGACGGGTAACTTATGGCAACACACACACACACACACACACACACACGCAGCAGCGGTAGTTATAATATCAGATCGGGATGTTATTATTTCAGTATTCGTGCAGGCAGCTATAATGCAAGTAATTAACAGTCCGATCATTATACGCATTCCGCAACAAAAGTGTGCCATTAAAGAGGTCTTGTTAGTGAACCAACACACCACGGATCGGTAACTCTAATGGGTTTGTGAGGGGGAGCTGTGCATCAGTCTGAGCTCACCCGCCGCTCACCCGCCTTGAGCTGGGTATTATAACTTAAGGCTCTGTTTTCTTTTGCAGCCCCAGTCCCCGTCGGTCTCGCCCAGCCCCGCCCCGCCCCACCTACGTCAGTTTAGCGTGCCTTAATATTTTTGTAGGTGTTCCCTAAGTCTCTGTCTAATAAAGTATATATCTATATTTGGAGAAGGATGTGTTTTCTTAACCTTTTCATTTCCTTTTTTTGGGGGTTCTGAAAAGATATGCACTTTTGAAACTTTTTCGTGCTGGTATTTACATAATGAAGAGTTTGTACTGCATGTTGATCTCGTTATTTTTTTGTGCAACTTTCCTCAATATTTCTAGGTGTGTGTGTGTGTGTGTGTGTGTGTGCAATATTCACCAGGCTTCACCGGACCTTCGTGTCTCCTCACCCGGCCTGTTTACCCTCCAGAGTCGAGGCTAACTAGGTATGAAAGTTGGGCCGCCGCTGCTGCACGTCACCTTCCGACCCTGACCGTTCCTGGAGGTGCGTGAAGAGCCGTCAGTGTTGTTGTAGTTATCGTTGTTCTTCCTCCTCATCAATTCAACATTTTCTTTTTCTATTTCTTTTTTATTTTTTCTTCTTTAATATTCCTGTTCTTGTTTTTGCTCTTCTTCTTTTCTTTATCATTTTCTTTTTATTTTTTCTTCGTTATTTTTTCTGTTCTTGTTTTTGCTCTTCTTCTTCTTCTTTTCCTTTTCTTTTTCTTTTTTCCTTCTTTATTTTTCCTGTTCTTGTTTTTGTTCTTTTTCTTCTTGTTTTTCTTCTTCTTCTTCTTCTCATTGTTATTATATATCATTATTATTATTATTATTATTATTATTATTATTATTATTATTATTATTATTATTATTATTATTATTATTATTATTATTATTATTATTATTATTATTTTCATCATTATAAATCTTCTTCTTCTTCTTCTTCTTCTTTTTCTTGTTTTTCTTCTTCTCCTTCTTCTTCTTCTTCTCCTTCTTCTTCTTCTTCCTCTTCTTCTTCTTATTGTTATTATTGTTACTACTACTACTACGACTACTATGACTACTACGACTACTACTACTT